>NC_088709.1:21910151-22236514 GCF_963576615.1 Watersipora subatra
ATTGTGATCTATGACTAGAATATTGCATCTACATGTACAGTATATGGCATTACCAAGACCAAAAAACTGACACGATGTGTAAACTGATCCGAAAGAATTCTATAGAAATGGAAACATTGAAATACATATTTAGAGATACAAAATTGCGCATCCAAAAGTATTTCAAACATGTTTTATGCAAGTATAATGATCTAGAACATTCTACATGCATATGATACGTAATGAATATTTTGGCAGTAGGACAGCTAACAGCTCAGAAGAGAGGAATTTCTAAAATCTGCATTCAGGCCTTATGTTATGCTATCATAGCATTTACCTTTTGACACTATACATGTATGCATACAAAGATTCCATACCACAAAAGGGCAGGAAATCAGACACTGACTTCTTATGACGCAAAGCTTGCATCAAATGCATAAAGTTCATGCTGCACTTATCCATAATAAAATAGCAAAAAGGGAAATATGCATAAAGTAACAATGCTCTAGTTATATAAGATAGCTTCTAGATGATTGTATTAGATTACCTCAAGACTATACAAACTTCTAAGCATTCAATAACTTCTTTGATAGACGATGTTATAAGCTACCTTATCATACTATGAACAACCGATGCCAACAAACTACAGACCCTTGTGTTTGCACAGCCTATGTCTATCTACTTCATTTACCTGTTGTCTCTGTACCAGGCTACTTTGGTATCTCTGTCTGTACCATTGCTCATGCAAACAAGAGAGACTCTACTGCCCACCTGAACAGGGCTCTCTGGATTAGCTGTGATCACAGGTCTTCCGGGTAATGCTTTCACTAAAAGTCAAAGGAATGCCGTCTGAACCATATTTTTAATTTGAAATGTTCATAGCCGTATTGCTGATTATGAAGCATTGAATAGCGCACTAAATGCATAATCCTGTACATAATACGATGAGTATAACAGACTTGGCTATAATATTATTTTATTACTTAATTGTAGTTAGGTAATACATGAATATACCGTACTTTTGATCAAGTGTTAAAGCTATTCCTAACATAAGATTGGACTAGGTTATAGCGAATCATGGATGTAAGAAACTCTCTTTTGAATAAGGCAATTAGGTTGGACACAGCCAGTGTCTTTTGTTTGATAAACTACAATCTACAGTTATAAAGCATAAATCATAACCTTAAAATAAGTGCAGACATACATAAACATGCTTTACAGGTGTAGCAGTAAAGCTGCTACACAATGGCAACTGTTGACTACACAATTGACTATTCACAATTGACTATTCACAATTGACAACAATGACTACACAATTGTAACAGTGATAATAACAAAGTCATCACTGTTCAGGATGTGCTGTATTATTGACTAGGGCTACAACTCTTGCCGCAGCCTGCTACGGCAAGTTGGTAGTTATTTGGCTACGGCCAAATAACTACCAATTTGACCTCTTGCTGTGTTTAGAAATTAGCTTAATAATATTAGCAGTAACCAACCTACCTTACTATATTCATGGTTTTTAGAATGTACAGATTGCTTTTGTTTAATGAAATTCTCAATAGAAACGTAATGATACATGTAGTATGTTTAATAGCAGGGCTTACCAGAGGGTTTAGTGTTCAAATTTTAAAAATTCGGATTTATAACAAGTTTTAAAAGTTTGAAAGTAAAAATGTTTTAAAAGATGTGAATTTGCAGTTTTTTACATCTCAATTTCATTTGCTTCTGCAAAAATTGACTTCTAGATAGAAGCAAACATGAAACTATCAAACGAACACACTGCTTTTATGTAAATATGTCACACATATTTACATCCTCTCCTAAAATTTGTTAAGCCAAGCGGTTTATAAAAGCAATGAGAAAACAATTAGAAAGCAAAGCTATAGTTACAACAAATGTAAAAAAGCAAACCACATGCAGTTGTGAACAAAAATAAGGTTGAAGAATTTTTAAAATAACCAATTTATTTGGGAATTGTCTGTTCAATAGTCAGATGACTCCACCTACCATTGATTTTCGCATAGCCAATCAGTGGTTCAGGAATGTTGGGGTGAATAACTTCACACGCATATCTAACACTATTGTCACTGAGCGCTGCTTGCAGCACTATATTATTGGTCACGGTATTGCTGCCTACAAGTTTCTCCCCAGGAAAGAGTTCTCCCTGCACCTTCCAGATCACATCTGTCTTTAGCGGATCTTCAGTGTTCGAGACACAGGCTAAAGTCACTAAGTCTCCATCATAGACTGTGTCTCCAGGGTTATAAGTAATAACTGGCGGCCCCGGCACCACGATCACTGTTAATTGGTTAGAGAAGCGAGAGATAGTGAAACGATTTAGCGGTAGGAAAGTGTGATAGTGTGAGAGTGAAAATATTGGTAAGCTCATAGAGATAATGTCATGTAATCCAATTGCAAACATTGAAGATGTACACTTATCTTTATGTTGGCTCATGTGGTCAAATATATAGAATTTGCTTTATTTTACTGATAGATGTATTTTGAGTTAGTAAACCACAAGAATGGCCAGTTACCCTAGACACCACAAAACCAATTGCTGGAGGAGGGGAAATAGGACACACTGTCTTAATGGTCACAGGTAGAGCTACCTAAAGGAGTGATCAATACTAGATTCTGTCATATGGGTAAATATTAGGCTCACTATAAGGTCAAGCAAAAGTTGGGCAAACATATTGGGGGCCATTTTGTTCACTGTATTAAATACCACATGTGGAGCCTTCTAAGTGATGGAACAAACCTAAGATGAGCTGTATTCGAGTAGAGCTTACTTAATTGGACACCATGCAAATAGGTCCAGTGTACCAGAGGCCACAAGTAGAGTGGCTTAAATACGAGACAATAAGGATTTCACTAAATAAAATAACAAAAGTAGAACCTACAGTATAAGGGACACAAGTGGAACCTACAATATAAGGACCACAAGTGGAACCTACAGTATAAGGAACACAAGTAGAACTTACAGTATAGGAACACAAGTGGAACCTACAGTATAAGGAACACAAGTGGAACCTACAATATAAGGACCACAAGTGGAACCTACAGTATAAGGAACACAAGTAGAACCTACAGTATAGGAACACAAGTGGAACCTACAGTATAAGGAACACAAGTGGAACCTACAATATAAGGACCACAAGTGGAACCTACAGTATAAGGAACACAAGCGGAACCTACAATATGAGGACCACAAGTGGAACCTACAGTATAAGGACACGCAGTAGAACCTACAGTATAAGGACCACAAGTAAAACCTACTATGGGAAAAAGGACAATAAGCTGTCTCTGAGGACGAGATAAATTAAGGGGATGAGCAGTTCACAGCTTTGATGACTTAATGCCAAAGGCATTATAATTCACCATAAGGATGTTCCAAATAGCTTCTAGTTTTCCTTTTATGTTAAATGCTTAGACCAGCTATTTAGTCTCACATTGCTTACTGGTGCAAATTACTTTCTTAAAATCTTTCAATAAATGATCAGGCAGTTTTCGTAATTCAAACTGTGCAATCTGTGCACAATGCAGACCTCAATCTTGCATTCTAAACAATCTGAGAGTTTATAAGCCATTCAATCTGATATGGAACAAAAATACAGAAGCGTAAAAAAATATGTACATATAGATATATATATATGTATCTGTATATATACACCTACATGACATATTCTCACAACTAACCAGACCCTACCCCCATGAGCCAATCTTGAATACGATTACAAAATGTTTCATGGAAAACGTAAGCAACAAAAACACATTCTTTGAACTCCGGCAGGTCGATTACAAACAGTTTGCGAGCCTTTGATACTCTATGGCAAGTCCTATCTACAGCTAATAATTTAGCGCTGGTAGTAAGCATAGCAATTATAGTCTCGGGCTATTGGATATCACAGAGTGAAAGTTGGTGATGGATAACAACATGAAAGAAAAACTTACGGATTTGCACCCAACTTTCATAACAACAAAATTCTGCTTAGTCGAGAAAGCAGTGAAATGATCGTGATAATGACAACGTCACATCTTTTATGTTCGAATTTGAGATGAAGGTCAACAGCCCACCGACTAAATTACTGACCTGTGTCAGAGAGTTTTTAATACAATCAACACCGAAGTTCAGCTAGTCAATTCAGCAAGCCAAAATGACTAACTGATATGAATTGCTCAGTAAAATGATTGTAACTGTATAAGTACTCTGTAAACTTTACTGCCAAAAATTAAAAGGGGAAAAATACATGCAAAACTATACAAAACCAGTGCAAGGAGGATAAAATGGGGAATACGTCGACAAAATGCGCATAACTTGCTTATAAATGTCATGTCGGCAGACAGGACAGGGAGAGAAAATTGCACATGCAAATATTTAGATGTTACATCATTTGCGTAGTTTAACTTAGTTGTTAAAAATCTATTAAACTTCAAGTTTTGAAATAGTAATGCAGTTATTTTAGTTTTAATTATTTAAATAGTTGTTTTACAACTCAAAAAAAGAAGGTGTCAAAAAATCGAAACTATCAGAATGCATCATTTACTGCAACCAAACTTATAGCGCATTGTGAGGAAAAATTATTTAAAAAAAACATTGATTTTGTAACTTTTTTGTATTTTTAGACAGAAAATTTTGAGCTTTTTTGTTTACAAACATTACGATTGCTTTTAGCTTCAAGAAATGGAATAAACTAAAACAGAATTAAATTAGAGCTCCTAAATTGCATGGTATGAATTTTCAAGTTCACAATGCAAACATGCAAGTTTCAGTTTATAGTACTTATACGTAAAAAACATTGATTTTTTTAAAAATATGACTCAATTCACTTATTAATTAAACCAATAAAGTATTTTTAAGCATGTTTTTATGTAAACTCTCCTTATCAGTTATAGTAAACCTTATCATAGTTTTATTGCTTCTGAGATTACATACCACGAATAGGCTCAGAGTCAATCATGTCTTCTGAGATTGACGGGTGCCTCAATCGACACTCTATGTTCCTACCATCATCTCCGAGTCTAGAAGTAAAGCTATAATAGCTGACGACAAAATCTCCCTGCAACAGAAAAAATCGTAAAACCTAAAATACTGAGAAAAAGGTAGTGTAAATATTTTAGGAAACAGTTTGCTTCAACAGCGATTGTTCAAATCAGTTCGGTTTACTATGCTGTTTTATGTCTTTGATACTTGACTAAGTAGTCAAACAGTGTAAGATTAAATCTTACCTACGACGCAAAAATTAAGGTCTCAAAAGGAATAAAACAGAGTATCTATCTCACAAGGTTAAACTTGTAATACTCTGCTATTAAGAATATACGCTGAGTAGATCAAGGACTCCATATTACTCCACTCTCTTATTAATCTCGAAATTTGTTTTACTATCTTCTAAGAACCTTAGCCTCAGATCCTTGTGGCTGTGCAAGCTTGTATGATGAGTGCAAGAAGTCATTAGATTTTTAACTCCTTATCATCTGCTAGCCAATGAGTATTTAAGGAAAATAGAGAAGACTTATCTACCTCTATTCCATACGTAGTGCCAGACACCATGGCACCATTCCTGTACCAGTAGAGCTCAACATCAGGGTTTACTGTCTCACTGCTGCACCTTAGTGAAATCTCTTGCCCGACCTCTACGGGTTCTTCACTCATGCCAGTTATTATTGGTGGTGGGATGATTGGTCCGACTGTTGATGGTACCTCTGTAATGAAACAGAGAAATTTCTCATTAATGTTTGAACCAGGAAACTGCAACTCCTGTTTACTTAGATTATATTTGGGAGTTTATCTGATTCGGTTTGTCAAGAACACGTCTAACTTAATCTTGAATACCGCATATTTGATTGGCATTTCAGAATCAAAAAACTGTTTAAGATTTTTCTTACAATTATTATAATTGAACACTTTTTTCATCTGAAAGTACCTGATATAGAGAGAAATTGACATAAAGGTAGAGAAACTACAGGTTTCAAAGTAAAGATTGTATCATTGTTTGAGGTTGGGTAGAAAACATCCAGACCAGCTTGTGGCGTGAATGACTGGTTCTCCATTAATTGACAATTATGATCTTTAGATTTAAAATGACTAAACTACTAGGTGAAAGGAAAGTTTAAAATTCTAGTTGGACTACAGAGTAGGATGCTGAGTCTGTGCAGTACTTTTAATATTACCAGTTTAGTTGGTAGAACCCTATGTGTGTAGATCACAGTATTGATAGCTCAAATGATAGGTTACAGAGTTACCAAATAGTATGAACCAAACCAGACACTCATCATTACCTAATCTAATCGTGAGTCTGATGTAGATTATATAATATATAATTATTAAACCATATAAATAACAATATAATTTTCAAGCCAATTGAATTTTAGTTCCTTATTTTACTAATAATTTACATAGCCTTTCATAAATTATTTAAATGCTGTGAAGAGAAAAAGCCTTGGGCAAACTTTTATGCTTTTGAACGACACACGAAACTAGCGAAAATATAAAATAATTGTGCAAGTATTATACTCTTTTACCTGTTGGACACACTCCTAATACAGTCTCGGAGAACCTCAAAGAAATGTCTTTTAATTCATCATAGCTTATTGCTTGAAAGACTCTGCTCCTGTTGCCTGCGATATTCAGCAATTCTTCCTTGTCAACTTTGGGTCCTACTCCAAGGGCAAACATTCGAACCCCATCATCTCTCAGCTGCAAATATCAGAGTCTAGCATTTGCAAGGGATTTAATATAGCGGTTCTTTCATCTTCAGTGAAAACACTGTTTTACAAGTGAGTACTGGCATTGGCACACTTGAATAACCACAGGTTTATATGTAGGAGGTGTAACAAGTAGCTTGAATATTTACACTGATTATGCAAATATATGTTGACTATAACAATTGAATGATAATATGTTTACTTCTTGAAGTTGAACTGTGAATGAAAAATAAAGAGAAAATAACTCTCTGAGTTACCATATTTTGCTTTTTGTGGTATGGAGAGAAGTACCTACTAGCTTGAAATTAATTTTGTTATCAGTATAAACTATAATAGTGATCCGAAACACATCTAATGGCACTAAAATAAAAAATAAAAGCTATTAGTTATACAAAACGCATTATACAAGATTTCAATCATGTAGCTTTCTCAACTCAGCTCAAATTTATAAAAACCTAATTTGCTTATATCAAACCCTCAAGCTAGAAAACAATGAATAAATTTCTAACCAGTTGTACTAAGATTTAAGCAGTTATTTTGAAACTTTCTGAATTTTGTTACACTTTTTTTACATTCAATTTTACCTGAAACTTGGCCTCGCATTGCCTATTTGTGTCTAAGTAGACAAGCAGACAGCCAAACAAAAGCCTGTCATCACTTGACCATTAGACTCGAAGGGGCAGTTGGCCCTTTGGGACCATCCTTCTATCAGCACAGATAATAGTTAATCCTTTAAATGTGTCGATAACAACGCTAAAACTATTTTATCAGATTTGATGACGGAGGCAAACACCGTCAGGCAGAGCAATGTATCAAGTGGCGTCTAATTGTTTGCATTCCTTTTCGAGCCAGATGATAGAGGATTTCTTTGGGGTCCTCGTCCCCTCAAGGCCAAGGTATTGAATAAGGCGTGAGCCTGTTAATTAATTACTCATGTATCACAGATGTCCCTATTTGATTATGTCACATTACATACGTCGGTAATATTTCACTCGCTTATTAGTGAATAGGGATCAAAGGTGAGAATACAGCCTGATAAAAAGAGGACCAGATTTTTGTTTGTAATTATTGGAATCAAGGAGAAAAGCATCTGCCTTACAGCCTGTACAATATTATAGCTTGAGTTCTTGCTCTTTGTTGTAACTACGCATTTGTTGCGAATGCCAGAGCACACACTTTTGTGATGCACATAATTCTTACAGCTGCCGCAGCCTTTGCAGTTCTTTCAGGATCCGATGACTGTCCATCAGTAATAACCACACAAACGTTATCTTTGTCGGGTCGATCTCCTCTTTGTGAAGCAAACATGTAGGTTCTGAGATACTCAAGAGGCTTGTGGGTAAACGTATTTCCTCCAATCTGTTTTATTGCTGAGACTCTTGATTGGAGCTCAGTTTTTTCCCTGCAAGTATTGTATTTATTGTGAGTAACACCTTGAAAGCTATGTTTACTTCTAAAACAGAGGCTATAATAAACTATTTTAGTAACATTAGTAATCAACAGGGTTGGAGAACTACGAGTAGAAGTTAGTTAATCTGGATAAAAAAAGGTAAGAGGTAATTTTCATGCTAGTAAAAATTGCGAATCAAATCGGAGTTACTAACTCTTTTTTAAAACTGTTAACCAGGAAATCAAATGCTTTCTAGTTCTACTAGTTAAACCTACAGGCTGTTCACATGCATTCTTTGTTGAAGAAGACAGCAAAAGATTAACAAACAAGACAGAACTAACAAACAGTAAATTGTTAGGGTTGGTTAGTTAGCGTTTCATGTGTGGTGTTACAACAGGCAGAAAGCAAGGCACCAACCTGAAAGTACTAAATTGAAAAAAAAAGTATTTATAGTCGAGTTTGTTAAACACCATCAATACTCAAAAACAAATTTGTATGAATCGCAAAATTGAAACAGTGCAAGCAATGTTTTCAAACGCATACGCAACTTTTTAGCTCATATAAAATAAACATCCACAAAGCATTTTTGTAATTTTTGCTGTAGTGGTTGCAAGCATGCAACTAGCGTAAAGGGGCAGCAAAGGGGTCGGCATTTCATCACATAAACACCATTTAGGAATTCGACAGCACTCAATTGATATGCCTATTGCTGGCTATAGAAACAGCTGATCAGAAGAAAGGTGGCATGTTATTTAAAGGTATATTAGGAAGTAATATAGAATTACAAATTCCTTACGCTTCAGTTATCGCCCTGAAAACAAAAATGTACAGATTAAGAAAAGTCAAATTTGTGTTCAACTATTTTTTTACTGTTGTTTACTTGTTTTTAAGTTGCAAGAAGCCCACAAGAGTCTAAACCTCGAGCCATGCTCTGTTTTTCTTTGACAAGGCTACAAGTTATGAAGCTGCATGCTGTTAACCAGTATATACATTCCTCCGTTAGTCGGTAACCTAATTTCCTATACTAACTGAGTGTTACCAGTTATTATTGTTAGTATAGATAGTGTACAGTTTGTATTACAAATCATGCACAATATATCAAAGATAGACAGCCTATTTATCGTTAGTTAAAAAACACGTAAAGAACCTAAGATTAAGGACAGCTAGAAATCAGATGAATAAAGAGAGGGGCGTTGGCCTAACTGTCCCTTTGCAAGACATGAGCGCAGCAAATAGCCCTAAAAATCAAAGCTGCATTAAAGATCATTTGCATGCATAGGTGATTAAAATAAATCACAAGAAGGCAAAAAAATTATAATCATTGTCACACGGATCAGAATTTAATTTCTATTAAAGTTGATTTGAAGAATATAATTTGCACATAGCCAGAGCTGCAATCTTACGTTTTCCCACCCTGTGCACTACAACGAATAAAAGGCAACAAATAATATAGGAACTAAGGACAACAACACATGTTAGCATAATCTAGCCTAGTCTACTGAATATAACACGTAAAACAACAAAATACAATCAATGGAAACACAAACATAAAAAATTGTCATTTGACAAAATTGACAAAGAGCAAACGGTTAAGATTGTACACAGAAAAATAACCTTTCTTTAAAAATTACAATAAAATTTACAAATGGATTGATTTAAATAATTTGTTGAATGAAACAACTTCATGTTACAACTGACAATCTTATAAATACATCATCCCAAATAGTAAACCTACAGATAAAATATTCAAAATTGGAGTTTTTTAAAGTTCAAGCTTGGGCGAATTTACTTCAGTTATAGATTTAAAAAACTTGAACATAAAAAACATAAAATGTTACAGACTGTGAGCCTTGATTTGGTAAAATAGGTAAAATGTTTTACAGCATTGTAGACAAACCTAAAGAAAGCAAAACGTTTCACATATCTAAAGTCACGGAAAGATGGAGATTTTAAATGCCTAGTTTTTATAATAGCTTACTTCTGAAATAACCACAGCTGTACTCTAATACGTTTTGTAATGACAGACGCCAGTACGTAATAGAATGAAATATTTTGGAAGTTTGTACTTGGATAAGTAGTGTTGATAACAAACCACTTACAATTATTTTAAAATAGGATTCGTTGTCTCGACCAACATCAGGTTGATCTTAATTAAAGTTCAACAAACCCATTAGACACAAAAATGGCATGAAAATAAAACATTATTAAGGATATAAAGTTTTAGCAAGTGTAGTTTATATTTGACTTACAAAATAATAGATCACAAAGAAAACAATTATTTAACGTTAAAGTTAAATGAGTTAACCTTTGATTTAAAATTTAGCAATTAACGAGTTAACATTTAAACTTGTTAATTGCTATTTAATAATTAACAAGTTTAAATGCTGCTTAGCAACAGGCTCCGGTAAATGTTTCCCATCTAATTTTTTCTCCTTGACCTCTCGAACTTTATACTTTTTATTACAAAAAATCTTTTCTCCTGGCAGATGAATTTTAATGATAATTTATGCTATTCATCTCATAACGCTATATATCAGGTACCATCTGTTTGCTAATCACTAGTGCTTGAAAAAGACTTCTGAGGGCCTCAAACAAACAAATGCTTTTGGCCTGAGGCTAGAGTTTCCTCAAAACTATCAAGCGTAGAAAGGAATGTAAAGAAGGGGTTGAGAAATACACAACAACGACAATAAGTGGAAGCAGCTTGAGTGGTTTCCTAGTGGCCAGACTTAGACAGACAGACAGACAGACAGATGGCCAGACTTATCAAGCAGTCAGAAAAATATTATATAATTATAAACTTCGTGCTTCGTTTTTAAATAAATATGAAGGCCTAAGTACACTGGGGCTTTATATAATTTGATTGAAAGAATAGTTTTTATATATCAACTAGAAAATGGAGCTATCCGATAATAACTAACAAATTGATAAGCCAAAAGAATGAGAAAAAATGAAAAATTCCATATTTGAGCTTGCTGGAAAATTATTAGTGAATACAATATCGTCATCAACACTTCTCTACTTAACACTGTCTATTAAAACCTTTCAAACCTGAGAGGGTTAGCAGAGAAATTAGTATTTCTAATTAAATAAAAACAAAATTGTGAGCGAGAAATAGAGAACTATGCAAGTGGAAACCAACCCAAACCATCTAGTCAAGGAGTAAGCAGGCAAAATCTACATTCAAACGAGATCAGATGGAACAGCAGTAAAACTGCAAACAATGCAAATTGCTAATTTTTCGTCTGCTGTACTGCATTGCAAAGCTGTGGTTTTTTTGTTTTTATATTGTTTTCTACAAATGTTTGAATTATCCACTTATTGGGACAGCACTTGACGCTGAAATTTTTGTGATTAACTAATACCTATGTATTTGGAAAAGGCTAAATTATGTACTGTAATTGCTAGACTTCAATATATGTAAGTAAGATGATATCTTTCACATCTATTGTCAGCAAACTATTGTCAGCAAATTATTGTCAGCAAATTGTTGTCAGAAAATTATTGTCAGCAAAGTTGTTAATTAAATTTACTGTAGATATCTTTAATCACTTCCATAAACAATACAAAATTTGGGTTTGTTCATAAAATAAATCTTTACAAAAAATTGTAATTTTTTTTCATGTTATACAACTTAACCAACACTTTATGAACAGGAGATGCTAATAGGGCATCTATAAAAATCTGTCAGGAGAGAGTAAATCTAATGAGTAAAGCATTATGGTTTATCATTATATAACCAGCCCTTGATCTAGCACACCAACAATAAAACCATTGTATTCTATAATGCCAGGAAATGTAGAGAACACAGGCAAACACTACACACTGGGAAAAGGGGAAAAGAATGCCCTAATAGACTAGGGTGATAAATAACCGTCTTACATCTTGGATCCCACGTCACGTCCCCTGAACAATCTCCTGTGCATTACAGACAATGGTTAGTTAAACCATAAAACTGAAGATATATTGAGAAATAAATGGCACATGCGCAAATTATAATGCGAAGAAACAATTAGCCGCGCAGGATAGGCTGCTCAAAAATGAGGCTATTGTAATATAATATTCCCACTGACATGCGTTACTCTCACATAGGGCCAACTGCAATATTATCTAGATCACAATCTACAGTGTATTGTAGTCGGCAACGCTTGCCCCTCCTTAGTATTTAACAATAGCTTCATGGCTGAACAGTTGTACAGACATTTTACATTTTACAGGAAGACTTGAGTCCCGACCTCAATATTTGGGCTTCATCAGGTCAGCAGGGGTGGATAGACTCAATAACTTACCATTGCACCGTCTTTTTTACAAAGCTTCTCAATAAACATGTATAAAAATGTACAGTAAGAGACTGTATAAAAACATTTGCAAACGGAGAATCGTGAAAATTTTCTACTGCTATTTGGAGACCGCAAAAGTATTACGATTGAATAATGAACTACAGAGGGTTCTGCAAACATGTTTTTTGCACCAGATAGTAAGTTTTTACCTATTAGCATTGAGGTGAAAGTTCAACTTGTGTGAGTTGGAGAAGCTGATGATGCCGACTTGGTTGGCATCTGGTCCAATATCAATATTGTCGATAAGCGAGTTGACAAAACCGAGCTGCTTCTGAAAGTCAGCTCTTGCGATCGAAGTCGATGAATCAAGAACAATGATTATATCTTGTTGTTTGGAGCTTGTACATGGTTCTGTAATATTAGAATAACAATATAATAAAAGGGCAATAAATAAAATAATACGACATATCATATAACATAGCGGAAGATTAGCTTTATAACGGGCTTCTTTTAATTTGGAGTTTCAGTAATGCCACAGTTTTTTTAATATTACAACTAAATTTTATAAACTTCAAAGTAAAATGGCCAATGTGCTTTAGCACATCTTTTGTGTAATATCAACCGTTTAGAATATATTCTTCCCGAAAATAAAAAGAAACTTATAGCCACATGTAAAGCTTGCACATGCATACTAAACATAAATTATAGCCTCAAAAAGTAGTATAAATTCTATCGTAACTACTGAAGCTAATAATTAGTTGTTAAAATACAAATTTACAAACAAATAAAAGAATATTTAAAAGGTGTATCAAAAAGTGAAACCACATTGACTGACACAGGTTTGGTACACTGGGTCAAGTATCTTATACCAACATCATTGGTTTTGTTACAAAAACGGTCATAAATCCCAAAAACTGTTCATTAAATGGTAAACATTTTGGAAGTTGTTTCTCTTACAACTAGACACTCACAGGGCTCTACAGATGAAATAATCTCATTGTATGAGACCTCCTTGTATGAGACCGGGGTATCAGTTACTTTCCTCAGGGCTGCACCCTTTGGTTTTAAAATGCTAGAGCTATGTGCCACCTGATTCCTTCTACATACTTGTGCGTGCCAACAAACAGCTGTTGTACTCTGGGTATTCCGTTAGATATAAAACAAGTAGCTGATATGACAACACTGGTATCAGGTATAGCTTGACAGGAGCAAAGACAATGGAGTAATTACACGCATCGGTTAGCCTTGATATTGTATCTTTAATGATGGATTGAAACGTGAAGAAAGCTTGCCTTTCTCTGCCATTGTATTTACATGTAAGATTGTAAGATGATCTTTCAGCCTCTCCATGATAAGGAGGCATAATCTAACTTTTGCCAATGAGTAAAAGCAAAAATGGAGTTGACTGTTCGTACATAATGAGAGTCTTGTGACACCTTGTAACAAGTCTCATCACCAAGGTACCTGTCTCTACGTCTCAACAACGTAAGAGAATTTGTTAAAACTTTTGATAGCCTTGGATACTAAGATTAGCCAATTCTAAGTGCTAAAGTAGAAGCCTGAATAGGCTGAATTTTTAGAACGGTTTTCCACAGAAATATTTAAAAGTGAAAACAATGCAGATAATATAGAGTCTGAACAATTTAGATCTTTAGCAAACAGATAGCTAGCATATCTTACTGTCTAGGAATGATAGCAATATATTTGTCTATATAAGCAATCTAATCTAGTTTGATATAACTAACCTGCAAGCTAGTCAAGGACTGGCATTAAACCAAAATAGTTGACTTCTATAGCATGAGTAGAATAATCTGAGCCTGAGGTTTTTAAACTAATTCCTTATGTATGTTATATTTATTGCTTTTACACAATAATGAACTATTCTTTACGCGCTATATACTACAACATTATTAAGGGTTTTGCCTTAGCTTTGGATAATTTTGAATCATACAATAAACGATTTGACTCAATGGAGGTGTTAGTGTATACAAAACATAACTTTGCTAAAAAAACAACCAATAAAGTCTAGCAGAATCTAAATGCTAATATTTGCATGTTTTATTACTAGTTGCAGGTCATAGTAAGTCATAGTAAATCATAGTAGGTCATAGTAGGTCATTGTAGGTCATGGTAGATCATAGTAAATTATGGTAGGTCACAGTAGGTCATACTTGGTCATATTAGGTCATAGTAAGTCACAGTAGGTCATATTAGGTTATAGTAGGTCATAATAAGTCGTTGTAGGCCATAGTAGGTCACAGTAAGTCATAGTAGGTCGCAATAGGTCATATTAGGTCATATTAGGTCATATTAGCTCATAGTAAGTCATAGTAGGTCATATTAGGTCATAGTAAGTCATAATTGTTCATTATAGGTCATAATAGGTCAAAGTTGGTCATAGTAGGTCATAGTTCATTCATATTTGCGTCCCAAGTTTCATAGAAGTTTTCATGCAAAAATAATTTACTTGTTACACTACTAAATGAGTTTTATTAAACATCATTACATGTCAACTTGTTGTTTCTTTTTCAACAGTTAGGTGGAGAAGCAGTTTTTGGAAACGACTAATTATTTATCATATAGTTGTATAAGATGTTTCAATAAGAGCAAAAGTATCGTCTTGTCTTTATATTATGACCTATACATATTTTACCAGAGTTACGTGAGACAAAGCCGAGGCCACTTGAAAAGCAGCTCATGACCTTGAGGTTCTAACACTTGGGCTGCTAGCAGCGTGTTTGCACAGATGCTGCTTCGGGTTAATCCCTGGTTTAACTCTTGTGAGTAGCGTCCAACCGCTCTCAACAAGTATCAACTCTGTACATAATAGTTGCACAATAGTATAGAAAAACATTGGTTAGGTCGAGGTCGTATGGTATAATCCAGTCGCTGCAAAACGTAGTACAACAGCTAAATCATGTTATTGATTTAAGAAATGCCTTTGGATCTCCTCGGCTAACAATAGCAACAAAAAGATAGAAGTTTTACCAAATCATCTAGTTATTGATGCATCTTTTTCGCTCTGACATCATTATAGATTTGATCGATAATAAATTTATCGACCTCAGAGAGACTATGTGAGCAGATAGTAATATTTGGTACTTTGAAAATAAGTGAATTGATACCAAGGAATTAGTAGCAGTGTAGAGCAGCAAATAAAGTTTTTAAAACATTGTTTGAAGAAAAACAACAGAGGAACGGTGAGACTATGATTAGACCTCAAATATTACTTTTTTATTACTGATTTGGCAGACTTGACAGTTTACAAAATACTTCAATTTCCATCTGCAGTTTCCAACCTTAAACCTATATTTAAAAACCATATACGGACAGACTTGCACAATCTTTTGTAAATTTCATCAGAAAGTATCAGTACTTTTCTGCCATTTGTGATTCTTATTTATGTCGGAGGTGGTCTTACTGTCAGGATGTTTCATGATTAAAATCGAGCAAACTTTATCGCGGCTCAAACACTCAGATCAATCAACAGTGTAATTATGACATCTATAGTTGCAAAGAGACGGAATAGAGACACGGAATCCTGCAACTTAAACGCAATAGCCGTTATCAACTATAGCAATGATAGTGACTAGTGACATCATTTTGCACATATTTTTCTTCAAAGGGCTTTAATCGCAATCAAGTATTATTGATTTTTATCTAGAAACAAGCAATCAGATCACTTCTTACATCAAAACAAATTTTAAATGATAAAAAAATACTGATACTTTCTAATAAAATCTACAACAAATTTGTGTATGATTATCTTTAAGGATTGCGAGGTTTGTGTTTAATTGGATTTAGTGCCCAGCAACATTGTTCTAGCATCAAGCCGCTTGCAAGCCTAAAAGCTACAATATAAGTTAACATTTGAGATCAGGCCGACTGAATCAAACCAAAGTCTTTTATGATTTCGGTTTGAAGACAATTATGGGTGATCAAGACATCATCACTCAGTTGCAGTCAGCTCAGCAGCATTCATATGTATGGATTACTGACTAGCTAGACAGTTATAACATCGTTGCGAAAGCTTGTGCTTTGCTTGCTGTAAGTACAGGCTGTGTGGATCTTTCTAACTTCAGTGTTGCACAAACAATGTTTTCGTAATCTTGGTTAGCGGTACGCCCAGCTTGAAGAGATAAACTTAAGGCCGGTTGTCATTTCTGTCACCACGGCCTTGTTTGAAAAATCAACCCGACCAGCTGTTCACAGAGAATATGTTCTAGTCCATTAGGCTATGGCCACTCTCTGTGAAAGCTAATCCTGACATCTACTACATAATTGTTGAAGCAAGAACTATCAAGAAAACTGTGAGAGATTCGGAAGACATGGGATTAGTCCTTTTGAATATAAAGGAGCGAGCAATGAAGCATCAAATGTGATGACACCAGCTACCCATCACCACCATAATTTAGTCTATGGAAAATTAAAGAGCAAAGTAATTTACATGAATTCTGATAACTCATGTTCCCTCTAACAGCTATAAAAGTGGTAGACTATTTACAAAGCAGAAACACAGACATCTTTGATTTCGTCTTACGCATTACTAGCACATTATATAATTAACACAAATGTAGTTTTAGCCTTTTTACATAGTGTAAGAAAGTGAAATGCTATTTTCTCTGAGATAGATAACTTCTATAACAGAAAAACTGTTTAAAAACTCTGACAATTGGGTGTAGCTCGCTGTCTAACTCATCACACGTGTCTCGATCTCCTCAAGCATGTAAAATCTCTTTATGAGTTGAGTGTTGTTGACCTAAATTAAATTTTTGAAATTTTTGTTGGCTAGCATCAGCTGTATCCTTGACATAATGTATATATATCACCTTTGAGTGATTTCCATGCGTCTAGAGAAAAAAAGGATGACACTTAATGACAAGTGCTTTCTAACAACAGCATTCAGGCAACTGTTTCCTTCACAACTGTTGTGAGGATATCAAGTGATTGTTGCTTTCTGTCTGCAGCCAGTGCACACAGCAGACACCATGCCAACATGTATTCTCGGTTAATTAGGCAGCACCAAACGGAGCGTAGGTGCAATAAGTAACTCATAAAAATTTGAATGGCGTCATAGTTGGTTGTAAGAAAAGACTAATCAAGAAAAACTTTGTGTAATCGAGCTCATAACATTTTAAAACTATTGCA
The DNA here is from genome assembly GCF_963576615.1 of Watersipora subatra. NCBI lineage: Eukaryota > Metazoa > Bryozoa > Gymnolaemata > Cheilostomatida > Watersiporidae > Watersipora > Watersipora subatra. Next base: position 21,927,654 of record NC_088709.1, read on the forward strand.
CTATGTAGCACTGGCACGTCTACCTTCTCCTGTCAAACAGCATGCCCTAACAAAACTTGCAAGTAAAATAGTATGTTGCCTTTGCCTTGACATGAAAGGACAAGTTCTTGCTGAGCTGTGAATAGTAAAGCATTCAACCGTTTACATCAAGTTATCTACAGTTTCGTTATCTAAAGATATCTTTTGCTTGAGTTTTAAGTTTTTTCAACAAAGTATATAACCAAGCTTTTTAACTTGGAGTTTTATACCCTATCAAAGTCTTATTTAGTTCACAGACTTAGTAGCCTAATTTTTACGTACATATAAAAAGTTTTTAACAGATTTATTCATTTTAGGTTATAAATTTATAATAACAGCGAGGCTGGTAGTTGTGGTTGTTTTTATTTTTCTCAATCATTTTGTTAGCAGTCCTCGAAAGTTCTTTTTGCTTAACAAGCTCTGAATATGGCTTGTTTAAAATAGTATTATTAATAACTCATCAGATCAAAATATATCAATCTATAAATTTACTTGGAGATGATTTGAAACTTGCAAAAACAAACTCTCTGCATCATGAGCTTCCTTTTGACATATAATTTTGGGGTGTTCATTACATCAGCACTAAATAATTCAAAAGTAATTGTTAAAACTTTTCACAACTCTCAGGGATGCTAATAATTAATACCACAATTTTACATGTTTATTTGACTAAAATTAGTGCTTCCGCAAACAATTTCAACGCATGATTTTAGATAAAAATTGGATAACAGTTTAAACTTCCAAAGCTTAAAATGACCTCTGCAGTGTTTGTTTTTTTAAAATAACATTTTTTGTGGTAAAATTATTTTCAACCAATCTTAGTTTTAGTTTCATGAATTCGCAGTTAGTATAAAGGTCAAAGGTCAAAGTTCTCAAGCTCAAAACTGCACTGATTGTGTGGGGTTAGAGAAAAAAGTTAGTAAGCAATACTTGTGGCATGATTTCAGTAATTGGGCTACGGTGACTCTGCTAAATGTCAATAGTTGTAAATCGAGGAGCTCTTAAAGCTTAATACGCATTTAGACATTTTACGGGTCATCAGATATTCCGGAATGTTCCCAGGTGTGTGTGTCTGATCTATTTTTGTTCTAACAATCCATAGTGTTTATAATAATTATTTAACATAGAGATGGGTGCGTAGAATGGCTAGGCCTACAGACGAGTATAAGCGGTCTATTGATATATCAGCATCAGGCCAGGTATAGGATATCTGGAGAATACGGTGTTTACTAACAAAGGACTTCTTATCTCATTCGTCAAAAGACTGATCTAAAACAGCAGTTATCGGCAGCATACCAGGTCAGACAGCATTCCTAGTCGCTTAATCATTATGTAAGATATCTAAATACAACCGTCTCTAATCTCCAAAACCCGGTCATAAACTTTAGTGCAGAAAAATCCTCAACACCATCGGAATGTAAAACATTTAATAATAGCTGTTTTCGACAATGAAAGGAGTTGAAGAACACTTTTTTACCTTTTGTAACGAAGTTTAAAAGCGATTCAAAACAAGTGTTCAGTTTTCATACAGATAAGTTAACTCGTAAACAATAGTCTGTGGTCTTAGAAACTCTCTGTGTGAGTATTGGCAGGCATGGACAATGCCCATGAAGCAGAATGATCACAATTATAGCTATACTCAAAGAGTGAAAGAATAATTCATAAAGAACAGCCTCTTCAGCTTACTTGAGGTCTCTGAGTGCAACATATATGTTAGTGTAAGTACTACATTCCGTACATTTCTTAGTATTTGCATCACTACGTGAACAAACCAAATACATATTGTGAGCAGTCGGACTGATAAGGGCCACGTTGGACTGCCTGACTCTACAAACTCGGTCAAGTGCTTTTGGATAGCGAAATAGCTTGCTAACCAGAGAAAATACTGCTGTTGAAAATGCTTATTTTTCTTGATTGAGAGTCATCTGTGTTTTAACCAGCTACTTGCTTTGACCGGTTTGTTCCAGATGTTTCCATGTGTTATCAACGTTATAAGCGTTATGAGTGTTATCAGCATTATGAGTGTAACAGAACAAGACTTAGTCTTCTCCAGCTCTAACTCTTTCAAAGCTTGGACAATATTATTGTAACTAATTAGCCCACTCTACTAACTATTGTCAGCCTATGACTATACTATGCTTATTAGATGAAACTTAGAGTTTTTGAACTGAATAAAACTCTTAAAAAGAATTTCATAGACATTGCTGAGGCTACACAAGAACAGTTAAGCTGTAAAATCAATTCAAAACTTTATAAATAAGTTTTTTGTACAAAAGATATAAAACATTAAAAATCAAACAATTTGTGTGATTTTTAAAAGTCTATTGTTGCAAATAAAAATTACAGCTTTTTAAAACAATGTATTGTTGCATCATGTATCATCATATGATAAATCTATGCAAACTTATCTTGGTTTTCACACACTTACGATAAAGCGTGTGAAATATAGGCCTTTTCTAGTACTAGTTACAATCTACAGAAAAAAGGACAATATGACTAACCAACGAGAGTTGTCCTGGCTTGTTACACGATACCAAAAGACACGCCCCTAATATCAGTTTACTAGCCAAAACCGCAAGGTCTATAATCCTCCTTCCTATGTAATTTTTTGTATTCAAACACCTTTTGTGCTATGACGATTATAGCGTGTATTTCACAGCATCACGATAGGTGAACCACATTTTTTAACTTATATTAACAACACAAAAACTTCTTTCTAGTTGCCGAGAGGAGTGTTTAGAAATAAGATTTATCTGATGTTGACATAAGCGGAATCCGACTGGATTAAGTCGTCTCAACAGCGGACCGAGTAGAGCCCTTATACTGCTCAGCGCACTCTTTCTGTTTACTAAGGGGATGAGACCCTATTTTCATTACGGACCCGACCGCATATGCACATAATTTGGCCATTATTAGCAACGCAAAACTAAATTTATGTATATTGTTTGTGTTTTAAGCTGTTGATATTATGTACAATGAAAAATGAAACCACAAATTATAGGGACACACATCAGGTTAGTATGGGGCTAGTAACTTTTTCTAACACCAGATATGTTCATCTGCGACTATTCAAGATAACGCTTTCCCAGACACAACAAACTGTTTATTTAATGGCAATACTGACCTGAGTTTGTCTTATTTAGCGACAAAATTGATCTGAGTAAAGTCGAAGTTTGTCATTTTACAAACAAACAGGAAACTTAAACTATCTATAGTGTGAAACTTGACTGTCAAACTAGAACATGCTTAAGGAGGTAAGAACTAAATTGGCCCGGTTCAAACAAACGGTATGGAATTTATGGTGCGATGATGTGACTTTAGAGTGGTCTTTTGTTTAACGAATCTGATTACCTGATTTTGTTAATATAAAACATCGGAGGCTTATCTCGTTAAGTGGTTGATAGACATTCAATGTTTGTTTGAGTGGCTTTTCAATAGCGGCCAACTGAATGACTTGACACCCCGAACTAAGTTAAATGATTACGCTATATGTGTGAAATGTATCTATTTACCATTGTAAGCCATTTTTCATGTTCAATGTCATTTCTTATATAGTTTTGTAACACTAAAAACTACCATAATATAGTTAAACATCTTTAATTCTATGTGATAAACACTGAATGCCAGTAACCAGCTCACATTATTTCTACTGCAAGATAGATATGAATTTTAGCATCTCTGTTCAATGCTTTTTAAAACATAATTATTAGAAGATGAAACAAAAATAATAAATAATAGTAAAGTAAAATTACTAGTAATGAAAGAAAATCTCTTTTTGCATAACGCCGTTCTGTAACGTGGATTGACAAGGTGTTGGTGTCTAGTATAAGGTGTAGATGATTTTCTGGGAAAGTAGGAATGTAATGGATTGTCAGGCAGATTGGAAACACGATTTGAGTATTACAGACGACAAATATCGAAAAACACATTTAGCTCACTAGCAATTAGGGCATTTAGACTCTGATCAAAACTATCCATATCAGATAGCATAACCTAAATCAAAGAACTCTGGTTGAAACTTAATGGTTCTTTTTTATGAAAGATATCGAATAGCTTTCTCACAAGTTAAAATCTTTTGACAGCTTTCATTGTTTCATCATTTAAAATGAGAAAATGAAACAGAAGGTTTATAATTGAAACTAATTAGCTGCCAGTTTTACAACCTCATGAAATTTATTATTCTCAAAGTCACAAAGAAAAGATCAATTACAGGATTCCCAAAATTATTTGCTCTAGTAAAATCAGCAGCTGTGTCATTAAAGAATGCTGCCTTAACTATTTCCAGCATGTGTCACCGGATGCTGCCAGCTTTTTCCATGAATAAACAAACAGCTGACTCAAAGTTTCCTTGAGAAGATTAGCTGTTGAAATATGTTGAAGTATTAATGATACGTTTGTTCATAAAACTGAATTTATCTCTCCAAATCACAAACATAAACAGTTATTAGGTTAAACACAAATGACTGGAAGCTGCTTAAAACAATAGAGTTACTCTTACTAGCAGAGTTGAAAAAAAGCAATAACAAGAGATAAAAAAACAAAATATTTGTTTCAAAAATAAAATATCATCAGACGTACATGTTAGTTTAATATGTACATACAAAGGGAAAAACAGAAAAGCTAACTGCCAGTTCACAAAGTTTCTAAAAAATGCTTTCAAATTTCTACATACAGGTAAATTGCATAGACAAGAGTGAAAACAGCTATATTGTTGTGTTTTAGCTCACTAGAGGTACATAAAAGTAAGTAAAGGTAAGTATGAGTAAATAAATATATACGGAAGTAAACAAACTTAAATGGAGGTAAAAATGTGTGTATAGAAGCAAAAGAGCAAACAGGTTTTGGCACTAATGGATCACAGGAGGCCATGGAACTGGCTTCAGTTGAAACTGAAACAGTTGTCCAAGGAAAGGTTGGCTTTATTAATTAACAAGAGAGCCAGCTAATGCGTATTTATATGAATGTATATTATGTACGCTGAGTACGCAGTTCATGCAGTCAATTAGCGAAGATTGCACCTGGTAGCCTGCAAAATTGCCAAATAATTGGGGCATGATAACAAATAGTCGTTTAATAGGGGCGTGATAGAAAGCTCATAACCGTATTCTATCATTATTTGAAATCTGCGAGCGTGCAATGTTTTGGTATGCTACAAGACTTTTTTGCTAATGCTATAATGAAAACACAGAGCACATGCAGCCACTAGCTGGCAGCTGTCATAGCCTGAACACACAATCAGATTTATGTTTAGTATTGAAAAACAAGCATACCTTTTGTAGAAAGCTGTGCGGCGACAGCTATTAGTCCAAGACAGTATATGTAGGAAGGAAGAAGAATGCCCATCCTGCCTAACCTTTGGAGAGTCTCTGCTATGTCAGGTCGAGGCTATAGGCTAGTACACAACCTCAACATAACAGTGATACACGATGAGTAGCCCTTTCCTGCTCGTCTCACCGAGTTATATAGTCTGCAGAATAAGGGCCTATGCATATATAATACCTTGTAATCAATTGTGTATACATGAATGACCTTGTGAACTTGAGTGGAACTCAGTAGGAGGACAACTCCAATCAGGATTGTTCATTTTTCTCTTCATGAGAGTCCAACTAGAAGAAATCATGAACCTTTGAGATATTTTGAAAAAAAAATTTAAATTCTATTACAACAGAGTGGTTTTAGTAATAGAAGTTATTTAAAGGTAAGTTGTCAAGCAGAGAGTAAGTGGTTGCCTCCCCTTTTCTCTGTTTCTCAGAATAACGTTTTTGTGGGCCTCATACCACTTTTTTATAATTTATTTTCTACCACGGTAGGCTAGCACAAAATCCTATATAAAATAATATATTTCTATAGCTATTTTATTTAAATATTACAATTAGTTTTCAATTTATGTTGCTTCAACACAATTAAAGGACAGAGATTAGTTTAGAATAACTTATGATTTTCTTCCATATGAGCGTTTAAGTAGAAATCAAAACAAAAAGTTTTATTTTGTTTTCCAACACAGTATAAAAATCTTGCAAAGAAAATTAATATCTTCTAAAAAATTACAATAAAATTTACAAATATATTGATTTAAATAAAATCTGTTGATTTTAATACCCTCATTTTACTACTGACAATTTTATGAATACATCAACTTACATGGTAAATCTACAGTAAAACATTTAATATATTAAAACTTAGCAATTGAAATTAGAATGAACTAAAAAGCAGGCAAAGCTATTTCTACATACATTTAGATGTATGTTGTATTTATATCAGAATTTACATAAAATTAGTATTATAACTCCATGGTAGTACATGTATAATGGTAAATTTAACAAGGAAAATTTAACAAGGTTATTCAAATCCAATTTTTTTCCAGTTAACAAAGAGGAATGTCAGTGTCAGGTAACCATACTGACATTAGGAAAACATACTAGAGATTTCAACAGCGGAGTTTTGATTTTGATTAGCGTAGGAAAATGCTGGCAGATTAATACCAATATAAATATATCTATGCATGTAGGAAGTGTTTATGCTATATTGATCAAACTTCATGGAAACTGAGAGCAAACCGATTAGATTGAAGAGCAAGCAACTCCTAGCTAATTTTAATGTTATTTGTATGAATGTTAAACTGCTTGTAAGCAATAAAGCTTTTACAAAAATGAGTCCAGTAAATTTACTAGAAGATTAATTTGTTAACTACAAGTATATCTCTAATGAGTTGAAGGTTTTGCTACTGTCATTGCCTTAGGCATGATCCAGGGGGCCATAGATTTATAATATAAACCATAGAGTTATAATATAAATCATAGAGCTATAATTTAAACCATAGAGTTATGATTTAAACCATAGAGTTATAATATAAACTATAGAGTTATAATTTAAACTATAGAGTTATAATATAAACCATAAAGTTATGGTTTAAACTATGGAGTTATAATATAAACTATAGAGTTATAATATATACCATAGAGTTATAATATTAACCATAAATTAATTGTCAAAAAACTTGATTTAAAAAAACTGGCAGTAGCCAGATTCAAAAGGAACTTTCAAATACTGAAAGCTTAACGGCCTTGGAAGAAATCAGCCTCTACAAATGGTTTCAATCAGTGAGAAAGTTTGCCAAGTAAATCTGAACAAAAAACATCTCACCATTTCTTTCTGCAAATGAAAGCTGCTCTTATGTGGTCCAAAAATAAAAAAAAACTATGTGAACATGTTGAGTAAGAAGGAAGACTTGATGAAAAAAGTAAGCTACCAAAAGGATAATAAGGCCCCACTTTTAAACAGAGCTTATAACATGGGTTATACTGCACTCATTAAGTGCAACTATATTTGGAACACCGAGAGAGGCCCAAAACACTGGGAGTCTAACAAGCTCCTGCTGCCGTTGCTGCCAGTGATACGATGTAATAATGCAATGTTATACAAAGGATGAAAAAGTCATCAGGTAATTATTAATGTGTAAGATATGTCGGATGTTATTTCTCAAAGAAAGGTTAATAATTTGGACGAGATAGAAAATAATGTGTGTGTGTAGTCTACTGGTTCTCCAATGTATGCGTGTTGTAGACTAGCTGCTGATGCTAGCTGACCCAAATTCGTTTTGTTGGGTCCTTCATAGCTTACAAACCTGTCGTAAGTTTGTGTCAGAAGATATAGTTTTATATGTGTTGCAGTTGGTCATTTCGACCATGACTGTCTTATGGTTTAGGTTGTATTACCGACTTTCATGTCACTCTGTTTTCCGCCTTCTGCAATCCGTTTGTGTCTAGCTCCCTCAACTTCATGTTACACTTTATAGCTTACAGCTATAATGTATAACATTCCTAGATGCGTTATAGCTTACAGCTATAGCGCATCTACAAATGTGTGTTTTCAATTCATGTTTCTAACTTACTAGTTAAGCCAGTGCATTAAAAAGATTTAAGATGATATAAACCTTATCTGATTAAATTGAGACCACAGTGTGTTAGTGAAAACTATCAAAAAGGAAAAGTTATGAAATAGTGGATGAATAATATTTTATATCTTCTACAATAAGCAGTCGTTTTCTGTTGCTGTGTGCATCCGCTTGATACTGACATTGCCTATAGTAACACATGATATGTACATAACACTGCACTTTTGTAATCTAAGGCAAATTGAGTTAATTGTAAAGATGTGATTGCGTCAAAAAAGTCGGTCAAATGAAATTAAGACCAATAAAAGGTTAAAACATCAGCTAAAATTGGATGTAATTTTTGTCTTTGTAGACTAACTCTGTCTAGAAATATAAGCATTTAAATAAGAGACCATTTTTTGGAACATTCAGATTTGAGTGGATGCTTTATTCGTGATGTGTATAGTGAACGGTATGAAAAGAGTTCAGGAGCAATAAATGTAAGATCTTTTCTTTAGCCAATCATCAGCAGGAAATGTTTATATAGGTCATAATAAATTTGGTCGCTCGTAAAACTCGTGGCATGTGTTTGTTTTTAATTCTCGATGGTAGGGATTTTACTCAATTACAGTAGACGCTCCTATAATTACAGTAGACGCTCCTATAATTACAGTAGACGCTCCTATAATTACAGTAGAAGCTCCTATAATGTATGCCTCTTATAACGTAAATTTCAGATAACTTAAAAGATTTACGTGAAGTTTTTGCTTCTTACTACATACAAAATTCTATATAACGTAATGTGTCAAGTCAGACGAGCTTTCAAATTCAATTTGAATGTTAGTTTACCTTGCCATACCTGCAGAAGAAAAAGCGCCGTGCGTAGAGCGTTATATATAACTGCGTCATTCTAGTTCGTCGTAATAGATCATCAAGTGTGTGGACAAAAAGGAGAATAGGACAGCTGCTCAATTGTTTATAAATACAAAGGCAATCGACTAATGCCGGTGTTACAGTGTCGGTCTACTAGTCTGAATGTCACGAGTTGGAATATCACCAAAAGTTATCTTTTATCTTAACTTTGATCCCTAGATACAGATAGACGATGAACAGGTAGAACTGCTTTTCATAGTAAGAACATTTTGTTGTTTTTTTGCATTATTGTAGGCGTACAAAATATTTATTATTAGTTTTACTTTGCAGAATAGAATTTGCTGTTTTGAAAGCATAAACAAACTGTTGTAAATGGACATTGAAAATGTGCATTCCCCATCAACTTGTTGTAGAATTACCGCAACTTTGGTTTATAAAACCAGTGAGATTGATCATAAAAAGGAGAAAAGTTGTTGATGCAAACCAATAATTCTGCAGTTACGGTACAGCCTACAAATTGAAAGAGTTAAGTCAAGTTTTTCCTTTTTGCATAGCCAATGGGATGAGTTTGGAACGATCTTGGAACGATTTGTCAATTTAAATGTATTTTACTGTTCTTTTAACGTAAATTCCTTGTAATGTAACTGTTCCTGGAACGGATTATTTACGGTGTAAGAGTGCCTACTGTACTAGTTTGCACATCGTTATTTATTTATTTAGTTTAGACATAGTTTCTTAGTTTGATGAATTAATTGACATCGGTAATTTACCGAATTACTGCATCGACATGTTTTATTGACGAACAACAGAATTGTAACAATGCTTCCAGTTTCAGCGAAGGTGACTCATAGTTTTCTGAGCATTAGGCGGTTAAAGATAGGGGAAGACAGCTTATGGTTGGAGCTGACAGGCCTCAACAGCGTTATGCTGCAGAGGAAGATAGAATGAAGGTTAATGTATCTTTAACCTTGAGTCTCGTATATGGAACTATATATACTAAACTAAAGGTAATATTTTTAGTGCTCATGAATACATTTACAAATTAATAAAATTATAACCTTTTGCTATCATGAATCATCGTTTCATAACTTTTTTGTCGCTCCACTCAACTATATTTTTTACTTCAATTTTTTATCGGCAGTTTTAGCTAGCGAATTAGATTTATGATTAGAATTTATGTTCACTTCTCACTTGTAAAAAGTAAGGAAAATGGGCAGGTCGATGCCCACTTCGTCTCCCAGAAACAAAGATTCAAATTGTTGGCTTGGCGCACTTATTATTTTGTTAAAAAATTTTTCATTTTGTAATTTTACACTTTCAATCTAACTCTCAAATTGAAAGCTTTCAGTAAATACGTTAGAACGACATATCTATGAATGACATGTATTTATTACATTTGTTTTATTAATTACAGGATGTTTATGTGGCCTTACCAGCTGAGCTGTTGTGTCAGTGTGGAAACTGTCATACATAGAAAAGAGATACATGAGTGTGTGCTGCCCAACCATGGTATGTTTTGCTTGAGTTTACTGCAGCAATTTGTTTTATTATACGAGGTAAAACTATGTGAGTGGCCTCGACTTGGATGGATGTGTTTAATACAAACTTTATGCTGAGATGAAAATATTTTTGTTTGTAAAAATTATATAATAAAATAATATTGTTAAAGATAATGCAAAACATGATTTGCAGAACATATTGAATACATCATAGCCCAGTTGCCACTTGTCCCGAAATCTTGTCTATAATAGATGGATTTATGAAGTGTAATCAGAGCTGTATTGACAGGTATTTTTGCATAGCTCGACTCAATTCCAACGGACCAAATATTGAGAGCTCAAAATTTTTTATGTTTCAGGTTACTAAGTGAAAACAGGTGAGTCCACAAATCGCCAACCAAGCGCAAGAATGGCATTATTAACCCTGTGCCAGAATTAGTGGGTTAATTGATTTCAAAGAAATTGACGCTGTTTTGCGTTCACTATTTCCGTCAACTCATAAAACCATTTGTTTTATAATTGAAACAACCAATCAGATGTAATCAGTAAAATTTTTTCTACAAATTGATACTAATAATGACTAGATAACGTTGACTAGATGTGACATTGTTAGGGATGCAGTTGGTGTCGCCATATATTCAAACGTATTCTTTTCAAAGATGCGACTTGCTTATTTTATTTAGTTACTAGTTTTTGGTGTCGGTAGCAACAGAGAACTTAGCTGATACAAAGGCCGCGATGAAATAAGTTAACTCGACAACCTCATTACCGTAGAATAGCAGAATCGTAGTCGGTACTCTGATGTTTACACAGCATTCAAAGGAAACTAATAAGACAAATCTTTGATTATTCTTATTTGAGGCGTTTGAGACGTTTATAATAATATATATAATAATGTATCTGTAGCTAGATTTAAAATTTTATTCTAGCAATCATGAGCAAATGCAAAATAAAATATCTGCCAATAGAGTCGCGGAGGACTCAACTTTTATCGCAATAGCCGATGTGAATACGAGGGATAGTGACAGACTGTTTCACAATATACATCATTTTGGGAAAGTCTGGGCACATCTTTTTTTCTGAGCGTTTTTACCACAATAAGTTTTTGTCCATTTTAATCTTCAAATATCTTGACAATGAGATTGCCTAAAACAACAAACAGCATCTCAACTGATAGACAAAAAATTGGTACTTTCCGTTAAAATCAACTAAAATTTGACGCAATCACATCTTTAACAGCTGCTCGGAAGACAGCAATGATTTTAGATTTTCAAAAATTCAGCCACAAGTTTGCTTTTATTTGCATTTGTACATTTTCACTAACTCTATATGTAACATGTAACAAGTTGATACAAATGCTCACCTTAATCTAGATTCTATGTAGGAGGAAATAAACAAAGATTCTTGAAAAGGTTGTTAAAACCTAATCACGTATCACATTATCGTTAAATAGTTTACTTCATTTTTGCTCTATTTATAATTTCATTTTATGTCTACCGGTTGCAGAATGTTGTTTTCAAAAGATCAAAATCAAATTAGATGTTTTATGTGATTCTACTTCTTTTCTTGCAACTAAAAGGAGATAAGAAGTTCTAACTAGTTGGAATGCATTGCCCTCCTTGTAAGATAACTATACTTTACAAGATATTATAACTCTATGGCTTATGATACAATTCTATGGCTTATATTATAATTCTATGGCTTATGTTGTAACATTAAAGTTTATATTGAAACTCTATGGTTTATATTATAACTCTATGGTTCATATTATAACTCTATTGTTAATATTATAATTCTATGGCTTATATTATAACTCTATGACTTATATTATAACTCTATGGTTTATATTACAACTCTGTAGCTTATATAATACCTCTATGGTTTATATTATACTTCTATGACTTATATTATAACTCTGTTTTATTCTATAACGCTATAGTTTATAATATAACTCTATTGTTTGTATTATAAATGTATCTCTATGGCTAATATTTTAACTCAATGGCTTATATTATAACCCTATGGTTTGTATTATAACTCTATGGTTTGTATTATAACTTTATAAGTTATGTTATAACTCTATGGCTTTATAAGAATTGATAAATTAAACTCAAGTTTGTGGGTTTACACACATTTTCTAATGGTGCACAGTATTAATGATGTAATGATTTGTACAAACGCTATTTGATTTTAAGAAAAGAGCTTGCTGTTCATTTATGACAATGAACACACTGAAATACATATTCAAGGCTTTTAAACTTCAAAACTTTCAAGTTTTCAAAAAGATTCTGCACTAGGAGCTGACTTTAATCTTTGGCCTTTAGAAGAACATTTCAAAGTTTTTGTTTTTACAGATTTATACCGTTCGTTCATGCATGCTCTTAAAATAAAAACAAATATGTAAAGTTTTTATATCAATAAGGAAAAACTACTAACAAAATATGTAATTAAGTATATATAAATATGCTCTATATATTGCAGAGGCATAACAAAAGTCTACGCAGAAGTGATAGGCTTTTGAATGTTTGCATGCAACTTTCACTTCAGCTGTTCTCTTCAATGCTATTCTGGCATTCCAGGCCCCCAAACCATGTGCGAATTCTTTGAACTCAACCTGTCAAAGTATGAGATGAACATAGATTAGCTCAGTGTTAACATTGAATGCATCTTAATTTACAAGTTTTATCAGGTCTAGGGCTATCGTGAGGCAGCCATTGTAATACACGCCCATTCAGAAGCAACAAGGGAGCTCAAATGCATCTGCGCTTCAGTTATTTCAGCAATTTCTTAACCAGTTTACTCTTACCGCTATGTTCCACTACATACCAGACATGATTTGAGAGACAGAGAGTCCAGTCCATCCGCGATAACATCTCTATGAAACTTCTAATAAAAAGGCTCAGGATAACTGTTTCAAATCAAAGAGAGTGATTTGGAAAGTCATTCATTGTTAATATAGGTGTAATTATATCCACAGTCAAGAGGGTTTACATAAAATGCGCACTCTTGCACGCTCCTTCTCATATCTCAAGTAGCCAGATCATGTAAGCCTTTTGTTTATCCCAAAGAAAACTGTTCGCAACTATGATTCGTCTGGCATGCTTTCTTTTTTTTCCTCCAAGGCTACGCAAAACTGCTATCAGATTTAAACAAAGTTCTAAGATTGCTATTTCATGATTATAGATTTCCTGTACTGACAATATCCAAGAAGAATTTAAAGAAATTGGTATTATCATCAGTTGTAATCATCGTTGTGCAGTTTTCAACTTTATATGGTCAACTACCTGGTAATTTGCAACAACTTTTTTATATATCATGATACAATAAAGAGACGTCGTCTAATTTCTAACGAGTAAAAATTTCTATAAAAAAACCAGACACATACTAAATATCTGATAATAGGGGTAGAGAACAACTCCTAACTACAATGGCAAGCCCAGATCTCTAAGTATATAGTTGGATGGTCATGATGAGTAGCCCTTACAATTGACAACTATTCTGGAAGAATAGTTAAGCTAATCAAAAGGTAAGGTGTAATCTCACACTTGTTGTACCCTGATTAGCAGTTGAATAATTGATAAAGATTTTGAGAGTTTTTATCAGTAGTCTTACAAAAGCCTTGAGACTTGTCGATCTGCTGTAAATCTAACAAGTCTGTGCTTCTAGATGTAAAGGTATAGGATGAAACAAAAATATACAAAGACAAAGACTCTGAGGCTACTGCTGAATGAATATAAAGAGAATAATTTGAAGGAAACTTGTAAGTTTTATTTAATATTTGCAACAAATATAAGCAAAGTTTAATTTTGACCAGTAAAAGAAACACTGGCTAAACAGTGATGAGAAATCTAACAAAACTATTTAATTTCTGTAGGAGTTGTCTTGTCACAGTTGTAACTTGCTGTGAAGAGATGACAATAAGTATAATACTCACAATAACTCACGAATTAATCATTTTTAATACCCTGTGGAAAAGCTATCTTGGACAAATTTAGAGAATGGTCTATGAACTTTAGACTGAGGTACCACAAGATTCATTCGGGCTGGTGCTTTCCTAATACCAACAAGGGTCCTTATGAAACTCAAACTACAGACCTACTGATCATAAGTCAGGAGCCAAGCTGCAAAATCATAGCTGCTTCCTAACCATTTAACCACGGTGGCTATATAAATATATTACACACAAAACTTTTATAAAGTGTACATTAGTTGTTTTACTGTGATGTATTCCGTTGCTGTCTGACAGCTTGCTAAGGTTAACCTGTTTAGTTACTATTTTAACATAGAAACATGGTAACAACAAAGTAAACATACATCACTAGCAAAATAGTTCTGTAATGTTTTAGTTTATATAATGCAGTCTCTGCATTTCATTTAGCATTTTCAAAGTTCACAGAGCTATGAAAAGCTGCTTTTATATTTAATAAAATAAAGGGTCTCTGCTTTCTTTTCATTTAGCAGAAGGATGATGTTGGTAAAAAACTAGTGTAAATTGACAATCTATATTAATCAGCTTTGCCTGTATTAATGTATTATTATTTTAATTAATTAATATAAAATAAACTAATTATTATATATAATAAACCATAATTAATATTTGTTTGGTAACCTAACGCATGTAAAATAACCTTATTTTATAATTTTAAATATTCTCAATCCAACATAAAAGCTATGTAGTGTGACTGAGAAATTCTTTTGGTGCTAAAAAAGCAATAACGTTTTTTCGCTGTGGGTACCATTTTGTCTTCTTATCAAACACAGAATTTTTCATTATTTGTTTACTCAAAAATATTTCATCGTCGCCACTATGTAAACCTGGTATCATGCTCGCAGACAAGTCGCCACTATGTAAACCTGGTATCATGCTCGCAGACAAGTCGCCACTATGTAAACCTGGTATCATGCTCGCAGACAAGTCACCACTATGTAAACCTGGTATCATGCTCGCAGACAAGTCGCCACTATGTAAACCTGGTATCATGCTCGCAGACAAGTCGCCACTATGTAAACCTGGTATCATGCTCGCAGACAAGTCGCCACTATGTAAACCTGGTATCATGCTCGCAGACAAGTCGCCACTATGTAAACCTGGTATCATGCTCGCAGACAAGTCGCCACTATGTAAACCTGGTATCATGCTCGCAGACAAGTCGCCACTATGTAAACCTGGTATCATGCTCGCAGACAAGTCGCCACTATGTAAACCTGGTATCATGCTCGCAGACAAGTCGCCACTATGTAAACCTGGTATCATGCTCGCAGACAAGTTAATACATATCTATATATATCAAAATCTCAGTGTTTGTCTTTTTGGCCTTTTGTGCATCGTATGTCCAGTAATAGCGATTCAAATCTAGTAATGAAAAATATATACCGCAGAAGATTTGATATCAGAATCTCCCTTTCCCAAAGCAAAAAACTAGCCCATTAACCTATTCGAAATGCGATGGACTCGTTGGGCTATATGAGTCATTATCTCTGCTAAAATACATTCAGTGACTCTGCGTTACAGCGCAACGTCACTAAATCTTGCTGCCACGGCTTTTATTAGTTAGTCTAGCAATACACATAGCTACTAGCTTACTCAAATTAGCCAATGGCAGCTACATCCCTCGTCATGGTTTATAAGCTGTTTTTATTACCCATGCAACGCGGGACATTTGGCTAGTACAAATATATTTCGCAGCGACTTTGCCTGCTCTTCAGTGTAAAATAATGATAAGGACAAAGATGGAACCTGTAAAGATAAAAGCTACAGTTACAAAAAGCGTATCACCATCTTTTGAACAAATCGTAGTTCATGATTTGGTTAACTGGTTAATTAGATAGCCAGTTGACTGATTAACCAGTTGATTGACTAATCGGTTAACTGGATAACTAGTTAACTGTGTAAGTGAATGGCTGCTAGATAAACTGGTGATGAAGTGAATAGTTTACTTCTAACCAATCTCTATCCTTTGTTCTATCTTATCTATCTTTCTTGTCAATTAAATAAATCTGATTCAGATAGAATTATAGTGTAATCAGATGGTCAATCACCACCTTGTCAGAACTGCGCATTGGCTCTTATATATGAAAATCAATTCAACCCAGATTACAACTTGGTACATACTTCCATTCTTTTATCCAATGTGTGTTTGTCTGTTTCTCAAGTTTTAAAAAAGCTGTTCAGCAGCAAAGCTGCTTATGCAGAATAATTAATTTTAGACACTATAAATTTTAAATTCAAATACAATAGAAATTCAAATTCATGACTTTTTTCTTGAAACTACCCGGCTTTTTGTAAACTTAACTGTAGCTTGCATCTATTTTAATCCAAGTGAAACTTTGCCAGATTAAAGCGCGCTGTTGAAGGATTGAGTCATTCTCACCTTGTTTATTGAAGAAGTGGTTAGGACTTCAAGCTATAAACTGCACAAAGTAACAATACCAATAAAGCAATAATAAGTAGGCAAGTAATAAGCAAGTAATAAAGCAATTATTAAAATAAGTATATCTTATTTGAGTAATTTAAGTGCGAAGGAAATATTTAAGGCGAGTGAAATATCTTCTGTAAACAAAATGAAATATATATCTATTTTTTCTGAGCGCCCAGGTTCTGTGAAGACGTGGGCAAATGGTTCGCCACTACTTCATATCTAAAAGTGTGTGTGTATTATAATAAGTAACAAACAGTATCGAAGAAAACTACAGTAACAGCCACAATTTATACAAACTAATACACTTGCCAGTCTCGTGCACTGTGAGAGATCGTCATGAGTAATCCGTATTTGCGTAATTATGCGAAATTGTAATGCGACCAAGAGATGTAATACAGTAGTATGCTTGTTTGTGAATCTCACACTTAAGTTTGATTCCCGTGTAAGACAATCTTTCTTCCTAACGCTCTTAGCTCTTTGAACAGAAGAACAGACAGACAGACAAGAAGACAGACAGACAGACAGACATGGCTCTTATTTAGGTAAAGATTGCGCTTGCCAAATCAGGCATATCAGAAATATAGGCCAAGCGATTAAAGAGTAAAATTTGAAGTTGTCTTGCTTATGCAGGTATAATAACTCCAAGTGTAGACAGTTTCACTCGTCTTAAAATACAAGTTGTGTTGACATTATAACATCTGAGTTGTATTTTTTGAAGGTATGACTTTATGGTTTTTAAGAAACTGGTGCAAAGAGCTGCAATTTAACTTTCATTATTTATAATTTGTAAGAGTAAGTAGCCTTAGAAGGGCACAATATAAATGTTTATGTAAATACAATTGTTCAATAAACGTGTAAAAAGTTTTGTTTAGAATGCAAAAGTTAGATAGATCAGAATGTACTACATATTTGAATGTAATTTATTAATCTACATGACATACTAGAAATTAAGAGTATGTTTCTAGTGATGACATACTAGAAACATACTCCTAATTACAGAATACAGGTTTCCAATGTTGAAGCTCATCATTTTTGAAAAAATAAGCGGAAAGGTTTTTCATCGTTGGAAAACTCCAAAATAATAAAACTCTATCAAATTCTGTTGTTACTTAACTCCGATTTATCAAAAAACAATTTCACTGCTTCTTTTAAAACTTTCTTAAGGATGTCTGAACATCTGAGTTAAGGCCTCTCATGTTTCTACTGTTTATTACGGAGAGTAGGCTAAAAGACCTGACTTAGGAAAAGAGTGTAAAATTCAAGTTCCAGAAAGGCTACTGGTAGTAAAAAGACATGATCTGTAATCGCTCTCTTTACCAAATCAACCAACCAGGTTAGTCATCACTCTGGCAAGCCATCACTTTGCTAAAAGTTTAGAAAAAATCGCGGATGAGATTATGTAGCTGTTACTCACAGAGTTCCTCTATTTCAAACTTACATAGAAGAACAAAGTGTTTTTGTATCTAAGCCAATCTATAGTGTCAGCAAGTCACACCTTGTTTTTTCTAATTTTTTGAAAATATATTCTCATGCTGCCCGTAGTTGTCTTATCATGTAGGCATGTAGCTCCTTTGCCTTTGTTTAGCCCAGTCTAAGGAGTCATATAGAGGAAGTGGCAGCATCCCCCCTCAGGCGTTGATAGATATTAACTTTAATTATACTGGTCATTGCCATTTGAAGCAAATTAGACCATGTGACGAAAAAACAAAAACATTTGACGTTTGATAGAAACATTTTGTTCCGCAATCTGTGCTAAAGATTTTCACAAACATGTCCTTTCATCATGCAAATCATTTAGCATTCAGTTCTGGCTTAAGGCAATGTTTGATAAGTTTGTAAAATCTGTTTCTCAGACAAGACAGCCTTGATTGGTTGATATATGTACACATTCTCTTTCAATTCAAGCTGAATTTCCATAGTTGGGTTAGTTTGTCCAACTTGGAAAAGTAAAAAAGCTTTGTGTCACAGTCAGGGGTTGAACCTGGAACTTCAACACAAACTGTGGTATAATTACTATTAGGATGTGGTGTCTGGTACAAGACAACCAAATAGCCTCAACTTCCATGGCAGTTATAGGAAAAGAATTACATGCGAAATGCTCAATGAATGAACAATATTGCACTCATTTGGGATGCAGTGCTGACCACCTGTCAAAAGTGCTCTACCTTGTCGGTCAAAGCAGTCTGGCCCTCCTCAATTACCTCAGTGTGGTCCGAGATCAGATAAAAGGCCAAAAATGCACCAAGATTTAATTAATGTAATGAATCTGACCTCACATGCTAGACAAGAACAATATTCAATATCTCATTACATAATCATATTAGCCCTTTCATAAATGTTGTTATTATTCTCTGATCATCGCCTTGCTGGAAATCATGGTTGTAAACGTGAGTGGATATTTATTTGGTCTCCACTGCGATCGAGCACCTCTCTTGTGTAATTAAGGGCTTACAACTTTTTTTGTTTTCAGCAATCTTTCTAATGAAGAATTGTCCATTTGAAGCAATCGTACCAGCCATGATTATTGGGCGCGATGATCTCATTGTCGGCGCAATCAGAATAGCCAGTCCAACTTGTCTAATATTATTAAGAGAAAAGGGTTTCTGCATAAATTGTTAAGGAGAGTATTTAAAACTGTAATTAGCCATGTAAATGACATACATAGATACTTGATATTTTGACTACCCAAGACTAGGATGGTATAAGATGGTTTGGTGCAACATGGTTTCCATGGTGACAATTATATGGGTTACTCAATATTTGAAAAGTAACTTATAAACACTGACTACTACCTAAAGAGGTAATTGTCAAAAAATATGTGTAAATAGTCAATAATTAATGAAAGAATAGGGCCAATGATAATGGTTTTATTAAAATTCATTCAGAGATCAGACGGTGTAGCTCTGAAAGCATAGACATTAAGATTTCTCTCATAATGTCTTACTATAGTCAGGGTCTATGAAAGTCGGGGTCTATAAAAGTCAGGGTCTATGAAACGGAACTGTGCTTAGTTTTATTCAGAAGTAATTCATTATTTCAATGTATTATAGTAGTGATAATAATATTGTAAGGAGGCTTTAACAAAGTGAGATATTTGAGTGGCTGTAGCAATCAAGCATGTTTTATGTAGGAAAGGTTTATCAAGTCATAAACTTGAGGAAGAAAGATCAATCCTCTGTTTTTTGTGACGTAATTTTATCGTTGTCGGCCATCTTTGTAGACAACTTTTATCATTAAAAACACCAGGCTTCTGCAATGAATTTTTGAAAACGATGCTTTTGTTTGCAATTTTTTTAATAAAATATCAAAACAACACCAAAAATACTATTAAATAAGAGGATGACGATCATTTTCTACAAGTATGGCAGCTTTTCGTGAACGAGCAAATGTGCAAATGGCTTGATGGCGTAAAAAAATGATGGATATGTTCAGAAGGCAATCAAGTGACCTAGTAATTCAGTCAGCAGGTAATTACAGGTAGCAACTGTAGCCTAGTGGTCTAGAGCCCTAAAACTGCAAACAACAGGTTGGTGTTCTATTCCCGATAAAGGCCAAGACAAGTGGAGAATAAAGGACAAGTGGGGACAAGAATGACTTCCAGCCTTAAATTGCTCTTCGCCACTAGCCATGTCTCCGGTCAAGGCTCCCTTTTCCACTAGAATAAGACTGGTGGGACCGCTACCATGGTCACATGATCAGACTACCATGGTCACATGGTCAGACTACCATGGTCACAGCGTCATTGTTTGTACACCGGTACTCTCAGAAACACACACCATACAGACACCAAACATCCTCATTCAGGAATTGCTTACATATTCAATATATAATACTTACCATAATAGACTTTAATAATTTTTGTACTAGCAGAATATACATAAACTTCTTCAGGTACTAGTAGCTGAATTTTTCTTACACTCTGATACATACAGTTAAAAGTAAAGCCATGCTTAGCAACCAGGTTATAGTCTGAGGATTACAATCATACAGTGAAGGTCTATATATATGTACAAATAAGTTAGATTATTGTATGCACCAAATCAAACCAGACAGCTGGGAGTAAGAGTGATAAAATGGTAGCTCTTGGTATAAAATAGAATGACCAATGCACATTTGTATGTATATAAAATAACTTGTAACATATGCAAATGTACATGTGTATAAAAGGGATTATCACATACATGTACATGTATTTGAGATAGATTTCCGTATACTAGCATGTAAACATGTGTAAAAAATAAAATAGCTTGTTATATACACACATATAGATGTATATAAAATATATTGCCTATTACCTTACATTCTAAAGATACAATAATATATCCACATATACATGTATATACAACATATGGCTACACACGCTCACGCACATACACACGCGCATGCACACACGTATATAAAAATGAACGGTCATATACACACATATACATGCACAGTGGAACCTCGGTTCTCAAATGATTCGGTTCTCAAATGATTCGGTTCTCGAATGATTCGGTTCTCGAATGATTCGGTTCTCAAATGATTCGGTTCTCAAATGATTCGGTTCTCAAATGATTCGGTTCTCGGCCAATTCGGTTTTTGACTAAAAAAAATTGAGATTTGTTCGTCTCGAATCTCGAACATAAATTCGGTTCTCGACCAAACTAGATTTGGGCATTTGAATTTAACATTCGGAACAGCTCCGGAAACAGCATGGAAACATTTGTTAACAAAGGGAGAAGCAAGTTACGTTTCATAAATTCTTTACAAAAAGGAAGGAACCATCTGAAATGACGTCCCTCTACCGAAAATATTTGCTAGGGAGACAACTCCTCCAGTCGAATTACCCTAAATTGTTTTGGAGGAGGATTCTCTTTCAAAGATGTGAAGTAAACATACCATTAGTGTTTATATTTTCTTTTTTCACACGATTTTTGATGTAACTGATCTGTTGCATTTTTTGATGTTTCATTATCGATTTCTGCAATTTTTGGTATTTTATCTTAACCTAGAATGCTGTTGATGTTTTAAAAGCAAAGCATATCATCGTAGATAAAAAATCTTTTATGAAAAATAAACACAACCTATATTTACCCGTTTTTATTTATAATATGTAGTAAACAGTACAGTTTATGGTGTAAAATGTTTAAAAAATACTTTACCAAAGTTGTTTTCTCGGCTTGAAAGGATTAAAATTTACATACATTAATTCTAATGAGAACAATTGTTTCGAATCTCAAACAACTCAGTTTTCGAACAACCTTCCAGAACAGATTATGTTCGAGAACCGAGGTTCCACTGCATATAAAACAGTAGAGCCTCATGTATGCATATATGACAACACAGTTTGTCATATACATACATGTATATAAAACAGATTGTCATATACATACATAATGCATAATGTGTTATGTATTGTAAACCAGTGTAACGCTTACGGTACGTATCATTTCCAGGGTAACGTATACACTGGAAATGCTGTGATACACAAGGTTCTGCACAGTAGATATGTCTATAAAACTCTGGTTATTTAGGGTGGTATGAACAGTCAACATAAAATATAAAAAGCATATAAAACCCACTTGTTGTGCTTACAGTAAGCTTTTAAGCTTTTGCACTGCGTGAAAACAAATTGTCATATACATACGTACAGGTACATGTATATAAAAGGGATTGCCATATACATATGTACAGGTACATGTATATAAAAGTGATTTTCATATACATACGTACAGGTACATGTATATAAAAGGGATTGCCATATACATATGTACAGGTACATGTATATAAAAGTGATTTTCATATACATACGTACAGGTACATGTATATAAAAGGGATTTTCATATACATACGTACATGTACATATATATAAAAGGGATTGTCATATACATATGTATATGTAAATAAAAGGGATTGTCATATACACACATACATGTACATGTATATAAAAAGGATTGTCATATACATACGTACATGTGCAATGTAAATAAAAAGGATTGTCATATACATACATACATGTATATAAAATGGATTGTCATATACATACGTGTACAAGTGTATAAAACAGACAGTCCGCTGATAATGTTTGAGTACTTGACTTGCCCTATGATTATTTGTGTCCATTTTTTCTTATTAATCATTTATACAAATGCATACCTTAGTGACAGATGCTTATGTTTTGTTCAGTTTATGAATAATTCTTGTGTCTACTTTTCCCATTCTTACACTGGCACAAGTAGTTTTAAGGTGATTTATCTTTGTAAGTGATATTTAATTCTAATCTAGACTGACCTAAAATTGTTCAAATTGGTATGCAAATGTAACTTCATATAACACAGTTATATTTTTGTCCATTAATCACTGCTTTTGAATGAGAAAGGAACATAATCAGCATAACATAACATAATCGTTTGTCTGGTTTGATTGGTATTATGGATAGCCAAAACTAATGACATGTCTTATGACCAGAAAGTTGTTTAGCAAATTCAGTTTTTTGTAGCTAGTTTGGCAAAGAATGTTGATATGAAAGTACTTTTACAAAGGAAGGCTTGGCATCTATTTAACCATGTGTACACTATATAGCAGATGACTTACTAGTAGAGATGAGGCAAAACATGTATTTTGGTGTCTAATGTTTTTTATTGCACCAGTCAATTCTACACTTCCTTTTATTTTTTCTGGTTTTACACCAGTTTGTTGAATGTCCAGACTGTCTGGCCTTTTTATAGGTTAATTCACTTGCTCAGATACTACAACTACATTTTAAAGCTAAATAATCAGTACGAAACAAAGCAAGTTTCTTGCTTCGAGTATGAATTTGCTGGAAATGATGTTATACACAAGGATCTGCACAGTAGATATGTATTTCAAAACTCTCTTTAGTTAGGGTAGTATGAAGATTTGACCTAAACTACAAAAAGCATCACATATGAAACTTACTCTTTGCACTTACAATAGGCTTTTCAGCTTTGCACTGTGTGAAAGTAGACTGGGTTGAACACAGTGAGTTGCGTGTCATGAATAGGGGTGATAAGGTGAAGGAAAGAATATGAGTAAGTTTGGAGGGAAAGATGAGTAAGTAGGAGTAGGACAGTAGGTGATGCGATAGAGAAAAGGAAGTACGGTGATGACAGAGAGAATCGTGTAGGAGAGGAATCAGCGCTGGATGGTGATGGAGATTATCATGTGGGAGAGAAAGGGGAACTGGGTGACGGCAAGGAGAATCATGTGGGAGAGGAATCAGAGCTGGATGGTGATGGAGATTATCATGTGGGAGAGAAAGGGGAACTGGGTGATGGCAAGGAGAATCGTGTGGGAGAGGAAGCAGAGCTGGATGATGATGGAGATAACCATGCGGAAGAGAAAGGGAAGCTGGGTGATGGCAGAGCGAGTCATGTGGGAGAGAATTCAGAGCTGAATGATGATGAAGATTATCATGTGGGAGAGAAAGGGAGCTGAGTGATGGCAGAGAGAATCATGTGGGAGAGAAAGCAGAGCTGGATGATGATGGAGATTAGCATGTGGGAGAGAAAGGGGAGCTGGGTGATGATAGAGCGAGTCATGTAGGTAAGAAACAGCTTGATGACAGTGATGTCTGTGCTTGTTCAAGGTGACCCTGCTTCTGAGGTAGTGAAGAGATTGTTATCAGCTATAATCTCAGTTTTGTTTAGAACAGTCATGTCTCCTACTTATCTGAAAATTCTTCTGGAGTTTTTTAGCATCAAAAGCTTCATGGGATACCCATAAGCTTAAGAAAACCAAACAAGCAGACACAGTCAATCTGGGCAGAGCGGTTGTGGCGGACTGACTCAAATAAAATGACACAGTGTAGGACCGCGGTTAATATATGAAAGTACGGAGCACTGAATACACAAGCGCTTTGCCCAAAGCCGATGGATCTCTCAAGACCCGCTGTGATTAGAACTGATAGGTTTTATACTGGCCAAAAAGTGTATATACCTACCAGGATTTACTGGATTCAAATTCATTTAAGATCTTGTACATATTTTGCTCAGTTCTCAGCTCAATTTGTCAATGATGACAGTAAACGCTAACTATGTAAAACTCTGCTTTACATAGTTAACGTTTTAGAGAAGCCATTCCTCTGTACCATAGTAAAACTACTCTATACGCCCAAGTCTATGACAAAGAATATTGCACCATGAGACATTCCAAAGAGAGGTATGTAAATACCAAGATAAAACAACTCTAATAGTTTTGATGTTTAAGTGTCAGACTTTCTAATTGCTTCAACTAATCATGATCAATTTCCAAATAACTATTGCAACTACTAACAAAACAATGGCAAGTTATCAACCACAACAATTACAGCAGCAATGACTAATGTGAAACCCGTGTAAGATTTTACTTCTGTGGCAAACTACAGTAATACTTTTTGAAGGTTTAAAAACCCATTATCAGAGTAACATTATTAGAAACTAGTACCCTGCTCAATTGGTGTGCGTGAGTAATCATCAGGTGTAATAAACAACTGCACAGCTATTCCAAAATGGAAGAAGGCGGTTGATTAGCATAGGTAGCGGTGCGTCGAATAGTCATACTGAATGTCAGTGGTATGAATCTTGCATGTTGCAGTCTTTTTTACCAACCTTTAACTGAGATTTCAGACAGAAATACGGACACAGCTCTTGTTATAGTAAAGACGATTAGCAAAATAGAAAAATGTGTGGTATTAGCTAGGCAGTTCGTCTAGTCTAGCTTTTCAGAACAGCTATGAGGTTTGTTTGTCACTCTCACATGAACCCGTGACAAATTTCATGAAGAAATACAGATATGTCCAAGGCTATCTATATTTGGGGCTGTGTGTGTTTTGGAAGTTCATGGTTTTTTAAGTGTTAATGTATTTTATTTTTCTCTCCTCTCTCCCTCTCTCCTACCTTCTCCTCCTCTCCTTCTCTCCCTTCCTCTTTCTCTCTCCCCCTTTCTCATCCCCTTTTTCCTCTCTCTCTCTCTCTCTTTCTGGCTTTCGCTGAACTAGATTCACTATCTCGATAGGAAGGATATAGTATCCAACATGCAAGAACAGGTTAAGACATGCTGTCATTTCCATCCTGTTACGGTGGCTGGGTGATGAATAGGTTTGTTTATCCTTGCCTTTTAGAAGCTGCCACAGGGCATTACTATTATACTGTGCAGTGCTTTTACAGAAGCTATTTTTGATTCTGTAAGGGTGTCTAGTTCAACTTCCCATTTGTATGGAGGCTGACAGTTTAGTTGCTATTGGCCCAGGTAGTACAAGATTACATGTACCGTTGGTAGCGGGTTCATATATCCTGACTTATGTGTGGTCACCAAGACTAGAAAAACTTTTGTTCACAGCATATGTCAAAAACTGTCTTACATGTAATAGTTAATAGATATATCTAAAAACTATGATCATTAGTAAAAGAATTAAAATAGCTGCCATCAGCAAGCAGTCAGCATATTGGTGCTGTGGATGTTTCAAAATTGTTTACAAAAAAATGCACAAGCATTTTATCAAGCATAAAACAATCATTACATGTACTTCAAATTTCAGATTTGGTAGCTCTATGTGCAAAACTCAGCTTCATAACTTAGGGTTAAAATGTTGTTTCTCATCACACTAGTGTGATGAGAACTTGTAAATAGGCTTGTTATTACATAATCCAGCATTTTCGTTGACCAACTTAGCATAATAGACACTCCAAGAGCCAATGTTTCATATGATTTAATGATGGGTTGGTTAGAGTTTATCCCATTATTTTTCTCTAAATGCTATGTAAACATGTGAGTACCTGAGGATGATGAGACAAAGAGTATGTGAAGATGATGAGATGAAGAGTATATTAATCACATATGAACAAGAAGTAATACATGACTATTACACCATTTTTGAGGAAGCATTAGCACATTCTTTGTCTGAGCATTTCAACTCTGACCAAGTTTGGTTGATATTAAGGTTGAGACATCCTTGCAGCCAGATAACCTCAAACAACAAACACAATATCAAATGATAGAGAAATATCTAGACTTTCTCATAAAATCTTTCCGAGCGACTCTTTAAGACTGTCAATGTTTTGAAGATTGTTGAAAAACACACACAATCCTTTTATCAAAAACAAGAAAGTCGTGACTTAAAATTTTGACTTTGATTATTCTATACGCAAGACTCAGCTTTATAACTTTGTGTTAGAAAGTTAAGGAGCTCATTCAATTCCACCCTAGTTCAATTGCACCGGAGAACAGGCTTCTAGCATATTATTACATAATCCATAGTTTTCCTTTAACAACTTAACATAACAGACACAGAGTCAATGCTGTCATGCGAATCAAGTCGGTTGCCAGGGAAATCTCTGAATCATTCATCAAACATGTCAGTGTTTGACATTATCAATTAGGAAAAAGGCATGTCAATAATGTGCTGCACCGAACATCCTACGCCTAGCTTGATCTTTTAGCCTTAATATCCCACTTCCACCAACTGCAGCTCCTAAGTATCATTTTGACAAAATGAGGTACAAATCATTTTAATTACTATTGGCTTCAGTTCACAAGACTCATATACAGCTTAAGGGTGGTAAATCTACATCTGACAGTTTGACATCAGTTGTCAATATAACAGAAGACAAGAGTTAATCTCATATTTTATAGCTTATGTGAGGCTTTATCATTCTTAGTTTACATTGACAAATGCGACTGTAAAGGGTGACCGCTGTCACTACTGCGATGGTCATTCAATACGCAGGAATTCAACACTCTAAAGTCATTATAAAAAGTTTACTCTATATATATTGAGCAGATTGCCAGCCTTAGCAAAACCTTGCTAGATTTAGATGCATACCACAGACAATACTATAAAACAATTCACATAATACAATCCACATCGCATAATATAGACTATTATGCAAAACATTATCACACATAATATCAAAGAGTATACTGTGAAAAGATATCACACCATCATATACTATACCATTGAAAAGACCATAAAACAAGACTATTTGGTATGCCATGAAAGAGTGTACACATTTAACATAGTGTACACTAAATAACAAAGTGCCATACCGTATGTTATAAGGTCTAGCGTAAAACAACATCACACGCAGCACCACACACTCAGAGAGCACATTGTGAAACAACATTGCACGCTAAACCATAAAAGTGACCCTAAAACAAGATCATAGAATATACCATGAAGTTTACCATGAAATAACATCACATGCTTAATATAGTGTGTACTACATACTTCAGTACTAAAATGCTATGTACTAAAATACTTCAATGATTGCCATAGACATAGATGGTACTATGTTATATTCAAGAAAAAAACACATAGTCACGTGTTGCCTTATTTCAAAAAGTTGTATCTTGCCATATATTATATAAAGTTGCACTAGATTTAATAACAGAGCTATTGAGCTTATTGTTCAGAGCAGTGCTGCCATAGAGAGAACCGGTGTCATTAGTAACGTACACATTACACAATTTACTATGACACGTCTTATGCGTGTCTACTGCAAGTCCAAACATCTGCGGACAATTCATTTCAGACATGAAACCAAACAGCGACAGATAATTCTAGCTGAATTATTGCACTTAACAATTCTCTTACAACCAAATACAACACAACATTATATATAATTACAGACCGCTGATTCGGCAGTGTCCTTTAGTACATTTTTGAGCAGCTGCCGTCTTAGGCCATAGTCTAGCTTTATTCTATGCATTCATCGAACAATGCGTAGCTCTATTTACCCTAATCAAATCAATGTTCACTAAATACCAACATGATACAAATGACTATATATAGGACAATAAGCTTAGAGTTATAAATGCTGATTAGACGGCGGAAGGACAATCCTTGCTGACTCCACGCTGTTAAGTAATTCAACAATTCATTCATTCATTCCATCATGCTGAGGTACATGTATTAGGGTAGGGAAAGTTGCAAGTGTTTAGAGATGTGATCACAACAAACTCTACTAGATTTTCTCAGAAAATGTAGATATTTTTCTATCATATGAGATTTTTGTGTGTCTGTTTTATGTGATCTGACTGCCAGAATGTTTCAGAGTTAAAATCAACAAAACTTGATTGTAGTTAAAACGCTCAGAAAAAAAGATGTGCTTAGACTTTCCCAAAATGATGTCAATAATTGCGCTTTCTGTTTACAAGCAATAAATATACAATCTCTTCTTTAGCTAGCCATCAGCTTCGGGTATTCATATGTTTACACAGCAATTAGATAAAAAAGATGAAAAAGAGTTTTTGGAGCGCTTCATATTTGCCTCCATTGTGCGTCAGCTTTAAAAATCAAACTTTTCGTACAAACGTACAGACAAGGTTTCTGCTCATGGAGTCTATTCCACTTTAAGCATGTTTGTTCTATCTTATACATAAACTTTGCAATGCTACAAAAACAACAAACAGATGGAATGACCATTTGTATATTTTAGAGCGTACAATAACTGTAGCTAACCAGAGAAAGGGGTGTGTTGTTGATCATAAGAAGTACTCTGACTTACAGGAAGGTGTGCAAGAATTGCAGATGTCCTTTTGAAACTCATGAAATAACTGATGAGTCAATGAAAAAGCTGATGACAGACTTCCAGAGACACTGCGGATCAGCTTCGGATAACGATAGCGGGTGCCATCTTGAGAAGTATGCAAGGATTCCTCCTGGCTTCAAACCAGATGAAGATTTTGTCGAGGCTCTTGTTGCGAACATGTAGATTTTTTGATACGACATGTAATAGGTTAATAAATTTGTCCTACGACATGTAATAGGTTAATAAATTTGTCATACGATATGTAATAGGTTAATAAATTTGTCATACGACATGTGATAGGTTAATAAATTTGTCATACGACATGTAATAGGTTAATAAATTTGTCATACGACATGTGATAGGTTAATAAATTTGTCATACGACATGTAAGAGGTTAATAAATTTGTCATACGACATGTGATAGGTTAATAAATTTCAAAAATGTATCTAGTTAATTTTAGTCTACCGATATGACAATAAGTGAAAACTGAATGCAACCGAAGTGTCGAATATTTTTGACAAATCATTCAGGCAGTTGTTCGGCTTTTTCGAATATTCATACTTTCATAGAGTAATAGTAAATGGACAAGTGGGACATGATGTTTCTATTGAGCTAAAGTACAGCAACTAGTAGAAGCGAGTCAATCAGAAAACAGTATGTCAACGTGATCTGAGTTCATTAACTGAATGGTACTTATTGATGTACAGTTGCTGTGTACTTTTTACCAAAATAATATCATATCATATAGGAAATATTACCAACATTTTTATCATTCATATCAGTTTTTCTCTCACAGAACAATTTGGGCTCATCAAAAGTTTTGACATAAAACACTATAAGTGTTAACTACGCAGCATCTAATACCAAGCATGAAATAGTCCTACTTAATAAGTTCAGCATCATCACAAGATCACATGAAGGGTGACAAGATGGTAAAAATGGATGTCATATATTTTGGTATATTTTATTTTACTAAAAACTACAGAACTACAGAACTACAGAACTACAGAACCACAGAACTACAGAACTACAGAACTACAGAACTACAGAACTACAGAACTACAGAACTACAGAACTACAGAACTACAGAACTACAGAACTACAGAACTACAGAACTACAGAACTACAGAACTACAGAACTACAGAACTACAGAACTACAGAAGTAAATGTTTTAAAACAATGAGGATATGTTGAGAGGAGGCGCATATTAAAGGCTATGCAAGGTTAGTGTGCTTCCTGATGTGTTCGGTACAATATTTCAAACAAAAAAAACAATAGAAAAAAAAGAAATTTACGTATTTCAGAGTATTTTAACAAGTATTTCTAGCTTAATAGCTAAATATTTTTGACTTGCAAACAGGAGGCTTAGCACTTCTAGTAACTTTGAAAAATACAAAAAGTTGGCTCACCAATAACGTAATTAGCCAATTAGAATAGAAGACAAACCAACATGTTAGACATAATTAAGTGTAACTATGGATGCGCAATGTTGACCTCTGTAGCCAGCACTTTATAACATCATTTGTTGATAGAATGCATTCAAATGAGGTTTTACAGCTTAGAGATTGTTTTTGTTAGTCAGTTTTCAGTTATTTAGTTGTATTACTTTTCTAGCACAAGTACTATTATGTTGTTTTATGTACATTGTTTTCTCACTTTATTTTATTATATCGCTAAGTGACACCATACACTATTTTATAGAGCGAGATCCTACCACAAAGTCAATATATAAAGTATTTTAGTAATTATTTTACCAATACAAAAGTATCATCTATTTTAGACCATAGCACTATTACTAATGTCATAAAGTCATGACTTATTCATGTTCATTCTCCTGTACAGGTTCTGTGTGAAGTAATTTTATGTAAATAAGTCCACTATCTTTCTGCTAAAGTACAGGTTGGACCTCCGCAAAAGAGGTTGCTCATGATTACGTCTTTCAAAATACTTTTTGCACTTTATGACAAGAAAACAGAGCTCAAAAATACCTAGCCAATACCTAGCATTGAATGTTACCATTTATGATTTTTTATACGTGTGCAAAGCTTCATGCTTTTCGTACAACGCTGTCGACTTTAATGCGCACGCATAAATACCTTTTAGCAATATGGTTACCAATCCCAACAACAGTCTCTGAATGAACGATCCATATTCTCAATGTCAGACAGTCTTGTGAACTTTACTGAACAAAAATGTGGCTATTAGACACGGATTGTCACACTTGATCAAAAACTAAAGAAAACGCATTCTTAATTCCCAATGAGAAACAGCCGGCAGCGCGTCGAGACAGCTGACAAATTCCACAGTTAAACGCACTAGCTGACCTGTATGATATTCCCATATATGAGTAATAAAAACTCACTGCTCAGCTTTGAGCAATCGTTAAACCATTTTATTCATTTGTTATCAAGCATGCTGGTGGCTAATCGTGACTCGATGATGTGCCAATGAGAGCGCTCGGCTAGACGCGGCGGCCCAGTCTCTTGTGCACTCTGCGTGCCTTACCTCATTCATGGCACGACTGCCGAGGTAATCAGGTGTTCATATTGATCTGAGTGTTTAGGCACGAGTGTCATTGCCAACAAACTGCACCATCGAGGATAGCTCTTTCAAGGATAGCACTTAAACGTTACTCTCTTCCATTTGGTAAGCTCTAAAGACTCTATCATGAATTCGTAAGAGTGTACAAGTCAATTATAGTGACTGTAGGCCTATTTTGAATTGCTCTACCATAACCATCCTCTGAACTTACTGTAAAGTTCTTATATCAGTTAATGAAACACTAACCCTTACCTTACTAAGCTTTGCAAGCCTGTCATAAAGTCTAAAATCCCTCTAACTCTGAGCAACATTAATAGTTTATCAGCAAATGCTGCCACTCGATTGGAGTGCAAAATGTTGTATATGACGCATAGATGAGAGGTTTACTTGATATAAAATAATTAGCATGTTTTATATAGAAATTATCTTATATCTTAGCAAAGAAACTTTATATCCAGGCACTGTTGGTAAAGCAGGTATAAGTAGTTCTTGCACCTGATAACTCTGTACCCGATAGCTCTGTACCTATACCAGTACTTCCCTTCTTGTCAGTTCTTATCTTCTGCTGAGTACCGAAGTAGCCTTCCTTCTACATGTATTTTACATTTAGTTCATGGTCAGTTACAGCCAGCTATTCACTGCTATAGTTAACTATAGTTAACTATGGTTAACTATAGCCCAGTCTTTAGCCAAGTCTCTATAGCCCGCTATAGCTAGTCTGCTGCGAGCTTTAGAGAGCTATAGAGAGCTATAGTCTGCCATTGAGAGCTATAGATAGCTATAGCCACTATATATAGCTATAGAGAGCTATTGATAGCTATAGCCTGCTATAGATAGTTATAGACAGCTATATTAAAGTACAATCAGCTCTGGTCAGGTATGGGAATAATCAACTATAGTCAGATGCATTCATGGTCAGCAGCTATAGTCAGCAGGTCAGAGGGTCAACTGGTCCACATACCAGCTATGGTCAATTGGTCAGCTGCACACACAATCAGCAGCCAAAGTCAGCAATCACCATCCATGCTTATAACAGACTACAATGTACACTTTCCAGAGTTCCTTCTGTTCACTGATAAATAGATTGATCTCACCGAACCCTTAATTAGGCTCATCAAAATCCTATTTGGCTGTAATCGTATCTTGTTTGCTTTGTATTAAAATCACTGATGAGCTGCCATGCAAGGTCCAAAGGGAAATAAACAATCTTTACATATTATCTCTGCTTGATATTACATTATCCATCTCCATCTATTTCAGCTTACCCGTCTCCTTGGCGTTACGCACGAACAATGAGTGTCATACACAAAATGCTTGCGCATGAGACCCTGGGGTTGTTATTACAATCTCCTCGCCGATGTCACGGCTCAATCAGCTAGCTCAGACGTTTTTAATTAAAAGAACAAGCGAGCTGCTTGGACTCCAAATTAACAGTCTTTTTGTTTTAGCCCTTTCGTGTTATCGTCAGGCGACTGCCTTTACTTATAGCCTCTTAAGCCCTGTTTCAATATGAGTTAATGAGATGTATGGGACTCCGAAAAGGCATAATGTGTGTTTTTCAGTCGCAGTGAAAGAGCAGAACTATAAGTATGCAGCGAGATTATATCCCCTTTTCTTTGAGACACACAATAAGATCATTCCATATAATGACCAATGATTACATCGAATCAATCACTAGTATTATCCAAGCGAGAAAAGATTTGACGTTGAAATTTTAGGTGTTTGTAAAACCTAATTGCCTTTGTCTAGGCTAATTTGCTAAAGATATGGGAGAGCGTAATTCAATTCAAATTTACATGTATTTAAAATGTAAACATTTTTGTACGCGATATTGTTTGCTATTTACTTTTGCATGATTTATGGAACAGGGGCTATGTGAACGGTTATGACGCAACCATTTTGTACAAATTTATCTTTTCCTTCGTTGTGCTGTCGGCTTGCAGCTGCAGCTCTTATATCTCTGATCTTCTGTAGATGTAAACTTTAATTTTACTGGTCCAGGCCACAAGAAACCACCTTTTCCAGCTTGTCATCTCGTGTCAGTACACTATAATATTGATAACCTGTCAACAAGTGTCATATTTACACTATGTACCCAGTGCTATACTCTTCAGTGATAAGACAAAATCTCTTCTATCAGCTAAAATACTCTGACATGTCAGAGCTTGCTTTTCTTTTTCTTGCAGGTGCTGGTGTCAGCCGATCGCTTGTTTCTTATAATTTTAATTTACTTTGTTTCTTCTCTCCCTTAGTTACTAAGTCCGACGTAAAATGGAGTTGGGCCAGGGACAGCTGTGTCTCCATTGCCGACAGTGTCCAGGATTTACAGAGCATTCAGCTTGGAGGTAAGAGTACAGAACTTGCAAGTTCTACTTTGGGTTGAAGGTACAGAGGTCGTAGGAGTGATAGTTCATTGAAGAGCTGGCAGCGGCTGTTAACCATGCACTCTTACTGCAAGCTGTTTTTTATTTGAAATTGAGTTGCTATATAACTATTCATGGCCTTCAACTCGTAGCATATGATTTAGAAACCTCCCGGGGGCTCAGAGCTGAGGGCTTTTGTGAGGCCTGCAGTGAAAACAGCCCTTTATCGATATTGATGATCAAGTTACATATATTGAAAAGAGATTTTATAATAAATTATTACGGAGCTATGAGCAAGCCTATGCATGCCGAGTCACAAGTCGTCACTGTGTCTCGATTCTCTTTGGACTCATAAAAGGTGAATCGAGTGCGAAGTCGACAGCAGACAGCTGACGTTTTGTTGAGCCATTTCGGTGGAGCCTTCCAGGAAACAAGAAAACTGGCTGTTTCATTCTATGACTCATTACTTAGTACTACTAAATGGGTTCATGATTTGGTGCATCATAAAATCAATAGTCTGAGGCTATAAATATTTTAGCTGATATGTTTGGTATGTCTATCATTGTCAACACAGACAGAAAATTTATGTTGCAAGACTTTAATCGAAATTCAAAATTCAAGTTTATTTTCATTTTTGGTGGTGTCAAAATAAACTTTTTTAATATCTTCAAGCTTAGCAGCGTTATCAAAAGAATCCCGCATGTATGTTGTTAAGATTATGACAACCAAAAGCAGGTGCTTCATGACATAAAGCTTTCAAATTAATCATCCACTATTTCATTGTATAATACAACTCACCTGTCACATAGCTATTAGTTTCATCCTGCTCAAAGGAGATGGTTATTAGAATCATCTTGACAGTCGTTTACTAGATGAGAAAGTCTAATGGGAGTTTTATTCACACTCACTTTCTATAGTTCAATTAAATTAAAAGAGTATAAGCTTATATAATCAAACTAATTTGAGTGCTAATACCAACTGTCAAACATGAGTCATTTCATTGACATATATATAAGCATCTGTCTAATTTATTATAAAAATTATGCAACTTTTATGTACATTTGCTTAATTAAACTTCTACTTCAATGTTAGAGCAATGAGTGCATTGTACAAAGAGAAAGATAGGTTGAATTCTCAGATTTACCTGCGAGCCGCTACTTCTCAGACTATGAGCATTCATATTATATACAGCTGTAGCCTGAGCAGTAAATCAAAATGGGAACATAACTTAGCGCATTTCGAGTGTACATTTAGTTTCATTCCAAAACTAGGTATGTTGATTCCCGATTTTGGGTTTTGGTATTTACCTATGAAGTTCTAGCGGGTCGGGCTAAGAAATATTTAGCATGTATACAGTGATAAGTCAAGCAGCACAGCCAGGACAGGTTTTCTAGTACAGACCAATTGTGTTGCTGTATAGCAAGCTTTTGATAATACCTAAACAAGAACAAAGGCTAGTCGTGTATTTTTAGATTATTTTGACCCCTTGCCCGTTAGTCTTACAATAACAGGTTTAGTAAAGATGCACGGCTACCAGAGGGAAGGTGACACAGATAAAGTTTATTGGCTATTGTAACACCAATCTTATCTCAAATTACAAACTTTTATCCAGTATATTACTACAATCAGGCTTTTCATCTCTGTCTTCTTTTAATGCTCCTGAGGTTTATGGCAATAAGAAAGTCCATATTTGCAATAAACTGACTGGATTGGACTGTTTTAGGGCTCCTGTCAACGTTTTTAAAGCAGTAATTTGATAGAAACAGTGTTGTTAGGTGCTTCAGTACTGTAAAGTAACAGCTATTTCTCACGCATCCATAGAGTTCCTACCATCAGTTCAATGCCATTTTAGTTATTGAAGATGTAGGCTTCTTGCACCAAAGTTTTAGTAGATTTTATCAGAATTTATTAGTATTTTTCTATCATTTGCGATTGTATTTGATGTTAGAGGCGATCTAAATGTCAGGATGTTTCAAAATTACATTCAACAAAACTTTGTCGCAGTCCAAAGCTCTCAGAAAAAAATATGTGCATCTGTATTCTATCGACCTCTTTGCAATTATGGATGTCATAATCACCCTTTCTCTTGATTTGATCATTTTAACAGCGATTTAACAAGTTGTGTCAAGTTTAATCTTGAAACATCCGGGCAGTCGGATCACCTCAAACATCTAAAACATCACATATGATAAAAAAATGCTGATACTTTTTGATAAGATCTAGTAAAATTTTGTGGAAGTTTTCAACACGGCATCAACTCTCATTTACTCAGATTTTCTACTACCAGCTCTGATCTTTAACTTTTTTCTTTCTCCGGTACAAGACACAAATAGATACACTGCTAAAATGACATGGCTGGGCAAACAGGTGTTTGCACTACAGCTTAGCATAGTTAGTTTACTGGTCTGAGAGGTATATAGGTAGTGCTATTTATGATCAAATGTTCACTTTGAATTATATTGCTGCCTTGTAATACCAGGGACAGTAGACTTTTCAGAAGTGAACTTTAGCGATAGCGAACCTTAGCGATAGCGAACCTTAGCGATAGCGAACCTTAGCGATAGCGAACCTTAGCGATAGCGAACCTTAGCGATAGCGAACCTTAGCGATAGCGAACCTTAGCGATAGCGAACCTTAGCGATAGCGAACCTTAGCGATGGCGAACCTAAGCGATAGCGAACCTTAACGATAGCGAACCTTACCGATAGCGAACTTTAGTGACAGCGAACTTTAGCAATACCGAACCTTAACAATAGCGAACCTTAACTATAGTGAACCTTAGCCATAGCGAACCTTAGCGATAGCGAACCTTAGCGATAGCGACACTGGTTCATTATTTCATTGATCTTTTTGAGCTATAAGCTTAAATTTAATGGATAGTGGGCGTAAACACAATAAAGTTGGCTTGTGAGGTTGTGTAGGTGTTAAGATTTGTTATTTCGCCTGAAACCGCGGTTGGATCGTTAAGAAAAAAAGATTGCATTACACGAGATTCAAACCCACGACAAGTGTTTCACCACCCAGTGAATTGTCTTGTCTTTGCTATACTACAAGCTAAGTTCATCTGTTTGTCTGCAACCACCGTTTGAAGTTGGGTAAAACATAGCATCACCCAGGATTTGATTTTATAACTTTTGGCATGGTGGACCAACACTCTGGCAACTGTGCCAAATGTAAAGATGCTGAATGTCTGCAGGTTATCAGCACACTTGACGATCTCTCACAATCTCTCACGGTACACCGATGCACGGTACACTGATCTGTCAGGGTACTAGTATTGGTATGTTTGGGAATTATTACAACTCTAATGACCCATAAGCTTTTCGTGGTTCATGCGACCTCTCGCTGGGAGTCCTATCACTGCCACAACAAATTGAGGAACAGGCATAAAGCCGCCGGCGTTTGACATGTGTTAACACATAGCACCGCCACCCATCCAGACACCAATTATTTGCCTAGAAATACATGAGCTGTCTAATTATGCTGAATTGTTGTTTTAGTTATATAATGGATATGAGGTGTGCCTGTGACACGATTATAATTGGCGAGTGAAATGGGAGATGGCTGTTTTCTGTGTACAGACCAAGTTTTGACACGCTGTATGATATGTTGTTATGTGTTTACTTTACATGTTTGCAAGAGAGATAATGAGACATTTATATTGGCTACACTATCAGCAAGACATATTGCAAAAGAGAAAGATTGGGCACGATCAAACTGTGTTCATGTCTTGGAAATAGTTTACCTTTTTGTCATTTTATAGTCATCGCCTATGAGTTGTCAAAGCCGGTCTGCTTCAAGTGCTGAAACCTCTGCCGTAATGTACACCCATTAGGAAATCACAGCAAGACACATGCCATATACACCGCCTCAAGCGACCATTCTTCATGTGTCAGAGAGAAAGTTTCTTTTTTGTTTTAACAATTGAATGTATAATGACAACTTAGAGCATGCGTTCATTCATCGTGTGTCCCAACAGGCACTCAACGTCTGTGTCATTGAATGCTCCATGCTAACAAGCACTCAGCGCTGTGTGTCACCAAGGATGCTTATTTGAAACCAGTCACTGCGGTAGAGTCAAGAGTCTTACAATTGGTGGGAACTAATATTTTATTTTTAGGAACAAAAGGCTTCTTGTACTCTGTTTAATTTATTGAGACAGAAAATGGTAACTTGGGCAAGTGAAACGTGACACCGGTTATTACAGCCCCTTCTTTCTTCTTCATTACAGCCCCTTCTGAACAATGCCAATCTTGGACATGTTCAAACTTGCTCTTAATTTTGTATAATTTTGGTTAAAAGTCGGACAAAAGTAATTTATTTTGAATTCTTTAGGTAATGATTGTGGATATTGTGGCTTGAATGGTGTGATGTAAAAATAGCACGCATGAATAATTCATGGTTAGAAGTAGAGTATCTCTGACCTCATCAGCTGACAACTAATGGGTGTCACTAATGTGTATGTAAGAGTTTATTGTTTTTATGAAAACGATTATTGACAGCTGGTTTATCATAGCTGTAATACTTTTTTGAAGACTAGACAAATTTTAGTATTACAATATCTGTAAGAAGTTGTATACATCTTATAGATTTACCACTTAGCAAATGGCTACGTTTTACAGTGTACCCCTGCCATATGATTTTAATTCGTTTCAGTGTTGGCATCGTAAGGCAAAAATGCTGTGTAGAGGGGTCTAGAAACCCATAGTAATTATCTAATGGCAACAACCCCTGATAAAAATCACCAAAAATTTATATTCATTCTGTACATATTAAAAATTATTAACAAAATAGTATGTCTATCTTAGTGACTCTAGTTACCTACAGTAACTTTAGTGTATTTAGTGGTTGTGATTTGCAATAAAATGTAACATTAGAATGTACCATACTGTAGGGAGTTCTTACCTTCAAAACAGACGTATAACATAGACAATGAATTTAACTCTAATGAATTTATCTTACTAAACCCATACATAAAGCAAAGTTTTAATATGTATTTTACTAAACTAAACTTTAATTTTGTCATTAGCTAACATTCTATCACCAATCTGTTTCCGGTTTCGTTTTCACTATAACTTACAAGCTGAACTGAGAGAGAGCATCATATCTCTTTCAAACATTGTGAGAGCGATTTTGGCAAATAGCATATTGGCGTATTTTTTATTTTGACGATTTCAGCACATCGATTGCCAAATTTTAATTTCAAGAGAAATTTTTGTTGATATCGTATGGCGAAAAAAGGTCGTTTGGGGGATGAAAAAACCTCAAGTTTTACATCGTACGATGAAAGAATTTTATAACAGATCATCGTAACCAAGGAGCGCACTGTGTTAATATTCTCTACTATAATGTACACAGGAATATAAGTAACTTTTCCAGGGTTTTCATATGCCGTCTTTGTCATGACAACCTCCATTGTTCATGCAGGCATTCACACATTTGGGTTCTTGTGTTATTAGTGATTGTTACAGGAATACAATGCGATTGACTATGTTATCTCACTGCTAGAGCTTCATTGTTGTCACTTCTGATCTGTATCAAGAGGCCCTTTTTCTATATGAATTTATTAATGAGCCCCATACAACCTTTCTTGCAATTGTTTCCATGCCTGGATCAAGATGAGAGTTAGCCTGCATTTCTATGTTTGTTTGTTGGGAGCTTATGGTAATGTCCGATATAGTTAGTTAAAGCCTACGATGTTAGTCTAGGCGTCATTATGATACCCATATCAAAACTATCGGTGCTGTAATTTAATCCACCGAGTCAGCAGATAAGATTTGTGTTAACCTGTCTAGCAAGTGTACAGCTCACACCCTCAGACTACTAACAGTAGCTTAGCAAAAACCAGCTGTTTTTCACGTTCCTATAAGTATTACTCAGCAAATGGAAATTTAAAGTATTTGTATTATATGGCCTTGTGATAAGGTCGGAAGAGCAAAATCCTGGGTGAATTGGCCAGCACTGATGATGTCGCTGATGCTGACTCCAGCATGTGCCGATGTAGCGTGAACAAGCATTAATGCTTTTCTTGTTAAAATAATTGAGTGTCATTAGAGAGAAGTGAGAATGAAACTTCAGACTCTAAAAGGTCCTGAAGAGCGAGGAATATCTACAATCACGCATAACTTCAGTCCGTACATAGTATTAAGGTTTATCTAGAGATTGTATTACTTTTATCGATAGCCTATGGTTTTAAGTTAAAAATCAATTTTAACAACTTCTCACAAGTACCGAGTGATGCGCATGTAAACACTTGACTCGAGATTGATTGGTAACTCAAAGAAACCACGTGGCTCTTTGCTTCCTCTAGCGTTTCAATAACTTCACCTTGTTCTGCTCATACCACTCCACCTTGTTCTGCTCATACCACTTCACCGGCCTCTTTGGGTCTGAGTGATGCATGGGAATACATCATACTAGTAAAGTGCTGTGACTTATGGTTGACATGTTTATTGTGTTCTAACAAAGAACGGCTGAGTATCACATAAACTGTGTCAAGTCTTTGTTGCTAATTACCAAAACAGTTCCATAAAATGACCGAAATCTAACTCACAGTAAGATCTAATCTGATACAGCAGTGGAGTTACCGCTGTCTTTACTGTCCTAAAATAATAAACTAACAAATGATCCTAGGGCTAATGTTATGAAATTGTTTAGAAACCTCTTCTGACTTGTTCCAAACTTGCTTTCTTTTGATAAGATATGACAACTCCTTACTTATAATTTAGTTATTCCATTTTTATATTGCTTCTCTATTTTAGATTCTACTTTTCATTCTACTTGAATTTTTTGTTATACATTGTTTGTTCCAGTTGAACCAGGCTTTTGTAACTAACAGCTACGTTGTACCACTAGAAATCAAACCTTTGGTACCACCATACAGACAGACTTACCTTTCTCATTTCTGTTCATATCATTTCATATCTGTTCTAAGCTTGTTTGTTCCAGAAGTGCAATGCTAC
Source organism: Watersipora subatra (assembly GCF_963576615.1). Taxonomy (NCBI): domain Eukaryota; kingdom Metazoa; phylum Bryozoa; class Gymnolaemata; order Cheilostomatida; family Watersiporidae; genus Watersipora; species Watersipora subatra. The sequence continues at coordinate 21,968,713 of NC_088709.1, forward strand.
AGAAACAAACAGATGGAATGACCAGTTGTATATTTTAGAGCGTACGATAACTGTAGCTAACCAGAGAAAGGGGTGTGTTGTTGATCATAAGAAGTACTCTGACTTACAGGAAGGTGTGCAAGAATTGCAGATGTCCTTTTGAAGCTCATGAAATAACTGATGAGTCAATGAACAAGCTGATGACAGACTTCCAGAGACACTGCGGATCAGCTTCGGATAACGATAGCGGGTGCCATCTTGAAGAATATGCATGGATTCCTCCTGGCCTTAAACCAGACCAAGTAAGAAATAAAAGATATGTTCGTTAGCAGATGAAAGTAAAATACCCAAAAACTAGGTATAAATTTTGGCTACTTTAAACTCTATCACCCTGTGCAAACCTACAAAAACACAATTTTTACATTTTTTCTATGGAGATTCATGGCTGTAAAAACATAAAACCTATAATGCCAATCAGTAAGAATTTAAAATGAATATCTAACATGTGATCTTATAATGATTGCTACACGATTAGACTAAAATATTATTGTTAGGTTTTTAGAAAGAAAACGGAAAAGAATTTTGATTATACATGTAAATCTAGATGTTGAAACACTCTTGTTATAAACTGTTAAACACGATCTTTTAACTATCACTAAGTCTTGGAGTTTAAACTCGAGGGTAGATCACTGGCAGCTAACAGTGCGAAGCTGTACATAATATAGGAGCTAAGGCTTAGAGCTCAGACTCTGGAGTGGTTTCTGGAGCCAGTCGATGTCTGATATAATGATAGTATCTATGCACAGTCAGGGCTTGGGTTATGTAGTAACAAGAAAGAGTGGAGCGAAAGGAAGTGATACTCTTTAGCCAAGTCAATTAATGCTCAAGTAAATACCAACTTGAGTGGTCTATAGATAAGAAATACCTCTGAATCATTTATCTTTACTGTTACATTGAAGCAGCCTTTTCTTTAAGTCTCCTTTCGTGACATTACGTCTTTGGGACAGCAAATAGAATGAGCTCCTAACAGTTAAACTATACCGCGGATGACTCTTACACTATTTCAAAATACTTCCTAGCCATAATGTCGTGCGATAAGTAGTATGTTGCTTGTGTGTAAAAGGTTTAGCCGGAAACAGGAAATGGTCTGATATCAGAGGCTGTATGTTCTAGTGCTTTATCAGCAAAACAAATCAACCATAATCTAGTTGTTTATGAGAAAGTGACTAGCCATTGCCTTTACTAGGAGGAATTAGAAATTTTATTAGAAATTAGCCTGTGTCCCTCATATTCATCCACATACACTATGTTTCGATGGCGCGTATCATGCGGGTTTAGAGTTGTGCGCAGTTGCGTCAATTTGCAAATTAAGTGTTTCTATAGAAAATCGCATGATGCAGATTGACTTCAGCGCCTTGTTGAAAAAAAGTAAGGAATTGTACGCTATAAATTAGTACTTAACATGTGTTAGCGACGCAAACACGTGAAACTCGATCGAGAAAGGACGACGGAAGTATTGAAAATGTTTAAAATTGAATAGATGGCGCGGTATTTTAATGCGCATCCTTCGCAAGTGCCATTTCCATGATTCGCAAGCATGATGGATTTGATAAAATTTTGCAACTCGCAAAACTCGCTCAGCTTGCAAATTTAGCTGTTTTCATGATGCTGTTAACTTGCGGGTTGGTTCAAATTTGCGAATCATGCGCGCCATGGAAGCATAGTGATAGGCGAGTTGAGCAGAAGCTATCTGCTCAACAAGTAGCTAGTAGTTGGTTAGAACTGGCAACTTCTAAGTTCACTCATACAATGGATCCAGACATGAGACAGGCCTAGATGTGTTTATTTGTTTGTTTACATGTATGAAAGAGTTGAAAAGCAGTAATTAGGCAAGCCAAGAGAACAATAGTCAAAGCATATTTTCAATAATACAACATTCCTTATCGATAGTATTTTGGCTCAGGCACCCAGTCGCCACTTCAGACGACAGACGATGTTGTTATAACTCTGTGAATGTAGAATACACTAGCCTGTTTAACAATTATTCAGTCGTGTGTATAGACTCTGGTTTCATGACACCCTCCAACATGTCTCATGCGCTTTTTGTCAAATCAATATCGTCTATTCATCTCAGACATTCCGACATCTCGTGTTTAGTTGACATTCTCTTGTGCTCTACGACGGAAACAAAAACCCAAAAAATTCCTGTCAATTGGTACGCCAACCGTGAATACTATTAGATGCATAGAGTTTTTATTCTTTGCATATTTGCCAATCATGAGCTACCTCTCAAATTCTACGTTTGTACAACCAAATATTGTTAGGCTTCATTTTTCGACAAGCTAACGAGGTGCTAGCAGGTGATTGCTGTGTTCTTGCAACATGACAAGTGTCAGTTTCGATGTACTAGAAACAAGCTGCAATTAGCATAGTCAATAAACGTCATTCTCAGATTTCAATTTAACGCAAAGCTATAGCTGAGCAAAAACAATAGAAGTAGTGGGTGGTTTTCACTCCAATCTGTCGGGAGCTCATAAACTTAACAATACCTTTATTGTGCCTCTTTCAATGCTCGACACTGGCTGTATGCTTCGTAAAGAATTTAAATCAGTTTCACCCACTTAAAATGGCAGCGTGTTTTAATGATTTGACAACGTACGTAATTGTAATTTGTGATATTGCACTTTTTAGTTTTGAACGTTATATAAACGACTATAAAAGGCTGTCAAATGTAGAGTGAACGCTGATAAGGCCAAAGTTATGGTCTCACATTATGGTAATGCGGCTGTCATGACCATGTTATTGGCAATTAGCTACTGGAACTGTGGCCTGATGCCATGTTAATTCCTACTTGAAATTAGTTTATGGTTACAATTTTCTCACCTGTTCTTGTTCTTGCAATTAGCTGTACGAATAAGCTTGTGGTAAAACAACAAGTATTTGGTTGACTAACACGCCTTTTAATTGTTACTAAACCATCCTGCCTACTCTAACAAGAGTTTCTTATGTTTTTATATTGTCCCAAGAATATTTTAAAAAACAATCTGCATGTTTAGACTGATAGTTTTCGGGGGTTTTTGAGCATTACAAGTTTACCCGCTTTCCTTGGCAGGTAAAAGCTAAGACAGAAGATGAAAAATACTAATTTGCAGTATTTCAATGGCCTAATTATATCTGCTGTTTTTCTAAAATCTCAGTCAGCAAGTGCTGCACAATGGCCTAACCTTTGGCCAACACAAATATAGAGCAATATTTTGTGGAAGAATTGCTCTCTAGCCTGTAGCGAGTTTGTAGGACTCCTTTTAAATTTCAGCAATTTGTTACGGGGTTATGAGTGTGCATCAAAACAATCTATTTGGATGAGTGTGCTCAAATTCAAAGTCATATAACAACACAACCTGAAACATACGTCAATTATAGCCCTAGTTCGTCAATTATAGCCTTAGTTTGCCATAATACCAATTATGTGCGTTCATTAAACGATTGCATTAGAAACTAAAGAGGTGGTCTTATTGTGTAGTCTCAAGGCTCACAATGCCAATGATGCCGATGTAATCAGCTCATATCAACTATAGCTTTCCCGTGTTTAAACAAGATATAACATTAATTATTCAATTATCACTGAGTTAATTAAATTTGTTCATTATACTCAAAGTTATGGCAGCGCTAGAGAGAAACATAGGTGAGCATTCTATTAAGCTGATCCATAGCTTTGTTGAACTCACAGCGTGAAAAGTTAGACAGCTTTTGTGTTAGAGACTCTTACGCATGTAGTATTGCCCTGCCTTATTAGGATACAGCCGAGTTAAAAAAAGTAATTGTGAATGTATTAAAAAGGCATAAAGTTGGTTTGAGCAACAGAGAGGGCCATTATCCTTCGCAGAGGCGCACCTCGTTACCTGATCAAGGCCACTACAAATGAATCGCGTCTATTGTATGCTTAAACAATTGCAGGATAGGCAGAGCTCCCTAATTCATCTCTTATGCTTATGCATTGTTTCATATTTTCATCTATTAAACGGTACCAGAATGCTGTTCGTTATATATCCAATATTGTTTCACGCAGTGTTAAATCTGTATATTGAATTATGAAGACCCGGATCGTTTACATGCGTTGTTGTTATAAGAAATAACCTTTGTGACAGACATGCATTGCATGCATTGAAACACGCTTTTAGATTTGTATTTTCTTTAAGAAGAGGCACAAATCATCTTAGAGTCGTTACTAGGCAATCTGCAGCATCGTGTTTTAAAATCACGCTCAGATAACTTCCGTGTTAACCATCCAATCTAACATTTTAAGTGATGTATTATGTGGATAACATTAGATATATTGTGTGATGTATTATGTGGATAACATTGGATATATTGTGTGATGCATTATGTGAATAACATTGGATATATTGTGTGATGCATTATGTGAATAATGAAAATGCAGAAAAATAACTTTTACTGGAAACTTGGTGGTTTTATTTTTTTTGTGATTTATTTTCATCAACAAAAGTAGTCAAACAAAAAAAAAAAGCTGGAGGAGTGATGAAGCCCTTAATATGCAATAGCATAGCTAGTCGTGGCGTTGGGCTTGTCGTCATCGTGTAATCAAGATCAATTTTTTGAGTAATTAGGTTTTATTCACTTGTTAAAATATGTAATTTAATTTTTTTTAAACTGGCCAACTTTTCTATGCTTTTTATAGTATTAGGGAGTTGGTTCCAAAAATGGCCTGTTGGTAATACACCTGCGATGGCCTGCACGGGAAGAAGATTGTGGGAGATTTAGACAGAAATTTGAGAATCGGGTTTGATATATTGTGCGAGAGATGTAATTACAATAAAATTCTTGAAGGGCTACAAGTATAATGCGGTATGAATATAGTGAACTGATAGGTAGTATGGATGATGATTTAAAAAGAAACAGTTGATAACATTTCTATTATTAATGCTATTATTGTCTTTATTATTATTATTATTAGACTAAATAAAGACTAAAGCATTAAATTCAATCTCGAGTGGTTTGTGGTAGTATCTGACATCTAAAGTTTCGTGGTATGTCAGTCAGTAGTTTCACCAGACACATCTCCACAAATATACTTCCATTTATAACAGTCGTCAAGGAGTTTGTTTTGACAAGAAGGAACAAGTGTTTCAAACTAACAAAACAACTTATCTTTGCAGGTTCATCAATACTTCAGCAGTCTGCCAGAAGCAAAAGTGCCATACATCAACAGCGGAGGTGAGCAGTACAGGACAAGACAACTCCTATGGCAACTACCTGTTCATGACACGGATAGCAAATTTTGTCACCAACTCAGTACCGAGGAGAAAGCCGAACACGATAACTTCAATCTACTAAGAAAGAAAAAAGCTTCGGGGAGGGCGAGCGTACGCCCCTTACCAGTTACAATTCAAGATACAACTTGCACAAAAGTGAGTTAATGCAAAATCATGTACATATTACATACCCCAAATATTCAACATGTAAGTGTCAAAGCATACAATATATAAATGTGGGTGTCAAAACACAAGAGATGTTAAAAACATGGTTAACAGGAATTGTGTTAAAATCATGAAGCATAGGCAAATATCTGAGCTCATATTTCATTATAAATGTTATTTTTATTTATTGTTTTATTATGTCTGTGGTTTTGGCTAGTAGAAGCAAAGATTTATAAGCTATTTTCAATTGACTTTAGAAACTTGATGAGGATTTTGTGATAAATATTGAAACTTGTGTTAAAAAAACCCTCTCAAGACATTTTAATGGGCTAAAAGAGGCATGAAAGGTAATTCCACTTCCTTCACCTCATTGCCATTATCTTCTTGGTTTGTTCTTTTTCCTAACTATGACAACTCACCTCATTTAGAGGGATAGCTGGTTGACACCTTCACAATTTTCCTAGATTGGAGTGGTGTTAATAGCTAGTGGCTATTTGAAACTGACACCTGACTGACACCTGACTGACAGCTGTCACTCAAGTTGTTGTTTCTCTTGTAGTGTCAGGGGATGGTCAAAGGTGGAGAGATAGCTGTTTTTGCACCAAGGGTTAGTGCTACTGACTCTTGGCATCCATCTTGCTTCATCTGTTCTGTCTGTGAAGAGCTGCTGGTAGACCTAGTCTATTTTCATAAAGACTCATCTATATATTGCGGCAGGCATTACGCAGAACTTCATAAACCAAGATGCACTGCTTGTGATGAGGTGAGACTATTAAACAGTACAAGAGTAGACAACTCTCACAATAAATTAACAAATTTGGTCATTGAAATTGGCTTTGGCGGTTATCATCTACTGAAAAGGAATGCAAATGCTCTGCTAAATAAAAAAGTTCAACTTTTAAAAACAGTTTCAAGCTTTTGTCGACAATTTTTGAAAGTTGTACTAGTGTGGACTGGTTTAGTAGAGAGTTTACCAACTTGGCAAATAATTATGTGAACCACAAACTACTCATAACTAGATAAGCTTTTCAATACTTGAAATATTTTGGTTCTTTAATTCAACTAAGTTTAATCAATTAATATTTTTGATTTTTTAAATTTTTTCTAATTAACCTTTTTGAAGTGCGTCTAGACAGCAAGTGAAAAAAAATATTGATGTTTTTTATACAATAAACCGTTTTTTGAAAACGTTTTATTAAATAAACAATAAAATGTTTTTTATGCAATGAAACAGTCCTTTTAGTTCAGTTAAGCATAAAATTATTTTACCTTCTAAGACACTTTTGGCAAAATTTTAAGAAGCTATCACCAATTTCCCTTCCAGAACCAAAAATCTATAGAGTTGAAAGTTTTGCACTTAATTGTGGTTGATTGGCAATGTGAATGGATAAACATAGCACTTCCGACTTTCTATTGTAGCAAATTGGTAGATTTTATGAGTGATAGTAGCTCTTTCATCTTGACTTGCCTCTTTGAGGAACACGACAAATTATTAATTTCTATTGTCTATAGCTAATAGTCAGCCATTCCCAAAAGCTTAACCATAAATGAGCATGTTTAAACTTTTTAAATAGGCTTGCATTCTTGAGAGGTTCCGGTGTAATGTACCACAAAAACTTTCAATTCAACACCATGGTGTTCAAATAGAAGTCGCATTCAATTAGAGATTTTACAATATCTAATAGCATTCGTATTTGCCTGTTTACAGATTATTTTCGCTGACGAGTGTACTGAGGCTGAAGACAGATTCTGGCACATGCAGCATTTCGCGTGCTTTCATTGTAACCAGCAGTTGGGAGGTCAGCGGTATGTCATGCAAGAAGACAAACCTTTCTGCTGCCAATGTTTCGAGAGAATATGCTCAGAGTACTGCGACAGCTGCGGCGAGCAGATAGGCGTTGATCAAGGACAGATGGCTCATGGTGGTCAGCATTGGCATGCCAGTGACGACTGTTTTAAATGTTACGCATGCGTTAAACCATTGCTAGGCAAACCTTTCCTACCAAAAAATGGGGTCACATACTGCTCGATAGAGTGCAGTCGGGGACTCGAGCTTAACAAAACCGGTGTAAACTCTGCCATCGATAGTATACCGAGTGACAACAACAGCAAAAAAGATATAAAGGACTGGATGAAAGGCAGCGAACGGCAACCGATTAGTAAGAAAGAAGCGGACGATATATGGCTGCCACAAAATGCTTATGACACTTATAAGAGCAGCACAGATAATAGCGAAGGCTACGGATCTCTTCAGACGCAAAGTTCGTCATTGAATCAATCGTTCCAGGAGCTGCTTCATCAAAACCTAGTCGACAATAATAACAGTGAACTAGAAAAACCGACGACCGCGAAGCCGATACTCAAAACCAAGCCTCCTCTCGTCAAATCAGTAACTTTTTCGCAACTGAGTGAAGTTGAAAAAGCTAATCAACAGCTACGTTTTGACAAAACAAAAATGAATCCGATAGGCCGAAAGCTGGGAGGCCGACGAGGCTCCTTACCAACAACGTTAAGTAACATTACAATACAGGAGAAGACAATTTCTCGTAGGCACGCATCAAAGAGACTTACCAAAAGCCAGAGAAATGAAAGATCTGTCAGACTTGGTCTACAAACCTCACCGCTGACCGAAATAGTGACCGAAGAAGACAGCAGTTCATCGTACAGTTCAAGCGATGACAGCGACAGCGATGACGAATATGACGCCGAGGTTAGGAGGTCTCAAGGATTAACAATGAACGATATAGCTCAGCATTTTTCTGCATCTACACCGCAGGTATTTCACCCGTCTATACGACGCAACTCTAGTACCAAGTCATTGCCGATACTCACACGCCAAAACTCTAGGGAATCTTCCTTCACTAAATTGTCTCGTCAAAATTCTAAAACTAAGTCACGCAATAACAATTGCCACGTACAATAGTACAGCTTTTATATATTTTTTTATAAGTTATAAAAATTTTAATTTTTGTCCTAATTTGTATGTAGTTTTATGTCAGTACGTTTGTTTATGAGCAAAGAACAAAGTTCTATTATTTATATATTTTTCTATAGATCCCAATTTAAGAGTTCTTATTCATTAATAGCTTTCATAACTAATTTTACTTTTATCAATATTAATAGATGTTGTAACATTTATTGTTCTAATATATGCTCTATCTATAAAAACTATTTTTTCCTTAGAATTGTCAAATAATTGTAAAACTAAAAAAATATCACGTCTAGTTCAAGACGAAATTAGCTAAAATCTGATCTAGTACATTTTATTGGTAGAGGATCATACAGGGTTACATGCTGTTAAAAGCTTCAGGTTGTAAGCATTTTAAAACAAACAAATATGTCATGATTTTTTCAACTGCACAGAGATGGGTGTAAACAATAATTACACATCAATAAGTTTACACGTAATAATTGGAAAAGACAAGAAGCGTATTCTGTCTGTGGCGAGTGTGGAAGCAATTTGGGAGGCAGACAAAACCTGGCATAGTTTAAAACTATTTTATTCAACATCACGAATCACATCTTGACTGTTTCATGATCCCTTAATGTGGGTTTAAGGAGTTTTGAGTATTGAAGGCACCCCTAATAGAAAAAAGGCTCGTGGTTCTCGTAGACCTTTTGCTTCATGGTGCATGTATCTTGGGATTATTATGCGTTAAACTTTTAGTCAAATCCAGAGCAGTAAGTTCAGATTGACGATCACTACGTGATCACTTACTGGAGAAAACTAACAGCTAACACAAAGAGCACAACCGAAAACATACTGGCATCAAGTGTCTGGTTCGATCTCCACCTGTAGCTGACTTTTCTGGTGGTCCCTGGACAAGACACTTGCTTATGTAATGTCTACAATTTTTATAATGTGGGCAATAATCAATGTCATGGCAGCTCTACATCGCCTCGTCAAGCAAGGTCTGTGGCGCATGTAGCTGAATCAGGACACGGCTGTAAAAACTGGGCTTCTGGCTCAAACAGAAAAAATAGACTCAGACTGATAATATAAAGTTGATGCGGTGCTACTTTATGAGGGAGCCGTAGAAGTAGGGCTACATGTTAAGGATGTATCAACTGGATAAACATATGTATTTATATATATATTATATATATATAATATATTTATATATATATTATATATATAATATAAGATATATACAATAATATATATACTATTTGTATAATGTATATAATATTGTATATAATATATATATATATATATATATATATATTATATCTAATAATCTTTATGTTATATACATCTTATTATATAAAATAAAATAACATATAATAATATATATAGATATATATATATTATTATATATACATTTTAAAAAATATATAAATATATACAGTATATGTTGTATATAATATATATAACATATATATATTTGTTTTATATATATAACATAAATTTATATGTTATATATATATATATATATATAACACTCGCTGTGCTACCCGGCATTGCTCAGGTAATAAAAAAGTCTTCGGTCAAAAAATTGATTTGTATTTAACATATAGCAACATTTGCCATTCTAACTTTCAAACTACATACCATGAGACAAGTGTTTTGTGTAGTTGAAATAATTTAGGAGAAAATAAAAACAACTGTAAAAGTTTTCAAACTTTGTCAAACAACTGTAATTTTCAAACTTCATATCATGAGAAAAATGTTTTGTGGTCAAATAAATAGAAAAAAATAAAAGGACTATAAAGAAGTTTAAATACAAATATGAAATAATTAGCAAGCAACAGCTAAATTAAGTCTGATTTGCTACGATCACAATAAAAGATGATTCAGTAATGGTACAACTAATACGAACTGAGAAAACATTAAAAATCCTGAATATGTTGAATTAATAATAACAACTCTTGCATAGAAGGGTGTGTGTATAAAAAGAATTCCTGTTCCACCAGAGACTATCCATCAAAACTTTGAATACGACAATACTGGTACCTCTTGGTACTGGTACAAATGAAAAATGAGATCGTACTGTCTTTGTCTGGCCGAACGGAGAGAGAATGTCGAGGCTCTTTCTACAGAGGTAGCATAATTGTCCCCAGGAGAAGAATGGCCTTGACCCAAAATATAGTAATTACCTTATGAAAAATATTTTTGAACAGGGGCATCGTCAAGTATGCTAAAATAATTAGCGTATGCATACGGTAAATGATAATGATTTAGATCATTCCGACTTGTATGGCTCAGTGGTAGAGGCGCTTTGGATTTTAAACTTGCGGTAGCAATATCCGTGAGTAGCAAATCCATCAGAATGCGTAATATCATTACCAAGGTTTTAATGGCTATAGCTGGACACGCATACAGACATACATACAAACTTTGAGGAATACATATGTAGATATATATTTATACGAAATATATATTATACATGCAATATATATATTACATATAATATATATTTGGCATAAATATATATATCTACATATGTATCATACAAATCTCAAAATTTGTGGGTATGTATGTATGTATGTGTGTGTGCATGTCTAGTTATAGCTATTAAAATCTTGGAAATGGTATTCCACGTTCTGATGGATGTATAATATATGTACATATAAATATTATTTTTATGATATATATACATGTAAATACTACATATATTTATATACATGTGATATATATATATTTTTTTTTGCATATATAGTGTTTTCCTCATGCATTTGTGTTCGTCGGACTATAGTATTGAAATATTTGGAGTTGTCAAAGCTATACAACCGATAACTTCAACACCACAATAAAATGTTTATTATTATAAGTTTGGCTGTCAGCAAGATAAGCATAGCTATTATGAATAGCAGCAAGGGAAACATTGGAACTATTATCATATTCTATGCTAAAGGTTTAGCGCACAAATCTTTAAACTGATATACTGATACACTGATATTATCGCAAGGGTATCATGGGAAGAGAAGGTTTTTAGCCTGAGTTACTTGGGTCCTTGCTTGACTGTGTAAAGTATTTGTTCATACTCTTCTTCAACCATGGAATTGAGGCCAGGCCTGAGGCCGAGCCGAAGGCAAAGGATGGTATAGAAGTGGAAGGTTCCAAATATGGCAGCATTCAGAAAATAGAATGTATTGAGTCTTGGCGTGTCAAACTTGACAATCCCTTTGTTAGCTGCAATATGTAACAACGCGTTATTTGTTACTAGCAATACTACTTCAACTGTGGAAACACAAGATCCATTATCAACAAAAACAAATTGCTGGGAAGACAACTCCTTACTAAGCAATGCTCAGGAAAAAAACTAGTGGTTACTTACTTTTGCAATTCATGTTATTATTGTTATAAATAATGTGACTGATTTAGATATGCCTTGATAGTGGTAGTTAAGTCTGAAATGTTCGATGGTAGCGCAAAAAAATGAATGCGAAACCAAAATTCATGCTGGTTGTTCAGAGCTGTTTCAAACTTTAATGAATAATATTTGTAAATTATAGTACAATTTCAAATTTACACAGCGTGTGAAATGGCCGATCAATAACCACTTTGTTTTTTTGCATTTTTATTCAAAAAGTTCAAGCAACTATTTTACAGTCTGGATTGTAAGTAGCATGAGAAAGAAAATGATGCAGAGAATTGTTGACAGAGTCGGTCTCAGGTGAAAAATCCCCAGTGATTGTCTCTGATGGTAAAGATTTTAGTATACAGTTAGAGTGACAGCAGTGCATCTGCAACCTCCAACCTGTTCCCCTGTTTTAAAAGTTGTCAAAAAACCTTCACTAAAAAGCCTGAAATTAAGTCAATTACTAATTCAAACCTAAACTAACAAAACATAACTCAAGTTAACAGATTCCTAAATATAAATAAATGAACTAAGAAAGCAACCATACTTTGATCATAGCCAATAAACAGTGGCAAATTAAGTCATAAAAAGCTTATTAGGCTCAAAATGTGAAACATAATTGTTTTAACACAAAATTGAAATTGATTTTTTAAACAAAAAGAGCTTAAAAACAGCCAATGCAGAATATTTCTCAAAAAAGTTGGTCTGCGTGATGAAATATTACTCATTCTAAAAAGGTTGAATCTTTGCAAAAGCTAAAGTTAAATAAAATAATTTGTAATCAGCTTTTTTTCTCTCCTACATGTTTTTTAATTGTTTCTATAATAAAAACTACATCCAGCTGTCTGTCCAACACTATTCTTACAGGTTAGGAAAAAGGATTGCTTTTTTCGGGATTCAAACTCAACTTTTCAATTGGTAGATCAAAACTTTAGCCCCCTACACCAACCAGCACCCGCTGCATTTCAGTATAATTGTGCAGGTACTTATCACACCAGACAATCTCTCCCGGCCCACTAGACTGCCAGGATACTAGCTAAAGCATAAAAGTAAAACCCATCTCACTGCAGAAGTGTAGAACATTGAAAGAGAAAATACATAAAGGTGGAACTACTAACGAGAATTAGGCATGACTCCTTCAAAGTATCCATGTCCAAGGCCAATTTGAACAGCGAGTCCAACAGTCATAAGGGCAAGGCTGCGTAGGATACCCATGGATGCCAGAGCCTCGAGTTGCCAAAGAGTGGTGTAGATGCTGAATGCTGCGTAAAGAACCTAAATAAGGAATAGCTACAATAAGCATTTTTAGATAGAAAAAACTTTTACAAAATTTTCATTTGAAAAATTAACTCGTTAAACAATTGAACTGAGTAGCAATTAAAATCTTGACTTGGACAAGTATGTACAGGCGCTCCCCAGCTTACAAACGAGTTACGTTCCGTAAGCTTTCGTTCGTAAGGTAAATTTGTTCGTAAGTTGCTTCAGTGCTATATTTTGTTTTAGAATTTATGTTTAAGGCCTATATAAGTAAATTGAAGGTTTATATAAGTATGTTTGAGGCTTGTATAAGTAACCTGTATTGGTTTGTACTGAAAAAAACATTTAATAAAATGGAGCAATTATGTACAGTACTGTACTACGCATTTTACATGTATATCATGAGAGGGTCTTCGTCGTCGCTGGAATGGGCTTCAAAAGCTACTTCCTCCTTCGTAACTTCAATGCAGGAAGAAGATGAGGGTTGATGAGTATCTTCCTTGGAGGATTTACTAGAAACTGGCCGAAAAAAGCGATCTAACGACGATTGCACAGTTTTCTTCTTTTTTTCATCATAAATGATGCAGTAGCACTGTATGGCATCATTCAATAATGGATGCACAAGATATTTAATGATAAAAATAAAAAAAGTTCTTTGCGCACTGGAGATACGTTCACGCACTTATGCACTGCAACGAACTGGGCAGAGGAAGGTGGATGCTGGGTGGTGCTTCCAAGTAGTGCTTCTTTCCGCCGCTAATACCAACGCCAAGCGTCTTTATTAGCGGCGGACATACGCGCAGACATGTTCGTATGTACCGTTGTTCATAACTCGAATGTTTGTAAGTAGGGAAGCGTCTGTATTCATGTAACTATTGTAAAATATGACAAGAGTTGCCTGCTCGTTACTAACGATGGTAATGTGAAATAGAAGATAAACTCCTCATTTATTTTTTATGACTGCTTATCGATGATAGCAGCATAAATGCTGTAGTGACTTCCTTCTACGAACTAAAAATTCCGGTTAATATGCTGTGGCCACCCTGAACAGAGATCCGCCAAAAGGAATTAGGTTTGAGAAATCTGTGGGCTCCCGCAAACCATTCTTATATTTCCTAAGTATTGCTTTGAAGTTGAAGCCTAGTCATGAATATACAAACAGCTCTCTTCATCCTAGACTGTATTACAAATTTTCATCAACTGTGAGAGTGTGTAGAATGTAGAAAGTATGTAGAATGTAGAAAGTATGTACAATGTAGAAAGTATGTAGAATGCAGAAAGTGTGTAGAATGTAGAGAGTATGTAGAATGTAGAAAGTATGTAGAATGTAGAAAGTATGTAGAATGTAGAAAGTATGTACAATGTAGAAAGTATGTACAATGTAGAAAGTATGTACAATGTAGAAAGTATGTAGAATGTAGAAAGTATGTAGAATGTAGAAAGTATGTAGAATGTAGAATGTAGAGAGTATGTAGAAGGTAGAAAGTATGTAGAATGTAGAAAGTATGTAGAATGTATGTAGAATGTAGAAAGTATGTAGAATGTAGAGAGTATGTAGAATGTAGAAAGTATGTAGAATGTAGAGAGTATGTAGAATGTAGAGAGTATGTAGAATGTAGAAAGTATGTAGAATGTAGAAAGTATGTAGAATGTAGAAAGTATGTAGAATGTAGAGAGTATGTAGAATATAGAAAGTATGTAGAATGTAGAAAGTATGTAGAATAACACAATTCCTTTAGAAATTAATATCATCTTGAAGTTCTAATCGTGCAGAAAACAATGAGGAAAAAACAAATAGAAAATAGAGTGAATACTTTTTATTTTACACTCTCTAATTGAGGTGATGTTTTAACACTCTCTAATTGAGGTGATGTTTTAACACTCTCTAATTGAGGTGATGTTTTAACACTCTCTAATTGAGGTGATGTTTTAAAACTCTCTAATTGAGGTTATATTTTAATACTCTCTAATTGAGGTGATGTTTTAACACTCTCTAATTGAGGTGATGTTTTAACACTCTCTAATTGAGGTGATGTTTTAACACTCTCTAATTGAGGTGATGTTTTAACACTCTCTAATTGAGGTGATATTTTAACACTCTCTAATTGAGGTGATGTTTTAACACTCTCTAATTGAGGTGATGTTTTAACACTCTCTAATTGAGGTGATGTTTCAGAAGCAACTGAAGGAACATAGCTATTGTAGTGAACTGAAACTGATAGATGGTGCTGATAGATGGTCTCTTCATATGAATAAAATAAGTAGCTCTAGTGTAAAGCTCTTGTTGCTAATGAAAATAAGCTCTTTAGACTTTGCCTATTTCAGTGCCTTTATTACCAAAACTTTCAATCAGGGTGTCAGTAGAAAATAATGTCCAGTTAGCAGCCAATTTTCAGCCATTTAGAAATGCCCCCAGTAATTTGACGATACATCGAACATTAGTAGTCTAATTAACTTGTAACTTGGGAATTATTCTGGAAACATCTTACAGAAAAAGAGCTCAAAATATTATAATCTTAGCTAAGCCAGTAGTAGGATAAAAAAGCAAAACTGCTCAACCGAGTGTTCTTGGGCATCAGATCCGGGGAGAAAACAACTTCTCAAATTATATCAAAACTAGGTTTCAAGGTGTTAAATAATAAGAAAATATATTTATTAATGTGTTGCTTTCCAACTCATTGTGTTTTGTTTTGGCAAAGTTTTTCAATCTTATATGAACCGTCGTATAAGTCTTAACCAACATTTTAATAATTGTTTAGTTCATCCATTGTAAATTCCCTATAAAAAGCACAAGTTCTTAGAAACAGCATCCCAGCATTGATAGTGGCTACTAGCTTACCCCGTTGATAGGATCGTTGACGATTGCTATAAGACTGAGAAATACTATCCAGCCTAAGGCTACATTATTTCCAAACAGCGCTTGCAGCAGTGCGGTTCCCGCTATCCCAGTTGATGGACCACCAAATAAATGGCAGAGAAAGTTCCTACGGAAAATTTAAAAAATTGGCAATGATCAATATGTTTAATTATCAGCAGATATTAAAAAAGCCAAAGGTGTTCTTACAAAAATACTCAATGAGCAAACGTTGCACAATTCCAAGTTAGTTAATTGAGTAACGGTTTGTCCTCCATATCAGATAGTGGAAATTTGCAATATTTAGTAATATATTAGGCAAAATGCTGTGTTTTTTATTTTCATGGATGCTACTTGTAAATAAAATTCTACGCTTATATCACCTATTGTTGTGTTTATCAAAAGGTTGTATCAATTTCTGCTGTATGTATTTTTAATTCAGACAAGCGTGAGCCTAATCACACAGTCATTGACAATAAATTATGAAGTTGAGCTATGGAATCATGGGTAACCAGTTAAGAGGAGCCACACACTTGTTAAAGACTGGCTGGCAAAGTCAAACAACTAAAAAGGAGCAAGGTTTTTTGCAAAAAAGTTATGCCCTTTTTTATTTTCATAAGCACTAAATGTAATTAAACTCCTACACCTATATTACTTGTAGTTGTATTTGAACAAGAAAAATATTTTATGTAACAATTTTAACAGAGTAATTACTTACATAGGCTATGGGAAACTCCATCTTTGCCAAATATAAATTGCTGATAATCTAAAGAGTTTGCTTTGCTAATATATTTATGGTCAAAATGGATTAAAAAAACAAAACTGAAATGTGCCGCAGTTCAAAAAAACATACAGTTTTTGATTGTACGGCTCTATTAAAATGTTAACTATAAAATTTATTCTAGACGAAAGTATTATTTCTTTGAGATATACTTTGCTGGCCAGAAAGATGTGATTCCAAAGGGTTTAACGATTGGGTTAATGTGAATATTTTGCAAAGAATGATTCGCAGGACAAAGTATTAAATTAAACTTTGACATGAAATGCTTGGAGGAACTTCATGATTCTGAAGTAAATAATAATGTTTACAGTTGACAGATTCTTACCTCTCTGTCAGCAGTATAAATGTGACAAGAAAATATATGTTGTAGCTGACCTCCTGATCTTCTCTTACACAACGAAACAATTTCTGTAATGAAGTGTTTATCTTCTACTAAATAAGTTGTTCTGTGTATAATTCTATCATATTGTTTATATGTTTGCGCAGGTAGGAAGACAAAAATAGAAGTATTCAGACTGCTGACACCTTGTAAACCTTTGGCAAATTCAACAATGATGCAAGGAATATTTAGGTCTCTGACTGTGTAACTAAATAAAAACATTTTACAATGCATAAACAACAACTAAATTTTATATGAATGACATGGAATTATTGATCTTACAAAGGTTAGTCAATGTGGTTCAATAAGAGTCAGCTGGTTTGCTAATTTGGCATCACCAAGTCTAATAACTTGGCACATTGTTTGTCCTATTTTTTTAGATGGGGGTCTTTTCACGAGGCATGTTTTAGATATCTGCTTTCTTGACAGCGGTGAAGAACAAAAATGGCAATAAAGTCAACAACAACACTGCTTTTGAAACACAAGAAAAGTTTTCTTTTTTCAAGTTTAGCCACTTACTAGTGGTACACTCGTTCAGGACTGCAAAATGGCTCAAGGCTCAGCTGTGGTCTAGAACCTTATGACATGCAAACAACAGGTTACGGTTGAATTTCCAAAAGGACCACTGCTGGTAGCTGGAATGACATCCGGCATCCAAAAGGCGCACGCAAAAGAATTTTTTCTAACATGGCGTAATAAATGACTTTGCCAATCTCACTTGATTTTGAGTAGTGCATAAAAAATAAAAATATTGCTACTTATTTCTTGAGATATTTATCAAAGTTGTCTAGCTAATGATTAATATATTATAACTTTCATTTTTTGGCAAATATTGCTGTGATATTGAGGAAAATCTCCAATTAAAGAGAATTGCTAAGGCGCTTGTATATATGTGCTCAATTTTACAAAAAGGCTCAACCTCTATTTATAAGGGAAGTTATGGGTAGCTAGCAGAGATTATATCTTATAACACCAGTTTTTATCAAAGTCTTCATGGTAATAGCTAATGACAGCAAAGTTCGAGCACACATTATGGTTACCCGTTCATGATGCCGTATACAATTTCTTTATTGTTCTATTAAAAGCAGCCTTGATTAAACATTAGCTACTGAAGCCAGATGTTTACTGCTATTTTAAAAAACTTAATTTTCACTTGGCATATAAAACAATTATTTCTATGGCAAGCTGATTATTTCTGGCAAACATTCATTTTGTAAAAAGTGTTTTCAGCATTAACAGAATTCACCAATGAAGTGTGAACAATACAAAAGCATTCTTATTGCTGATGCTATTGTGAGGGCGTGTTAGGCATTTCAGTGGCACAATTGGTATTTGCTTTGATGGCATGTTCATTTGTCCATTTATTAATATTCATCGTTTGTGTATCCACCCCTTTACTCGTTCATCATTTGTGTATCCACCCCTTTACTCATATTCCTCTTTTGTTCATCTACCCTTTCAGCAATTCATCTTTTTCATATCCACCCATTTACTCATATCAATCATTTGTGTATCCTCCCCTTTATTTGGTCATTTTTGTGTATCCACTTAATTACTCATATTTTCGTTTTGTACATCTACACCCCTTTACCCATATTTATCAGTCAATGATTGATTCACTCCTCTATTTATTGTCAAAGTTGTGTATTTACCTTTTCATCTATATACACTGTTGATGTATTTTCCCTTTATCTTTGTTCATGACTTCTGTATCCCCCCATTTGTTCATATTCAACATTTCTGTCATTGTCCCTTTAGTCATGATTATCATTTGTGTATTCAGTACTATATTTATATTCAGCATTTCATCACGATGCAGCTTGTGCATACAGATGACTGCGTGTTTAAAAGGGTGAGATAGATCTCCTCCTCAAACCGTTTGAACAGCCTTTCAAGCTGTGTATAGTTTCTGAATAATAAGTGCCATTTAAAACAGTTTTAGCATAAAATGAAGGTCTATTGCGTGTGAAATGATGCAAGGGTTGTGAAGGTCAAACTCGCTGCAAACAACCACTAAACTTAATGTAGAGAATATACCCGGTATGTTACATTAGTGAACTCCAGCATAGCCTAGTACAGTAGTCTAGTAGGTAGCAAGCGTAGGTGGCCTAGAGATCAGCTAATCTACTGGATTGTATGATAACACTGGTGATATAGACTCAGGTACTTGAGCACTGGTGTGGAGAGCATCCATGGTCTAAAACCGCATGACATGCAACAACAGGTTGGGGGTTGAATCCCCGAAACGACTACTGGTGGTAGCTGAAATGACATCTGGCATCCAATCTTGAAATGCTCGTCACAACTGGCATGTCTCCGATTGTCAAGGTTCCCTTGCCACTAGACTCCGACATGTCCAGCTAAGATCACAGAGCCATTGTTTGTGTTACCGGCTTTTAAAAACACACAGCCTCTGCTTGCAGTCAGCAAAGCAGACATACTCCATTTTCAGGAGCATGCCCACACATCGGGTGTGTGGATGTTTTGGATGGTTGTACATAGTGATGCCCTAAATACTCAGTACAAAATTGGTGTCTTTAATCAGATACTGCAGGCAATATATAGATTAGTACAAATATGAATTTGAGACTATTTGCAAGCCATTATTTACTATTTTAAGAATTATGCTTTGCCATTTTGGTAAATGTAAAAAAAGCCCGAATAATGCTTGCCTTAGAATAATTAGCCAATGAGAAAAGGCAATGCAAAAATACAGACCCTACACTTAGTACCATAGGAAGTGTGTTCCCAACACAAAGGTCACATCAGTGCAAAAATCAGTCTGTTTTGGCACCAATTTAGTTGTATTTACCCACTTTTATTCACACCTTCGTGGCCCTCTCTGTCAATCTTCAGTCTGTAGGAGTGACATACATGTACATGTATGCGCATACATCTATCGAATAGCATAACTATCACACACTGGCCTAGTTACTATTCTCTGCTATAGCTTGTTACAGTGCTAACTTTATCTGTTATATCTATTAATAAATTAAACTTGTAGCATACATATTAGATTGGTGCTCATAGAGCTTGGATGCAAGTTGCTGAGGAAAGTTGAAGTAGTGGCCGATTGTCCAGTGATAGCGCACAGATTTCTTCTCTTCTGGAGCAGCTGACATTGCTCATCTGCAATATATTAAATGTCTATTTTTGATATTGTTGACAAATACTTTTGCATTCGACTTTTTAACAGCGCTGTTAACATAGAAAATGAAAGCACTACTTGTAACATATAAACACATAACTTGCAACAATGCATTAGAGCAGGATTTACAATGTAGGGAGCATTACTTGTAATGCACAAGTGCACTATCTGCAATCCATAAAGCACAAATTGCAATACTCAAAAGTATAATTTGCAATGCATGAGAGCATTACATGTAATGCACAAGTGCACGATCTGCAATACACAAGAGTGGCACTTGCAATGCACAAGAGCACTAGTTGCAGCGCATGAAAGCACTCCTTTTAATGCATAAGTACATCACTTGCAATACACAGGAGCACAATTTTCAATGCACAAGAGCATGGTTTGCAATACCTAAGAGCAGTATTTGTAATGTACAAGTACACTATCTGCAATACACAAGAACATTACTTGCAATGCATGAGAGCACTACATGCAATACTCAGAAACACTACTTGCATTACATCAGATTATCACTTGCAACACCCGCACATTACTTGCAATACATTAAAGCACTACTTGTACTACATCAGTGCATTACTTGCACTACATGAGAACATTACTCGCACCACATGAACACACCACGTACGATAGAAGATTTGCTAATAAATTTGTATACATACCAATAGATTTTCCAGGTTGCAAAGAATGACGCAGTGTCAACCAACAGTTGGTTGATACATAAATCTCTTTAGACTGTAGTAGCCTCAATGCTAGCCTTTAGCTAACTGACAACCCTGAGCAAAGAACGTGACAGCTAAATGAAATGGCAATCATCCATGCATGACTTCACTATAAAAACATCAATAAAATGCGCAGCCCTGTCAAACTTGAAATAACCAGTTCTCTACCAACTGAAACTTGATGGATCTACCATTTCCAGATTTTGGCTTTGTGAGTTGTAAATAATACTTAGCCCATATCTGCTTTTGTTCATATGATGTCTGGAGGATTGTGAGATGAGGCTAGTTTAGCTGTTGTTACATACAAAGTAGGGTACATGCTAGCAGGGTCGTTGCCTCAGCCAACCATTGGGAGTGTTTCGCGAGTGGCATGTCACCCTGTATTCGGTTCAGAGAGCTATACTCATTGTAAATGTGAAACTTGAGGTTTACTTGAGCTTGATTTTATGGCTATAAGTATAAATCATAGAGATCTGGTACGTCCTGGCGAGCAGCGGCTAAATTACAGCTTCACTGGCATCCTTCCTGATAAAATCTGAAATGTTATTTCAGCTGTCCAACAGAACTTTATAAAAGTTTTAAAGATTGCACGCATTTTCGCAAAACTTCTAAAGATGGAGTTGTCTACACTATCTCAATTGAAAACCATGAGAGTATGCGTTTCTTTCTGCCCTAACTGAAACCCATTGTGCATGTCACGTAATAATTCTACCAAAATTATAAATACAGCTTAGGTCTCTGCAATTGACTTTAGATGGTTATTGCTATAAAACTGTCAAAGAATTTTGTAGTACTTTCTCATGATATACTTCAAGTTTATTTGTACAGTACATGGCTTTTTAAATAATTTTTGCATGCAGATCATCAGGGCACAGAAACTCAACTACAAAAATCTAACAACATCACAAATAGTATATAAAGAGATTATAAATTCTATACCTTTTGTAACGTATTAATAACAAAGTAGTTTAATTCTCGGCATATTCTTTGTAGTAATAGCTTCATCATATTTAAAAAGACCGATTTCAATATAGCAAGAATTTGTATGTATTTTCGAACGCATAGAGTATGATATATTAATTGTTATAAGGAATCTCTAATGAGTGTTAAACAAACCTTGTGAATAACATAGATCCATGTTCGTATGATCAACAACAAGTTCCAGGGGTGACACACATTGACTTGTTCTCTCTTGTAATAAAGTAGCATTATTATTTCCACTCCTTCAACTGCTGGAAATGTGATTGCAAGTAAAAAAGACACGATTGTTCAAACTTTCTCATTAGTTTGTTGTCTATTCACCGTGATTGAAACAAGCGACCATCTTGGTAGCGGAGAAGAATAAAAGATAATCTATCATTGTGGAAAGTCACGAGTATTGACTACTTGATCAGCTTTTGAATATGTGTAAGCTTTCTGTGCGGTCTTTGGACAATATTCCAAATAACAGGAGCACATGCCTACACCAAATATATAACTAACATTCACAAAAACGAGGTCATAACCCAAAAACTAGCAGCATACTCCACTTTTCTCCCATTGAGTTCACCCAAAGGAGCAGCATCTTGTGTGTTTTAGAAGACCGTCTTGGAGCAGAATTCAGACAATATAATAACTGTCGTTTTACCTTAGCAAACAAGATAGTGCTGCTACTGTGCAGTTACATTTCCATACAATGAGATACATACAGTGTGTAGTTACATTTCATACAATGAGCTACTACAGACTTGAGAAATGAGCAACCCGAAGACACAGGCCAATAGAAGCTTTTTTGACACAACACAAAAGCCTTCTTTCGTCTATCAAAAACTTAGCATAAACACCAAAACTTGAAATAGAGCAAAATGAAAGACATTACAAGAATGAGCGGGAAGCAAGGCTAGTTTGACATAAGTAATTATGCTAATACAAACAATAATAAGACATTAAAAGGCTAAAAAAGCATCATGTGAAGTAAAAGTTGCATATTGTGGAAAGGGTTTAGTTATGAGTGTTTTGATGCACAACGTTGACTATAATAGAATAATTAAAATCTTCATTTCTCCCAGACAAATGATATCGTTAGGCGACAAACACAACCAAAATAAATATGTAACTTACTACGGAGATGTCAAGGACAGTTGGAAGGCTGATCGGTAATAAAGACTTCACCGATGAGTTTAAAGATTAAAAAGTTATCCCTGTATGTAATTAGATAACATTTGTAAGATATTTTGTTTAAAGTATTATAAGAAGGGAGTTATCATTACTCTTAATCATAGAACATCGAGTTTGATTGTTTTTCTTTGATCAATAAATGAAGATAAATGATATTTACTCCCATTCCAACCGATCGAAATGCTCATTTTCATCCTAACCCATAAAATAATCTCAAATACACAATAAGTAAAAGTGTTGATATTAGAAGCCAATGCAGTGCGGTTAACATAGTTGAGTAGGAGAGTGACACCACTGAGGGCAACGAGGGCTGTTAAGGGTCCTGGTCAGCGAGTAAATTCTGGATTCTATTCAGTTCCTGCCGGACCTCTGGGTAAATGTCTGGTCTATAGCCAAGCCTGACCATGGCAAGACTGTAGAAGTGAAAAGTAGCCAAGATGACCTCATTGGCTATATCGACGGCGGCAAATAATTTTCCGTCACCCTTATGTATGCCTTCAGTTTCTACAATGAAGAAGCTAAACTTATCTGAAAACATTCAAAACCTCAATATTATAGTACAATATATGAAACCTCTCTAGCATATTGGTAATTATCACTAAGCAAGAACCAAATCATTGGTTGACATATTGTTAGTAAAGTGGCGAGCTTAACAAAAGGTAGAAATGGAATATTAGTGCAACTAGGCTTACGATTCCTACCCGAGAATGATTCACTATAGCGAATCATAGGCTCCCAAAGCATCTCCAACTGCTTTTTTTATGTTCTATTTTTGTAGCATTCGTCCGACAATCATTTCAACTTTGAATAATGAATTTAATGTCTAAGGATGGAATTTTTCTATTATGAATATTATTTTAAAAAGGGCTCAAGGATAGAGAAGAGCGTTCATGTTAAAGAGATGTTTGTCAAATGATAACAAGCTCAAATTTCGGCAGAGTAATAGAACTTGTCATGCCTGGCTCACTTGTCATGGGTAAAAATTTGGGTAATAACTGCCAATTTTTGGCATATTTTTTATTCAGGCAAATACACATAAAGATTGTACTTGCCAAAAAGCTAACACGACCATTAAATGATCATTAAAAATACCAAAAGTCCAATCACCAATGAAAACCAATGAGCCTGAAAATTTGCTGATATTTATGTACAAGAAACAACAAATTATCGGAGTTGCCCAATCTTGAACCGGAGCTAATTGAACGAAGGAAGACAACACTCAATAACAAAGAAAGAATACTTACACAATTATACTTGAAGAGTAACCAAACTTGCTAACAATAACAAAAATCTTAAAAGACCACTTCTGAACCCAAGCTATATGAAATAGACAGCGCAAACATTAAGAGGTAAAATGAGGGAGGAAAATATTGACTGCATGATCTGGTGGTACAGGTAGATGTTCAACTTCAATGCTGACAAGAAAGCTAGACCAATTATTATAGGCTAGGAATGCTAGGGCTGTGCAGCAAGGAGCCAATCAGCGCAAATCTGTATGATCTGTTAATAATGATCTAATCATTATTAACAGATCACATCATAATCTGTTGTATATGAATATTATATACAATATCACTAGTTGGCTATTCTGTAAGTTAATTATGATAGCTGATTGTAATTATGATAAGGTTTGGCTTTGCTAGCCAACCGTTATAGACAGTCGGCGCAAGGTGTCTGTTATATGAATATTTCCATCACTACACAAAATCTCTCATCTTAGCAAAGCTAGTAATATAAAAACAGCATAATTTTCAATTTTGAATTATAGCGTAAGGCATAAACAGCAGTAGAAAGGCATTGTCATCATAATTTTTTACACGAAAAGAATATTTCTTAATTTAATTTTGATATAAATCTGAATTTCTATATGATTTTCGCGTGACACTTCAATTAGACATGTAAACATATGAATATAAAGGCCTATCACATCAAATCATCACTTTATAATCCAGGTGATGCTAGTTTGAATGTCATCTGGTGCGTTCAATTGTTTCTTATCACTCCAAACATGCACTCTGACCATGTGACCACTCTGACCATGTGACCGACCACTCTGACCATGTGACCGACCACTCTGACCATGTGACCACTCTGACCATGTGACCGACCACTCTGACCATGTGACCGACCACTCTGACCATGTGACCACTCTGACCATGTGACCAACCACTCTGACCATGTGACCAACCACTTTGACCATTCACATCATAATAATCATCAGTCTATCAGCTTTCTAAATACTTAATTTGGAATTTATAACAGGTTATTACAAGCCTGTGCATATATATACTCACACCATGATGTATTTCATTACAAATTAAATTATTTAGAAGTGTTACCAGCTTTTAATGCTACTCAGAGTTTAAAACACATACAACTGACGAGCATGGACAATTTATAAATCCAATTCAAAAACATGGGAGGCTTTTAATTCAGAGTGACAAACATATATTTTGTTGGCAACACAGGTTAAAACAAATCACTATTGCTCGAGCACTTGTTTTGTCTGAAGGTGCTGCTAGTAGGTGGTACTAAATCCATCGTTTTTTTTTACGTCATCAAGTCGTTTGCACATGCGCTCATTCACGAAAAAGCCGCCATATTTGTAGAAAACGATCATTTGTCTTTTATTTAACAGTACTTTTTAGTGTTGTTTTGATACCATAATAAAAAAATTACAAAGCAAAGCATCGTTTTCAAAAATTAATTGCAAAAGCTTCGTGTTTTTAACGATAAAATTGTCTATAAAGATGGCCAACAACGATAAAATGACGTCACGAAAAAACGATTGCAACATAAAGCTTCGCGATGTGGCAATTTAATTGTTTGGTGGCAATTTTAAGGTACACGATTTGAAAACCGCCGCCATTCTAAGAGATATCGCTAATTGTATGAACGATATACATGTAATTGTTTAGTGGCAATTTATCTCACAGCTGACGATCTTCAGATTGGGCGATACTAGAACTAAAACTCATGCACTCACACGAGAGTTCATGAAATAAATGCTTCTCATTTAACACAGACATAAAGTTTTTATAAAGTTAAAATATACAAAAATATTAACAAAGATTTACAACTTTCTGTCATAATAATAATATTGTGATATATCGCGAATTATCTATTTGCAATATCGAACCGTCTGGTGATTTTTTGGAAATCATGAAGCTCTATTGCATCATTACAGACCATGACTACCAACTATTATAGTTACAAACACTAGTGTTACACGCTACAAATTTTTGAGCTTCGAAGTTGTGGTTTTGATCATAGGAATGAGAAGAACATATTTACATGATCCGCGGGAGTGGTCGCACCACACGCAATTATTCGTAGCTGATGAGTTTACCTGTTCAAAGAAATTGTCCTACAACTACGCGTTTTGTATATATTAGTCTGCTGCGCTTTTATCTACAAAGGGATGTATACTTTATATCGCGGCTGGCACTCTTAAAATGCGTCTAGGGTTAAACGTTAATGTCAAAAAAAAACTTTTTTTAAATTTTGGAGTGAATATATATTTTATTTTGAAAACAATATATTTAAAACATGTGCATTAAAAACAGAGATGCTGTAAGAACGTCACTAATGAAAACGATGAAAATCCAACCTCCGATTTGTGTAATAACACGAATATCAATGCTTACATGATACCCAGCACTTCATTGTTGCTACGATGTTTTCCAAAATACCCCCCTTGAAATGGAGGTTTGAATCGCTTCGAAGATTTAAAGATTCGACGTTTTGAACCATTTACATGCTACGTAGATGAAAAATACGACAAAACTTCGTAGCATGTAACACTAGTGCATAGACTAGTACACACAGACACTGTTGCCATAAGGTCCTTAGGCTTAACCTACCATTTGGCAGACGGCGCTCGAACAGACCGTGCCCTATACCAAGCTGGATAAAGACGGTTAAAGCTATAGTGCAGAGCAGCGTGTCAAGATCTATTTGTGAGAGGAAGGTGAGCTGCAGCAGAGTCGTAGATATGCTGTATACTGAGTAGATCGTCTGTAAAAAGTGATGTACAAACATGTCTTACGAATGTAAACAGTACCTAGGCTTTCTAATAAAACAGTAAACATTTGGCAGCCTGTAAAATGTGCTGCCAACTGTTGAGCTGCTTCCTGATACCTAACGATGAGAAATAAGTTAGATTTTCTTTAACTTGTTCTTAGAAAATCTAACCAATGATGTAGCGAGGAACTACCGATAAAATATTTTATGATCTCATAATATGTCGATGAAATGAATATAGCTAAACACTTTGCTATAACAAGAGCCATGTTTATCTATGTGAAGCCATGGTTGGAGGCTAAAAAAAGAGTGCATCTTGCAGGATTTGAACTCTCAGCATTTGGTATGGCAGGGCAGCACTCTACCACTTGTGTTAATCACTAACAACAGAGATAAATGAATTAGTGTGATTATACTTATTCTCTGTGCTTTATTGCCAGACCTGACGACCTCTCACCTGACGACCTATCACAGCGCACCGCAATACCAGAGTACTAGAGTACTAGAAATAAAAAACATCTAGAAAATCTGTGATAGTGACAGTTTTTCTTTGTCATAGTAGCGATATTTGTAGTTTCCTTTTTTAATACTGTGATATTTTTACATTTTCTTTGTTATAATTACGGTATGATAAATTGTTTTCCGTAGTAATAAAACCATTGCTTTAAAAATATTGGTTTGGGCAAGCATTAATTCTTTAAAGTCGGCAAGCCGCATCAGGCCGCTCTCTGACGACAGGCAGTTCATTTTTTTGTTGCATGGCAACAACTAACTGTAGCTAAATAATTTGTTTTAACTGTGGTCTCCACCAAATATTCTACGAGATACAACCTATTTGAAACCTTATATCGACAAATCGAGTGGTTTAATTATTTTTCCAAAATTGGCTATCGAAAACGAAGGTTAAACTGCCAGGCCAAGTATCTCGTTCAATTTTTCTTATTGCTATGAAACGATTAATACAATCGACATGAATTTTGTTATGCGAAATACCCGGGAGTTTCTGATTCTGTTTCAACCAATCAAAAGCATTTTAGTAAAGTTTTTGATCAACCGATCTGACTGAGAAGTTACCCTTATCCAACTGTCGTCGATTACAGATGCTTTTAGCTTCAAAAGTTTCTTAGTAGGTATTTGGTCTAGAAATGAATTTTTTTTAAATAGCTCCGAAATAGCCTTAGTCAACGCTTTCATTTTGTGCACATTTAAGAAGAGCATCCCTACTCTAAGCTTCAATGAATACAAAGGAGCATTGATCACACACCCTCCTTGTATTTTTTCGTGGTGCCTGATGGGAATATGTCCTCTGTCGAGACCAAAATAATATTTTGGTCTACAGAGGACCAAAGCTACTGTGATGATAAGGTTTCAATTCTCCCTATGATGTTCATAGCAAGTCACAAAACATATTAACATTATTTGTTTGTTCTTATAGCCCACAATTTCCAGTATTTTAGGGGTGATTTAGAAATTATTTTACCAAACCATTCTTTCTCCACTGTTATGGAATAAAAGAATTTAGTGAAGCCGGCCAATTTATATATCATTAGACAGAAGATGTGCTGAATGAGATGGTAACATGTGAGCTAACTTACAGATCTCTTGCTTCAAAAACAGCGGAAAAAATCAACAAAGCAACAAAATAATAATATGCAGGTATAAAATACAGGAGAAGACAACCTTTCATATTTTGTAATAGAAAATTGTTAGCAACATCTTTAGGACCCAGTCATCAGGTCGCCACCTGAGTATTTTTCTCTAGTTTCCTCTCACACGTTCAGTTCATTGCATGCTTCAAGGTCTCAGAATGCACATGTACACACCCTCCTTCACATAAACTTCTACATCTCTAAACTCTTTCATCTTTCTTTACTATCAGCGTTAGTCTACTCTGCAGACAACAAGCAAACGCGCTTATCTACCCGCATGCTTATGATTTATGGCTTTCATAGGTTATACAATGACATTTAGTGGCTAAACATTGATCCTCATTTGACAACACATAACCAACTTAAGGAGAAAAGCTACACACATAATTAAACATGTCCATATCCAACAGCAAGCTAAAATCATCTGCGTTTGAAGAAAAAATGAAATGACTTTCCAACTATGATAGGTAGCATATACTTTTATGAAGAAAAAATAAGGCACTACTTGAAAAGCTTTTTATAGATTTGATCTAACTAAACAATGTGATTTGTGTAAATCATAGCATGAATTGATTAAGGAGCAAAAGAGAGAGAGAGAGACATTCTAAAGGCACCCGGCATGTGCAACTGAGGAATTATGAACACCTCTGTGATGTTTAGTGACAGTTGTTTACTGACACAACATAGTAATCAATGCAACTCCCTTTTATGTTACACGGTGTAGCATCTGTGGGGCCAGAACGTAATGGAAAAGTCAATTCAAATTCCAATTTAACCCAATATACACAAGATGTTGCAGACCTATTGTAACTATGGAGAAAGTGTTTCTTTTATATCTATCTACCAAACTTGACACAAAACTCAGAGGTTCAAAGCTTTTAGATTTCAACAAAAAAAGAAAAGTTTTTTCTGCCTTTAAAAGTCACAAAAAAGATGGATGATAGAATGGGCATGCGAGTATGAAAAATGGTTGCAAACTGTGTGTTACGATGGCATGCAGGTTAGTTCCTGTCAATACAGCTTGACATAGTGTTGACATATTCAATATAGCCTACATTGTTTATGCAGAGATACCATCATAATTATAGTTTCAGCATCACAACATCAAGGTCAAACTCACTGCTGGACAGTTGGTCTTTGTATCATGATAGTTTCAATGTATGTGATTCCATAAACCCAGTGTTTATAGAATTCAGGTGAATTCTATAAACACTGGGTTATAGAATTATATCGTCTCAATATAGAATTCAGATGAATTTTATTATGAGACGAATGGAGAGAATTAGTGGCATTATCTTAAAACCAAGGAGAGAAGATATACTTAGAGCTGTCTTAAAAATATTCAACATAGAAAAGTGGTGAAAATTGCTATTAGTACTCGTTTGGTTAGGACTCCAGCGGATAAAATCTCATGTTGTTGAATCGTAACAAGCTCATTTAGCAACTTTTTCAAATTATATTGGTACGATAAACATGTTATGTTTTATTCTACGTTAAATCATAAAATGACAAGATGATAAAAAGATTAAGGCACAACGAGGGCCCATAAGCGCAGTAGCATGGCTATTCAAGGCGTGTCGCCCAAGTTAACATATGAAATTGTTAATGAAGATGGTTAATGAAGAAACATGATTGTCTAAGCAGAAGAAATCAGAACAAGTTTATTCCAGAGAGTCCAGCAAGTCCTGCTTCAAAGCAGCCCTAAAACCATGACGACTATTAATTTTCCTCAGCCAAATTGGCAAGGAATTCTATGCTGATGACACTCGATAAGCAACCCGTCTATGACCACCAGTAGAAGAGGAGGAGGGTGGAAGAGGTAATGGAAATAAGGAATAAGAAGTGTTGTAATGTGTTAGCAAGTTAGTTTGGGATTTAAATTGTGTGAAGGCTAAAAGACATGTGCTCAGTGCGTATAGTTGTTGGATAGGCAAAACACGAGATCTTTTAAAAGAAGATGTTGATGGAAAATAAGAGTTTTTATGATATATTATTCTAAGCAATCGCTTCTGGATGATCAAAATCTTGTTTAAGTAGCTCATTGGAGCATCTCTCCATGCCTCCAAGTAATAAACTATTTTACGGTTAATTAGAGCATTATATAAAAGCAAAAGAGGCATTCCTGGTAAGATCAATGAGGCCTGGTAAATAGGTCCCAAACTTTGTCGCAGTTGTTTTCTCAATAGTTCTATGTGTCTTGACCTGTTTAGTGTATTATCTATTGTAATACCTACAAATTTTGAAGTTGAAACATCTACTGTTGCAATGGAGCTACCTATATGTAAATTGCCTTTACTAAACTGAAATAAATGCTAACACTTTGATGTTGTATTTTGTGACAAGAGTATGATTTTGTTACTAACAGTTGAAAATGCTCAAATTACTTGACAGCTGCCAGTCTACCTGACTGAGTGACATATACAGCGTACATCTCAGCTACTGAAAGCTTAACGCAGTGTTATAACAACCTAACATGTTTATAAATAGAAACCAGCCTAAATGACCTTCGCGGAATGTAAATGGAATGAATACTTGGCTAAAAGCTAATACAGTGGCTCTCAAAAGAATGTCACTAAACAACGATAATAAAAAGTGATTTTTTCCATGAGACTGTCTCCTAATTATTATAGGCCATTTAGAGACAACTCACACACAACTAAACTACAAGTGTGTAATAATAACTTCAATCATTTTGCGTTTCTCATGATTTGTCAATGAAAGTAGAAATACTCCCGCGGTATCACTCTATGAAAAGCTATTGTACTTCAACTGCTTAGCGCCTCTATGAAAATCACTAAAACCCAGAAAAATGCTTTTGCTCTTCATAAATCTTACCTACTTCTAGAAGACTGACGAATATACAATTGACTAAATGAAGTTGGACAATTCAATCATCAATCGATTCTGAATTTTATTTGACTAGGTGCCTTGACAAACTGAGACAGAAATAATTTTTTATAAATTATACTGCCAGCAAAAAACGTAACAATTTTAAACATAAGATGAGTGCTGTTCTTTTGTAAATTATTACTCAAATATTGCTTCAACAGACGGTTGCAAATAAAGTAAATGTATTTTGAAGTTTTCTTACAAATGTCAAGGTCAGTAGAAGGATTTTCTTTATATATTCTAGACATAACTCAGAGGTTTAGCGGATTATAATTATTATCGGCAAAAATTTGTGATTAAAATAAAGAAGACGACATGACTACCTGTGAATATTTGTGGTAACAGCAATATAGCCAATGTGAGATCCTGTGAATATTTGCGGTAACAGCAATACAGCCAATGTGAGATCCTGTGAATATTTGTGGTAACAGCAAAATAGCCAATGTGAGATCCTGTGAATATTTGTGGTAACAGCAATATAGCCATTGTGAAATCCTGTGATCAGTTGTGATTACCACATTCAGAGCACGAGAGGAGCTCTGTAGAGACTATAGGTAAGATTGTTTTTACACTTATTTTGGAAATATTCCTAGATGGATGAAGTATCTTTCTAATCGAAATATTATTATCCTATTTAGTGCATTTATAAAAGCATTAGGAAATAGCAATATTAATGCTTACAAAGTTTCAGCAGAAGTAATTCAGGTTATGTACATAAAACCAGTTTTTTTTTTCAAAAATGTGGTATTGGAATAAAGAACAACCATTAGCCTCAGGCACCAAGATAATGAAGCCTTAGAGTGACACAACATAAATATTTAGGTTCAGTTTTAGGCTCTGTTCAACCCATTTTCCTAAACTTCTCAATCACGAGGTGAGTAATTCACCCTTCCTATAATTTTATCTGTTGCCTTTCAATGTACAACTAGATGCAACTGTAATATATGTATTTTTCACGAACAAAAATAAAGTGGCTTTGAAATATCAGACCTGGCATTGGTTAGAGAAATTTCAGTAGGACTACTTTTATTGGTCAATTGGTATGTCAGATTTCAGTAGGATTTCTATTATTGGTCAATTGGTTTATCAGATTTCAGTAGGATTTCTGTTATTGGTCAATTGGTTTATCAGATTTCATAAATCTATCGTAATAAAGAAAAAGGTAATTATTTGGAGACATAACTGAGTACCCATGTAAGAATCACTAGGTTTCCGCAAAGTAGAAATGGCAAAAACCCGCAAGTCAAGCGAGTTTTGTAACTGCAAATTTCTATTGAATGTTTCATGTTTGCGAAAGGTGGAAACGACACTTGCAAACGATGCGCAAAAATGCCGCGCAAGCTGTTCCATTTTAAACAATTTCCAATTTTCAGTCATTTCTATTTCCCTGTGAGCAGTTCTGAATGAGCTGGTATCACCTCTGGCATAGAATTCCTTTATTTTTAATAAAGCGCCCGCGTTAATCTCTCGAGCGCTGTGAATGTCCATTGAAACACTTATCGCAGTATAACTCAACGTGTGCACAACTCCAAATACACATCATCCACATGGAAACATAGTGAATGACATTAGCATTTTAGTATCAAAATATAATTCAACTCTGAAAGGAAATAAATTAGATAGAATGAGTTAATGATGAACAGGAGATAGTCCTGACTGCCCAGCTGTTAGAATATAACCAGATGCAAATAGCTGCACCCAATTAAATCATAGCTCCTTTAGGCACTGCTTCATTTCAACACGAAGAAGTGCCAATGTGCGCTTGATGAAAGAAATCCATTACATTTACTTGAGCGATTGCAACAGACTTCAGTCTGCAAACAGGCAGTTGTTAAACTCTGTTACATATCACTAGTCAGCAGACTTGAACAGCTTGGAAAGTAATATTTTTATAGAGTGGAATTTTCAGAGCATTGTATTTTTAACCGAGAGGCTCAGTTGATACTTTGATGGCAAAGGTTTGTGTCCTTCTGACTCCATATGTGTGTGATCATACCGTAGTGTGAGTAACAGCAGGCGTGACCAGCTTACAAAGTGATATTTTTATGAGATAGCAAATTCATAGAGTGCTGCAGTAAGCCCTCACTTTTCGTGAATAACCGCGATCGACCAGCACACTCAGGATAGTGAAAATCCTCAAAATAGAAATTAATAAACTCATTCTTAACGAAGCTGCTCCTTAATTAATCGAAAGCATTTTCCTTTTTATGTTCATCAGACGATTTTGAGGGTTGAGAATGTCGAAGAGGCATGATGAAGGGGTCACAAGCGTTGTTCATAAAACACATCAGGAAACCGTGATGACTGCTATCACAATAATGCTTGTGGAGGGACTTCACTGGGCCTAATCAGGAGAGAAATTTGTGTATTTATGAATTTCCTTGCTTTTCTTTATCTGTTTTTCTTATCTTTTAATTTTTAATGATTAGATTTTACCCCATGAAGTACTGAAGCCATGAGAGCTGAACCATGCAGTAGCAAAGAATTTCTGTATTTTCATTATTATCAATATTTTCGTACCGCTGCAAAACCATGTCTCGAAAGGCGAACAACCGTGACAAAGCACAAACAACACCGTGAGTGCTATACAAATTTTGTAGACAAGTTAGCATTGTTAGTTACTAGCATATGTATGCATAAATACAGATAACTACTCACCCCATATTTCCGATCATTAGCTATGCACCAGGCACTGAGTATGAGTGAGCAGACAAGGGCTGTGTAGTAACCGGCGTAGAGATGGATGAGGGCGAGCCCGGCAGCACCTTGTACAGGTGCAGCGAGTATGTGACAGAGACAATTCCTGTGTGATATATATAAGTCAACAATAACTGATATTATCTGCATAATGTGATCAATATATCTGAATGATATTTTAATACGATTTACATTTTCTCATCCTCGATATCAGTTGCATTTACAATTAATTTCATTCTTTAAAAATGGAGTCATCCCCATTATACAGACCTTTTAAAGTAACAAAATATGCATTAGGTCTTTGAAATATGCATTAGGTCTTTGAAATATGCATTAGATCTTTGAAATATGCATTAGGTCCTTGAAATATGCATTAGGTCTTTGAAATATGCATTAGGTCTTTGAAATATGCATTAGGTCTTTAAAATATGCATTAGGTCTTTGAGATATGCATTAGGTCTTTGAAATATGCATTAGGTCTTTGAAATATGCATTAGGTCTTTGAAATATGCATTAGGTCTTTGAAATATGCATTAGGTCTTTGAAATATGCATTAGGTCTTTAAAATATGCATTAGGTCTTTGAGATATGCATTAGGTCCTTGAAATATGCATTAGGTCTTTGAGGTATGCATTAGGTCTTTGAAATATGCATTAGGTCTTTAAAATATGCATTAGGTCTTTGAGATATGCATTAGGTCTTTGAAATATGCATTAGGTCTTTGAAATATGCATTAGGTCTTTGAAATATGCATTAGGTCTTTGAAATATCCATTAGGTCTTTGAAATATGCGTTAGGTCTTTGAAATATGCATTAGGTCTTTGAAATATGCATTAGGTCTTTAAAATATGCATTAGGTCTTTGAGATATGCATTAGGTCTTTGAAATATGCATTAGGTCTTTGAAATATGCATTAGGTCTTTGAAATATGCATAAGGTTTTTGAGATATGCATTAGGTCTTTGAAATATGCATTAGGTCTTTGAAATATGCATTAGGTCTTTAAAATATGCATTAGGTCTTTGAAATATGCATTAGGTCTTTGAAATATGCATTAGATCTTTGAAATATCCATTAGGTCTTTGAAAGTTATTAGAGGGTGAAACTGCGAATTGTAATCTACCAAATGATACATTGATTGCCAACTAAAACTTACAGAAGGTTTTCTCATTCCTTAAGATCAACTTATTACGACGATAAAATGTGGATGTTCTATGCTAAACATACGCATGAATAAATGTATGTACAACATACCCTCAGGTTACAACGACCCTATTATATGATTTTTTTTCGCCCTGCAATGTAAAACATGCTGATTTTTCACTCTCTCCATATGAAATGTTTCTTGCCATACGAAATCAGCAATCTTTTTGAAATTCTAATTTAGCAGTCGGTGATTACATCGGAATAGCAAATATGCTGATATGCCAATCGCCGAAATCGCTCTAACAACGATTGAAAGAGATACAATGCTCGATCTCGCTCAGTTGGGCATTAATTTTTTATTAGTCATTGTGAGAATGAAACTGAAAATAAATAGGTGGCAGCATTTTAGCGATGAAAAAGTTGAAGTTCAGTAAAATAACTAAAACTACTAAAGCTTAGCTTTAAGTATGTAGTTTAGTAAAATAAATTCAACATTTATATTATATTGTATGTCTACCTCGAAAGCAAGAACTTCCTATAGTACGCACTGCACATGTTACATAGTAACGTTACATTTTATTGCAGATCATAACGACTAAATACACTAAAGTTTCTGTAGGTAACTATAGTTACTAAAGTTAACATTTTATTTTGTTACTATTTATTACCATGTTACTATTTTTTAACATGTACATAAAATTTTGATGATTTTTACTGGTTGGTGTGCATTAGATATTTATTATGGGTTTTTATACCAATCTATGCAAAATTTTCATCTCCCGATGCCAACACTGGAACGAATTAAAATCATATGGCAAGGGTCCACTGTATTTTGATAATTAAATGATCTAAATTCAAATTAATATTCGAATAACTAGCACCTGACTAAAACATGGCACAGCTTTCATGCTATTCACATATTCTGATAACTTTTGTTGATAACAACACTGAATGACTTATTAAGACAATGCAAGAATAGAGAAAGAAAGGCACCAAACTTAAATTTAAAACACAATGCAGACATACTCACTAATACCCAACCTCATTCTATTACATAGAGCTATCGATGATAATTACAATAGATAAAGCCTGGTGCGACAACTCCAGCTGTCTTATATTGGACAACAGAATTACTCGCATACCAAATAAAAAGCTCTTCATAATGTTCGCAATCAATATGGAATGTCTATGCATGCACATTTTCATATAAGCGTACATTAAAGAAATATGGCCACATACCTAAAGGTATAGATTCTGTCTAATG
This sequence comes from Watersipora subatra, assembly GCF_963576615.1. NCBI lineage: Eukaryota > Metazoa > Bryozoa > Gymnolaemata > Cheilostomatida > Watersiporidae > Watersipora > Watersipora subatra. The sequence continues at coordinate 22,005,397 of NC_088709.1, forward strand.
AAGATAAACATACATAACAGCTGAGAGATGAACTTCCTTCAACAAATACGGCTCAATACCTACTGTTTAGAAAATCTACCCTCTAATGAGCAAGGCCTTTCACAGAAATGTACTAAATGTTAACAGAGATACAAATATCAACAAAACACAAGACCAACCGTGCGCATGGGATGCAGAGTTCAGCGGCAATGCTGGTAACCCAGAGAGCCTATAATAAATAGCTAGTTATTCTCAAACAGTAGATGTATCATAATACCAGCATTTTGATTAGCAATTCTGATATCACTAGACCATAAGCGCTAATGTTAACTATGCCTGCGAATGATTCCGCTGAAGATTAACAAGCTGTTATCTGTTACTATAATTTTGGCAGCAAAGTTTATTGTAGATCAACAACTCTACGAGCTGGTCAACAACAAGTTGGTCTGCCGTATCTGGTCACTTCTGTATTGTAATGCTGCCGATTGTATTGTAATGCTGCCGATTGTATTGTAATGCTGCCGATTGTATTGGAATGCTGCCGATTGTATTGTAATGCTGCCGATTGTATTGTAATGCTGCCGATTGTATTGTAATGCTGCCGATTGTATTGTAATGCTGCCGATTGTATTGTAATGCTGCCGATTGTATTGTAATGCTGCCGATTGTATTGTAATGCTGCCGATTGTATTGTAATGCTGCCGATTGTATTGTAATGCTGCCGATTGTATTGTAATGCTGCCGATTGTATTGTAATGCTGCCGATTGTATTGTAATGCTGCCGATTGTATTGTAATGCTGCCGATTGTATTGTAATGCTGCCGATTGTATTGTAATGCTGCCGATTGTATTGTAATGCTGCCGATTGTATTGTAATGCTGCCGATTGTATTGTAATGCTGCCGATTGTATTGTAATGCTGCCGATTGTATTGTAATGCTGCCGATTGTATTGTAATGCTGCCAATTAAAGATGAAATTGAAAAAAACTTCAGTAGATTTTATCAGAAAGCATCGGTATTTTTCTATCATTTGCGGTTGTTTTCTATTTTTGAGGTGAGCTTTTGATGTTTCAAAATGAAAATCGATAAAAATTGATAGTGGGTAAAAAGCACGTGAAAATGTGATTATGATGTCTATAGTTGTAAAGAGATCGGACAGAATAGAGACGACCTAAGCTGCAACTTCAACACAATAGCCAATATCAACTATAGCAATGATAGCAACTAGTGATGTCATTTTGCACATATTTTTCTTCTGAGCGTTTCAACCGTGATCAAGTTTTGGCAATTTTAATCTTGAAACATCCTGGCAGTCAGATCACCTCGAACATCCAAAACAATCGCAAATAGTAAAAAAATACTGATAATTTCTGATGAAATCTATTAAAAATCGTCGAAGTTCATCTTTGAACAATTCAGAAGTCTAGGGCTGACTAAGAAGTCTAGGGCTGACTAAGAAGTCTAGGGCTGACTAAGAAGGTAGATGTCTGTCTAGGGCTGACTAAGAAGGTAGATGTCTGAAGGCAATGTCAAAGTGAATGTCAAGGATTCTACACAAGGCAATCACTCGTGTCGACTTTTTTCTTCGTATCGCCTGTCAGATTATGAACTTTCTGTCACTACAACCTTCAATTCACTATCCCAACTACCCGCAATACTGTTAATTACCAATTCTTAAAACAAATCTGTTCATCTTATTCAATAATTCCCGATGAGTGTCTTCTTATTTTTGTTTAGGCATTTGAACATTCCTGAACAAACATCATTTGTTGATAATTACTAATGACAAATTGTTATACGTACGAAATTGACATTTTTAAAGTCTTACGCTAATTCTACACTGACCAATAAAATTGTTTTCCACATACAGTTTTGAGAACATTACAAGTATTTATCTTAAAATGATAAAGCCTCTTATTACAATGACAGGCAAATTGTACTTGAAAACTTTTAATTACCAAAAAAGACTATTTATCGACAACTGATTTAGCCGATGAGATATGAGTGATACAAAAATGTTTGAGACAAGCACCAACATGCTGGGCCTTGTACCAAGTCCAAACCTGTATAGCGAGCCTTTTTACCATTATTATGTGAACAAGTATCACTCTTTTTGGATTTTAAGTTCTAGAATGTTCTATGACAAAGAAGCAAATTTATTAAACAGGACCAAGTGGTCTAAGCACTCGTTATGGTGAATCTACTTACACTATAAACATTTGAAAAAAAAGAATTATCATAGTTATTACATTAGTACATTATTTGCAAAAATTCAAAGGTCTAAATTTATATCAGTTAGCAGGGAGAATAAACATACAAAATTCATTTTTGTATGGTTGATTTGTTTGTGAATCCTTATTGCAGATTTTCCCTAGGATTTTCGCTGTTGAATATTGTAATTATATATATTAATATTATATTATTATATTGATTATTTATACAAAAAGTATCTCCTCTTCACATTCAATCATAAACTGCAACATTGTTAGAATGTTTGCGTGTCACATGTTAAAGGTTACAATGGGTGTAGAGTGAAATGCTTGCTCAAATTGTACATGAGTTGGAAAGCTCATACATTGAGGTGATATTATGAAGAGCACATAATTCAGAAACAAAACAAGCTCCTCAAAAAACTATTCTTTGGATAAGCAAGGACCTTAATAACAGAATTTTAATCACATAAACAAACTACAGGCACTAAGGAAGACAAGAGGATCTGCATTGCTGCTCTTGTAGCCATCTATCATGACACTTACATAATGCATTCGCTCTATATAATATAGGCCTCAAGTCTTATTATTTTACAACTCTTGGCATCGGACAATAAAACACTTTGAAAATGTCATAGATAACTGACAAACTGCCATTAGGCCTTATTAAACCCATAACTGACAATCTATGCCTGAGCAAAGACAACGATAAAACTCAGGAATGATTAAACTCAAACAGACCTATAGCAAAGGCACTTATGATCTTTTTATGAAAGTTTATGGACTTTGCAATCACATAGCGCTAGAGCAATTGTGGTTGGATACCCTCCCTAACAGCACCCAATGGCCCCTGTGTGACTCATACCTACTAATCACATGTCGGAGCCCTGAACCACAGCGGCTTTCTTCCAACAGTTACAACAATATGTCTATTAGAATATAATGTAAGAGAAGCCTACCCGATAGTTTGATGATCTTCCCAACGTGAAGCTAGTTGCTGTGGAAAATTCAGGAAATGTGAGAATTCATAACCAAAATTAATGTCTTTTGTTACTGCCTTCAACTTTCGCTTGACCATATAATCTGCCATCTACAATAGTGAGTTATACATGTAAAACACGCACATTTATGAACAGAGAAAAGGCTTATAGACAGAGAATAAATCCTGCCTGCAACTGACTACTATAATAGATAACGCGCTTGAAATTTTTAGGCAGTCTTCCCTCTATTCCCAGCTGAACAAACAATGCCTAAAGTTATCACTTATCACACAACTTGACATCGCTGAAAACTTTTTTCATCGGAATAGGTGAAAAGCAGACACTGTCCCAATGTGTTTTGATCTTTAAAGCAACATTGAAGACAAAAACAAGTTAAAATCAACATTAACAAATATTGAGAGTTATGATGTATATTCGTTTTTATTTATATCAAAAAATTATATATATACATAATTGAATAATGAATTTATATAGTGTAAATATAGTGTTTCAGTAGTATATAAATGTAGATACCAAAATTAGTATTAATGATAATGGAAAAACATTTAGCAAGCAGCAACAAAGTAGTATTGAAATTCAACTTACAATACTTCGGTAAAAAACTGCCATTGCACCAAAACCTGCCTCACACATGCCTGCAACTATAACAAATAAAGCCCAGCAAGCCTACCTAATGTAAAAAAAACATTTACCTCAACGAATGCAATCATTGGCTGGATGCATCAATACAAAAATAGAATGGAGAGATAAGAATCAAACGCATGAATAAATCAATATGATTACATAACCATCATGAAATTGTACACAAATTTGTGATGTGCTTTATTTGTTCTTGCTCACTAACATGACACATAAATCGTACATTGAACACCTGGAGCACTAAAACATAAATAAAAGAAGAATAAGCAGTATGGAAATATATTGTAGAACGATTCCAAAAGAAAAAGACTGTTTCTCAAGTGAAAATTTCCCCAGTTAATTTTGTGAGTCATTTTCAAGTTCCGGTGACAGAAAGCTGGTAAGAAGATTCATGAGACATTCAAGTAAGAAAGTTGATCAAACATAAAAGTTGTCTTCAGGTGATCAATGTATGTATAACTCTATTCGATGAATACACAATAATTTTAAAAGGTTCTGCAGATATTACGGTATTAGCTAGCAGATTTATTAAGCCCGTGCACATTTAAGTAGTGTGTTTTATGCTAAAGAGCTTTACCACACGCGTTCCATTAAACATTATATAACATCACCTAATGTTACAAGGATATTGAACTCGGTATAAAACTTTCGCGTTTCCAGTTATACTGACAAACTTTGCAACAGCTCGAGCCGCAAAAATTTGGGTTAAATTAAGAATAAAACATATTGTCTTGAAGTCTGTCTTAGTTTGGATGTGATGTTTGGTAAAAAATACATACGTGTTATCTATATGGTCGAGCTCACTCTTTAATGTTTTTATACAACACAAATAGCACAAACAACAAATAGGCCACAGCAAAAAATTCAATAAGCACAAAAAAGTGTTACTGCCAAATTAAGAAGTTTTGTCAAGAAAGACTAACATATGCTTTGGCGGAAATATCACGTGGGTGTAACGTGACTAAAAGACCCGAATACGAGCTCTACGCATTCAAACAGTTTCCCATTTGCTTCGAAATGATACACACGTGTTGCGTATTCGAGGTACAATACCTCGAGGTACTATGCAAACGCCATACAAAACTATGGTGGCTGGTCGCCGCCATTTAAAAACTTCGTAATCTCGACCTGAGAACTATTACGTCTCGCCCGAAATGTTTATATTGTCTGGTCGAGAACAAGCGAATGTGTTCGAGAACGAGGTAGACGACGACTCGATGTCGGAGAAATATTGAGCTGTACGGCACGCCCTTGTTTTCTCGTCTTTATTTTGTTAAATAATATACTATTGGTAACTTAAAACTACTCAATGACCAATGGCCTGCGTTGTTAATAATTAGTTTTCCCATCTAACAAGCGGTATATATAAATGGCTTTGCTGTAAGATATTTATTAGGTTACTTATTATTGTTATATCCTATACGTTTTTATGGGTGAGTTTGGTTCACAATGAAATTAGGAATGCTGTCATATCATAAAACTGAATACCATACCAAACAAAGTATTACATAAATGACAAGAATCACTAATAAACAAGTTACAATGGGCACTTGTGGGTTACATTACAGCAGGATGAGAATAGACCGACTAGTTGGTTGGTTTTATAATCACGGTATATAAAACTAGTTATCTATCTATCTCGATAAAATATCTCTTGTGGCCCGATAAGCCTTTAGAGATAAGATGCGACTATAACGATAAAGAGATCAGATATTCTTGTAAAATCGAGAGTTAAATAAAATCTGCTATTGAGCTTGTTCCATAAATATCAAAACTTCATGACTCGGTTAAAAAATGAGAACTTCATGGCATCTGTATTAATAGTGTGCCTAATATTAGACCCACGAGTAAAATAGGCGGAGTTGCACAGTGTAAACTTTTTAAAATCGACCATAAGGTCTTGATTTAAAATTTTCAGTAAAGTGTTTTTATCCTTAGTGCATCTTCTCTCTTCAAGAGTGTGCCAAGACATGTTTTCCATTGAAGATGTAATACTGTCATACTTTCTAAAACCGTTTGCCCATCTGAACGCTCTTCTGTTTATGGCTTCTAAATCCCTAATGATGTACATAAAATGTGGATTCCACACCTCTGAAGCATACTCCAGTAAAGGACGACATACACTAAAATAAGCCGTTCTCTTAACAGCATGGGAAGTTCCTTTGAGAGTTCGCATAAGCATGTAAAGGGTGGCATTAGCCTTACACATAATAAAATTTATATGATCACTAAAATTGAGTGATTTAGAAACCTGTATGCCCAGGTACACAAAGGAATGGGATGAAATAAGCGGAGTGCCTCCATAACTGTATGTATGCAAAAATTTAACCGGCTCCATTGACGTGGATCTGCATTTAGCTACATTAAACTTTAGCTGCCAAGATCCGGCCCACGCAGCAACTCTGGTCCTGCAAAGCTTGGCTGTCGGACACGCAACTAACAGGCCTGTAAAGGATGGCATCATCGGCAAATAAGCGTATAGATGTTGATGGACAGTTTAAAGCATCTGGCAGGTCATTGATGTAAATGAGAAAAAGTAGTGGTCCGAGCACTGAACCCTGAGGCACACCCGAGGTCACCTGAGTCGGCTGAGAAAGACAACCATTAACGATGACCCTGAATGTTCGACCCGAGAGCCAGTCTCGGATCCATGCCACTATGTTTGAATTTAGGCCATAGTATATAAGTTTATGCAATAATTTATTGTGAGGGACCGTATCAAAGGCTTTACTAAAATCTAGAACTAAAACGTCTACTTGAGTATTGTGATTGTTATAAGAAGCTAAATCTGATATTGTATGAATAAGCTGTGATTCGCAGCTGTGTTTTTTGCGGAAACCATGTTGAGTTTCACTTAGGATGTTGTTATGATCGAGAAAGTTGCGTATGCTGTGAGCAATAATATGCTCAATTAACTTCGACGGGACGCTAGTCAGAGAAATTGGCCTGTAGTTAAGCGGTGCTTTTCTGTCGCCTTTTTTGAAAACAGGTACGATGTTTGCACATTTCCAGTCTCTTGGAACACACCCTGTATTTAGGGAATGTTTAAAAATTAGTGTCAAAGTAGGAGCTATGTCTGTAGCTAAAAAATTAAGTAGTGCAGGACTGAGATTATCCGGGCCTGAGCCTTTACGGCGGTTGAGAGATTTCAGGATGGCCAGAACACCTTCCTCACCAATATCAATATCTGCCTGCGAGTCAACAGCCCTATCAGACATAGTGGCCGAGACCTCAGGAGTGAGGCCGTCATCGACAGTGAAAACGGATTTAAAATTCTCTGCGAAGCACATTGCCATATCTGAATCAGTTACACAATTGTGTAAGTGATTTATGTTTGAGCTATTTCCCCCCTTTGCTGCCTTGGATACGAGTTGGAAAAGAGGCTTTGAGTCCCCATTATTAAGGCTTTCAGTAATGTGTGATTCTAAAAATTTGTTATAATCCCTTTTAATAAGGCGTTTGGATAAATTGCCAATCGCTTTTAGTTGTTGTAAATTGTGGGGATAGGGTACTTTTTGAAAGTGTGGAAGAGTCTTCTTTTCTTACGACTCACTGTCCTGGCCTCTCGTGACAGCCAAAATCTTTTAGTTCTTGGTTTCCGCTCTGGGATTAGTGAATTAGCTATGTTTAAAATGTTGTGCTTAAAAATGTTCCATAAAAAATCTGTTGTACTTGAACTCACTAGAGCTTGAAGATGGTTATAAAGATTTGCTGTTTGTTCCCTTATGCTAACTACTTGAGCCTTGCCAAAATCAAAAAACGTTCTAGTCGTGCGGGAAACCTGAGGAACAGTTTGTGGCAAAAAACGAGAAAAATCATAGCACAAGGTTGTGTGGTCTGAGAGGCCAACATCGGCATCCTTAAAAATAGGGCAGGGCTTAAAATTCGAAAAAATCAAATCAAGTATATTGCCTCTGCTATGGGTAGGAAAAGTTACATGCTGCGCGAAATCATATTTTGAAACAAAAGATAAAAACTGTTTGGCTAGCCCTCGGCCACCTTGCGAAACGACCGGCTTATCAAGGGTCCATTGGATCTCGGGAAGATTAAAATCACCCAGTAAAACAAAACTACTATCTGTACTATCCTCAAAAAAATTAAAAAGCGAACTCATTTGAGTTGAGTTTGGAGGACGATAGTATGCCACGAAACAAACACGGATGCCGTAAATGATCAACTTGACAACAAGCACTTCCTCAAGGGGATCAACGAAGGAACTCAATACTTGGACGTCTTTAGTTAATTTTATTGCGACTAAAATACCACCGCCTTTTGTTGGCTGATCTCTGCGAAAAATTTCATAATCCCCTAACTTTAGCTCATTGCTAGAAACCAGTGGATCCAAGCAAGTTTCAGTGAGTACGATGACAAGTGGACTGTAGTCTCGGACAAGGGTTTCCAAATAGTGTGTTTTATTTCGGATACTATTGCAGTTCCATAAAATCAATGTCATGGCTGAGTATTTCTAATGGTCTTCCTATTTGATAATTTTTGGAGAACCCTCTCAAACAAAGGGCAGTCACTGTGGCTCGTTGCATCATGATCCAACGACCCACAGTTACAGCACTTTAGAGGGTTAGTGCAATTTTTGGGGTCATTCTCTGGAGGGATTTCCTCACTGCAACGGCGACAAATTTTGTTAGAAGAGCATTTTGATGCGAGATGGCCATACCCCCAGCATTTGTAGCACTGAAGAGGCCTTGGCTTGGGTGGACCGGCCCTCTCGACATTTAGCTTTAAGCAAAGTTGCTGGATATAAATCCCATCCTCAATTGCATTGTGCAGATCATTCATTTCCTTAAAAATAAATTTAACGGTACTGGAAGCTGTTTTGTTCCTAGACATAAATCTGACAACCTTATCACAAGAAGGGTAAGTTAATTTAACATAATCGAGTAATTCATTTTCGGAAATATTTTCAGGGACCCCAAAGCAAATACCTTCCATGCGCGGTGAAGGTCTTTGAGGGCGTCTTAGCTTACATTTTTCAGTTGTGGGATTCCATTTTTCCAGTAGCTGATCAACAGATGGAGATTTCTCAAACTGTATCATTAGTTTAGGGTCGCTTTTGTCATGTTCAAATCGATTCAAAAACATAATAATCGGATTGTCTAACAGGTTGCTAATACTGTGCCTGATGGCCACATGATTGAGCGCCAGAGCTTTGTTGCCAAAGCTATGTACAACAACACATTTGCTGGGATCAAAATCCACTCTATTAGGACGAAGTTTAGCCGTTTTTGGATGGCTCACTAGTGTGGCATCAGGCTGATTTGGTGATTTGACTACTGAGCTAAAAGTTTTAATGTGAGCAGAGCCGGTGCCCATGGGCTGTTGTTCTGTCTGAGTAAGATCAATGTTATCATTAGTGCAGGAATTCTTTAGATGTTCTATGAGATTGTTTGTTGCATTTAATTGAACTCTGAACTCGGTTAGGGTAGTAGCAAGTTTTGTTTCTAATGTTTCGGTGATTTGTTCTTTAATTTCAATCAGAGAGGTACCAACTTTTTGTTCAAAAGCCTTTAGCCCATCAACATCTATTAATGATTGGTCGTGCTGTTGAGAGCCAGCAACTAGTTTCTCAATTCTGGATTCGATGGTCTTGAAATTTGGGTGGTCACACCCAACACAGTACCAATGCACCCCAGGTATTGCTAAAGACTTGGCTAACTCCCTACTAAACTTCGTGCACGAATAGTGAAACCATGTGACACATATTTCACACTCGATTCCCTCCTCAGATACTACCTTATCACAACCTCCACAAGTGTGGGAAGTAGGCTTATTTGCAGAGGTCTTTATGCCACTGCCAGAAATACTACTATTGCTACCCAATCTAGATCCATCTGATTTTTTACCACTGGCACTAGCAGTCTGAACTGTATTTCTACCTCTAGGGGTTCTATTTGAGATTGCTAGCAAGACAGTGAAACTCCTTGATGAAACCAAGGGCCCACCATTGGCCACTCAAAGTCAACCAGTCAAGGCAGTGCCCAAAGCGGCCGAACTGCCTGTCCACAGTAAAGTATTTTGTCTGTTAGTGTTACTGTTTATAAAATATAAATAAAGGATAATAAAAAGGGGTAATAAAAGGTATGTGAAAGAAATTGTAAAAAGAAATCTTGAAATTTTCGAAGAGCTCTGAAAAACACGACTATCTCCCAAAACGCGCAGAACCGGAAAACACAGGTTTACAGCAAAGTTATCATTTTGCTGTAAACCTGGGCCCGTGAACATTACGTATGTATATCTATCTATGTAATTCGAAGGGCCCATGTATTTATCCGTTTCCTGTCCTCTATTTCTTATGGCGAAAATCAATCTTACAAAATGAAATCAACAGCCTTTCAATGACCGAAAAGATATAACAACATAATTCATCTCCCAGCTAAAAATGAATTTTTCATGGTACCTTTTATGTTTATATAAAAGGCTTATTTCATGTAAAATACTTTGTTTTATGAGCCGAGCATTAAAAATTGTAATAAAAATAATATAGGTATCATTTTACTGCAAGCGGAAGGCTATGCTGCATATGAGCGCATGGAAAACCGTTGTGGGGATGGGAATGGAGTATTTTTCATTGTGTTAAACATGAACAGACAACTTCAAAACAAACCATGAATTCAATTCCACAGCCATTGTAGCTTAAATTAGGGTTAAAGACAACAAACTCAAGTCAAAGTAAAGCCTTGGCACAGACGTGATGGAAAGCCTCGAGTCTATTAGGAATTCAGGCCAAAGTCACCAAAATGAAGTCAGGAAGGAAATAGTTGGACTCTGCAGTCAATACTGTCTTGTCTTTAGACTCAAATGTACACCTCTGTATTATGATAATATCCATACTTACAATGTTGGCAGCAAATTGCACCGTTGGAGTGTCGGCATCAATAATCTGAGTAGAAGTGGCTAGAGTTTCATCTATAGAAGAGCTGGAAGAACCTGCTAGAACAGTAGATAAAGTTACATCAGCAGAAGATCTGGAAGAACCTGCTGGAGCAGTAGATACAGTTATGTCAGCAGAAGATCTAGAAGAACCTGCTGGAACAGTAGATAAAGTTACATCAGCGGAAGATCTAGAAGAACCTCCTGGAATAGTAGATAAAGTTACATCTCAGAAGATATGGAAGAACCTGCTGGAACAGAGCTTGAAGCTTGAAGAAGGGGTTGTATCTAAATAAGACAATAGACAATCATGTTGGTTGTATCCATAGGTATATAAACCTAGATTAGCCAATAAGGAAAACGCCTGTCAGACTTGAAGGTTGACTTGCAACAAAATTCACATTACAGTTATTTGGTATCAAAAGATTCACCATGTCTTACTCTGTTGTGTTGTAGGTGCCACATATGTGGAAATGTGATTACAAGCTCAACAATGAAAAGCCGTCGTAGATTGGAATCTCTTTATTTCTCTGACGTAACCATGAAATTTGGTTATCGTCTTGTCACGTGATGTTCTCCCATGAATTGAAAGGGCAATATAAAACTTATCGTAGCACTAGTTTATGACAAACACTTCGGGTTTTACCGAAGACCCCGTATCAAATATAGATGCTCGCTACTTTACAGTTTTGTTTTGGTTTGGTCTAATCGGCAAGTCGTAATCTGATCATGTGACCCAATACTTCGCAAATAATTTCTGCAGCACTTTTTGATTATCACAGGTGACCAACAGGCTCGTCATGATTATCAGACAATGATATGTACTCCTTCAAGCTAAGGCTAAAAAAATAAACGAATTTTTACGGTAAGTTATAGGATATCACTGCTAAAAGTGACAGTATTACGATGACGATAAAACAGATGCGTAAGAACAATAGACATGGTTTTATTGAATGCATGAAGTATATTTGTGAAGTATTTTGACGAATAAGGTTGCATGAAAGTGTAAACAGAAACCATCTAACACAGATACGTCACATTTGAGCCATTTTGGAAAGAAAATTCAAACTACGGCAGTCTCGTGTGGCTGCGATTAACTGTTCGTTTTTGAGCTTTTAAGAGCTTGTAATCACATTTCCCCATATTTTACACCTACCATTAAAGATGCCCCGGTTCTAATTTCACCAGCCGATTCAGATACCGATTCGATATACCGATTCTTATTCAAAAGTAATCCGATTCAAATACCGATTCAGATATTTTGCATTGCATAGATAATTATTAATTTTATTATGCAAATATAAATATAATGCAAAGAAAATATAAATATTGATGTATTATTTACTTGTATTTTTGGAAAACCGACATGTATATACATTCACATACTGCCATACCGTGCATCTAGTAACAAAACAGTCCATGTTTCTTGAAATCTCTAATTAATAATGGTAATTACTGTTAGTGGCTCAGCTTTATCTGTGATAATTAAGTCTCTCTTCTACTGCTGAACGAACTTCTGCGCCTGTACATGTTTAGAGCAAATAAATGTTTCGTTTAATTACCGTTAGTGATTCAATTATCTCAGTGAGGCGTCTTTATCTTCTATCGCTATTGATGTAGCCAACGGTACTGAAGGACTCACCTGCCGCAGATGATGGAGGACAGGCTAAATACCGATAAGCCACTGAGGTTATTTTATGCGATACAAATGATACATCATATCGTCAGTATCGAGAGAGAGAGATAGATAACTTTATGCATCGACTGCTCAAATTCCTTTCGTAATGTTAGTAAATAGAAGCATTACACCGCATAGTTGTTTCTCATCATTGTTCTTATGTTCGTGATTGGCTGCAATAAATCATATCGCTGTAATTGGGACATACCGCACTTTGTGATTACATCTTGACTAAAGCCAAAATATTCCTCAGCTGAGTGAATGTTTATTAGGCTATAAACATGAAATATATTGTGTGACAGGCCCGGAATTCGTTAGGTAAAAGTAAGAAACTTGCAGCTGATAATTTTTATTAGTTTAGCAGGCTAAAATACGGTTTTCTGTTAAATAGTTGATCTGTAAAGATTATCTGAAGTTTCCGATTTTTTAAGAAAAGATCGGCAGATACCGATTCAGATACTTAACACCTATATCGGCACCAATACCGATTCCGATATTAAAATCGGGGCAACTCTACCAACAACACAACAGAGTAAGACATGGTGAATCTTTTCATATCAAATAACTGTAATGTGAATTTTGTTGCGAGTCAACCTGTAAATAGCATGACATTATGTCATTGAATTGTACTTAATGCTTGACTGTACTGTTGTTAACAATGGAGCTGATGAGAAGAAGGTGACAAAATCACATTTATTTTCACATAAAAACCTTTTTGGACACATAATCCAGTAAACTAAAGCAATTCTGTGATAATATTTGATAACCACCATGTATTAAAACTATAAAAGTTATGAAATGTTGCACAAAAATCCTGTTAAGTATACTATATTACTCTATCTACCAGCAAATGAGCACTTGAAGGTTGTATCTATAAACAAAAACCTTTTTGGATACATATTCCAGTAGGGGTAACTGGGGCACCGCGGCCCTGAAATCACAAGATTTCATGCCAACGCAATAGTTTTCCAGATACAGCCCTCAAACTTTGTTATATCATACTTTGATTTGTGGGCTACACTATGAATTCACTGAAAACACTCTCAAATGGTAACACAAGCCATGGGATACTTCCTCTGCACCCTCTACAAGTGGTCCACGGTACAAAGGCCCCGGGGTACCGTGGACCACACCCCGTTGTACCGTGAACATACACATCAAACTGCTGCCACAAAAACGCTTTAGACCATTTATTGAAATAATTTGGTAAAGCTTACAATATGTATTATACAAAACCATGTAAAAACATCTTTCTAAAAAAATTCTGCATTGGAGTGTTCAAAATCTAAAAAATAGTTCCAACACAGTCTGGCGAAGAAAGTTGCTTATTAAAGCAGAGGGGATAAGTCAATATCAAAGCAAAATTGCTTGCACATTCTTTGGGTGCCACCAATAACTGAAGGGTTTGGAAGCAACATCACAACGTCGTTGATGTCAACTGTTGCAATGTCTTCTTTCTCCAGGGGTATAAAGTTGGACTCGCGCTGTATGAAGAATGATACATCGATGGTGTCATCAGTGTTACACACGTCAAGTGTCACTGCCACGAAGTGCTTCACAGTTCTCTTTCCTCTAGCTACTACTAGAACATAATTGGAGACTTTAAGGTCCCCAATAACTATAGGCCTATCAGCTGAGGTGGGTAGGTCTTCAGGTTCGCTGTTTGGCTTCTCGCTATCCGACAATGCAACTGCTAGCTCTGCTTCCTCTTCGCTGCTGAACTTTATAGGTGTGGTAGCCTGTATAAAAATAGCTGCTATTGTAAATAAATTTGCACTACAATACAATATTTTACATCGTTGTGATCGGACTGTGTTATTCAACAATCAATAAAAACTAACCTTGCGTTTACCAGGTTTTTCCTTTCAATTCTCCCTCGCTTCAGCCTCCTTTTTTAACTGAAGCTTAACATGTGTGTCTGTTAGCACGACTGTTGACTTTTTCTTTTTGCCACTCACAGTTTTGCGTGGTCCCGCTTTAGGATAAGGGCGAACTTGCTTGGGTGTGATGGTGTGACATGTATTTTCAATATCACTGTACGAACAGCCAGAAGCATTTTCAATGGGAGCTATTGACACAGGTGTTTTTTCAGGATTACGGTGATCTGTTACGTAAGACCCTAAAAACTCATGATCGCCAAAAGCATGCCGGTCAAATAGGGCGATTCCGGGTTTTCGAAAACCAGACATGATGTTTGACATGGTCATTCCCAAAGAAAAAGCTTTCCCAAGTAAACCTGTGATATGCTATATGGACATGGTATTACCTGCATGCTCCAGATGCCAAGAATTTGTAGCATCGTTAAAGTACCTCTTGAGAGGGCCGTAGACAGATATGTCGAGTGGTTGCAGTTTGTGACTGCAATGGGGAGGAAAAATCAGGAAAACAACTCCGCTTTCCTTAGCGAGATCTATGGCAGCAATGCTGAGGTGACAATCATGGTTGTCCATAAGCAATAACACGGGTTTGTTGACAGTTGGGCGAGTGTGTTCAATAAATTGTTTTAACCACGTGGCGAACAGGTCAGCGGATATCAATCCAGATGGGTTTGCTACCCTTAAAGTACCAGGAGGAGCACCTGTCAGCATGTGCGGTTTGAAGTTCACCCTGGGGAAAATCAGCATCGGTGGAATGGCTGCTCCCGAAGCGCTGACGCAACCAACCATAGTGCATAACACACCTCTCTCCGCTGAAGTGACTTGTTCAACCTGGCGAGCTTTTTTATCAGCTAAGACTTTGGGAGGCTTAGGAACAGTGGTTAAACCGGTCCCGTCAATGTTCCAAATATCTTTCACTGGGAAGTTGTGTCTAGTTAAGACATTGCGCAGATTGTCATAGGAATCATTGACATTTTTTCTATTAAAGCTTGTTCCACGACTCAAGCTGGTCGCTTCAGGTTTCCTGCAAGAAAGACAGATGTGGCATTGCATGATACCAGAGAGCCAATCTTCACCGGCACATTCAGTTGTGTCCCACGTTTTGGGATAACTTTGTTGATTTTTTTTGCAAATTCCCATGCCAGGTTGCGCGCTTGTTTTGGTGTAAGCCCATGATGATGTTTGGAGACAGTCAACAAGTAGTTTTCCATCATCGTCTCCTGCTCTGCAGAAAAAAAAACAATCTTGTGGTATTCGTTTTCTGAAAGCAAGCGTTCTCAACGCAATGGTTTCTAGCGAGCGACTTCTAGATAACGCTTTAGAATGGTTCTGAGAATCTTTAGGTGTCGCAACACTTGCCTAGCAGATATGCCATCTTCTATCACACGTTTGACTGCAGTTCGCATTAACCCCGCATCAGTTCTAAGGGGAGCTTTTGAGATGGGGTTACGAACCATGATGTACCGTAAAATTAGGTAATACGGTTAAAAGTTCTTGAGTTAACAAACATTTTTAACAGTTACAGGCCTAAGTGCATATGAAGAGTGGAGTTTCAAAACCAGTTAAATCCATTTTAGCGGAACAAAGATATAGGGCAAAAACGCAATATGTCTGCTATATATGAAATTCTATTTAATGATGTGGATAACTTTGTCTGTGAATTGAATTGGGAGTTGATGTCTTCACAGATGATAGATCTGTGAAGACTCTTTGCTTCACCAAGCAAAGAGTCTAGTGGGCCTAACTCATTTTTTTTCAAAAATGGATTTAACTAGTTTTGAAACTCCACTCTTCATACTAAAATACTATTAAAACTTAAAAATATTAACTCAAAAGCAACATTAGTTTTTCCGGGGCACCGTGGACCATGGTCTGCGGTGCCCCGGGCCAGGTGGTCCATGGTGCCCCGGTACATGAAGCAAAAGTTATTTGTGACCTAGGCAGTCAGAATGTACAATCGTGCTAAAACAACATTCTTGAGCTATTCAAAGATTTAAAATCAGGAAGTTTTGAGGATTTTAATGCATTTTAAAAAAATTTTAAATCGGATAATATATGCCTAGGTTATGCAAAATTTAGTAGAGAAGGTGTCGCGATGAACTAAAACTGTTGTTTTGGGTTCAAGGAGGATAAAGTTGACGATTCATGAATCGTAAATACCATGATCGTAAATCATGGTATTTGTTTACAAATCAAAATGACATGGCAACCGACCACTTTCAACCTATATTGATTCAACCTGGCATACTACACATTAATACCCTGAAAAAAAAGATGGTTGCATTTTTATTTAAATTCGATCGACGGTTGACCTCCCAAAGGTCATGGTAAGGTCAACAATATATGTGGCTAAAAGCTCACCGTCCTGGAGATTTTCATTGAAAGGGTAGGCTTCATACTGGGCGCTTCTCATCAAGCTATATTGCTATGACTGCATATAATGACAATCCAACAACTTATCAATGTGTTGGAAGTGTGTTTAGAATTGTACACCTATGCAGAAGGTCATGAGAAGGTCAACAAAAGGTGACCACAGAGAGCATCAGGATGCGGAAATATCAACCCAACTCATCAAGTGACCATTCAATCTAGAGCTCTTTTTATGTAGTTTGCCACTCACAGTGTAGCACAGAGTACATTGGAAAGATTTATTGTAGCACATTGAAGGGGTTTGCCTGTTATGTTAGTGGCAATTTGTCCCAACACAACCATATTCAATGACTCCTTCGGTAATCCTTGATACACACTTCTAATGAGGCTTATTTGTTCAGCTGACATAAAAATAGCGCAGAATTCCCTACATTTGCATCCACTTATTAGTTTGATGTCAACAGCTGGAATGGGAATGTTATCAGCAGTTATAGGCTGACCGTTATTCTCTGTAATTTGATTTAATTCATTACGATGATCGTTATTATTCTCATTATCGTTAGCAGCCACATATCACGTAAGAAGCTGTATTTCTAAGGTTTCCCTATTATCAAGATCTTCATCATTATCCTCATCATCGCTTTCACTATGATCTGAGGCAGCTGGCTCATATTCTAAGTAGAAATACTCATCTAAATTGTTAGCATCAACTAGCCGTAATTTTTGCAAAGGTTTTATTTTGTTTTAGCATGAGGCTTTAAAACAGGAACTAGCCACATGCATGCGTGCACCCGCAATTAGAGGCTATACTGATTATCTTGGGTTATAAAAAATTCTATAGCAACCACCGATATGTGTGGAGTTAAATGGCAATTCTGGCTTTATGATTGGTCAGACACAAAAATAAACAAGACCACATGAAAGAGCAGGGTTGAATGCACTATAAACCACTGTTTACTAAAATAGTGATGGTGAGTCATATAATAGTGTATAGCACACGTAGCGCGCTATTGTGAACAATGCGATTACCACACGATTGAACATTCTGACACATTTATAAATAATTTTAACAGTGAAGACTTTAAATTACACCATACCAAAGAACAAGATTAGTTGTATTATGTGTTGCAATAGCAACAAAAAATATGCATAAGTTTTCTGTCAAGTAACATGAACATCAAATGGGTTAACATTTACTTTTAGGTTTGAAATCAATTTTTTCCTTACCAGTAGCTGAATATCACATGCAGAGTTTTCAAAACAATATGGCTGAAAGATGACATCATATCCTGTTCAAAAATTAAGAGAAGACAATTCTAAAAATAATTTTTCTCAGTGAAACGGGAGGTTGTCCGCCGTACCTCTGGCCCCACGGTGCCCTGGTTACCCCTAAACTAAAGCAATTCTGTGATAATATCTGATACTCACCATAGATTAAAACTATTAAAGTTGTGAAATGTTGCACACAAATGATGAGCCATCAGGGCTTTATTTGGCCCCCCCCCCCTTCTCCTATCCCCTTCTTGTTTTCCCTTCCCCTATTACCAAGAAGAAGTGTGAAGGGAGAAGGGAAAAATAGAGAAGGGGTAAAGGAGAGGGAGCAAATAGAACACCCACCCAAAGAGCCAAACTCTTGCTGGGCAAATAGACTAATATCATGCTGAACTAAACATGGCTAAATATGATGAGCCTGTGAAGTCTCGATCTGATCAGTGAAGTGGAATCAGTGGCTTTCTTAGCTTCATAATGTGCCCTAATCAAAATATACCATTTTGCTAGCTCACGAGCTAGGCTACTAACATGATGGTTACACTTAGACAATAGCATGATGTTGAACCTCAGCCACCTCTCCATGGTGGCAATTAGCGCTAGCCTGGGAAAGTGTGTCTCCACTCCAGCACTACTGAACAACAGTCTCATCGTTTTCTCACTTTGGTTGCAAACCTCAATCACCACAGGCGAAGACAAAGTCAAGCCACCACGACTCTTAACTGTGATTAGGGAATTCGTTGCTTGGTTTACATCATAGTTGGTAACATCCACGATGCTAGTGATACAATCAGTACACCTCAGCTTTAGTGACCGAGATATATAGCCAGTTGTAAAATAATGATTCTGTTTCATTTTTGACTTGAGACATCTTTCATACTGTACCTTAATATCACAATCCTATTTGTTTTTAATGAAGCCAGCAGTTGTCTGGTGAAGGTCTACGCTTGTTATAGCAATTTATTTGGCAGTGCCAAGACAATCTAACATAAATTCCTTCCTACTTTTTGAGCTTCTTAGTTTCCACTTGCCTATGTATTCGGGGATGTCCACAATAAGTTTACTCAAGTCGAAGTCTTTCAGGCAACCATCCATCCACTGACCCATATTGATCTCCTCGACCTTCTCTATCGCCTTTTTGGATAGTATGAGCCCAGCTTTACCCTCCACCATCTCTAGATCTAGAGCAATTGTACTACTTGACGGAGCCACTTCCTGTTTCACTATCAGATGCTTCATCACAGCCGTGAATTGTCTCACATCTGGATTGTTGTTAAACCCCCCACAACTTCTGATTTTTGAGAATAGGCTCTATGTGGTCTTGAGATAGCTGGTATTACTGTAAACTAAAGCCGTTGTATAATATGAGTGGGTTCTGTCATGATATTTATGTCTGTCAAGGCAACCAATGGGAATAGCTATTATTGGCCAATTTAGGTTTATATCTCTATGGCTGCATTTAATTACTCCACAGAGAGTTCAGGTCAGCTGTAAAATTATGCAGAATTGACCATAATACTTGCATACTACGATATGAACGGCAAAAATAATAACATTAAGCATCGACACAAAGACTTTTATTACTTGGATCGTAAAACTAAATAATATTATAATAAAACTCAAAGTAATAAAACTCTCTTTGACCACCCCTCATTTTATTAGCAGAGAAGATTGTAACCCTAGCCTATATTGAATGTTACAATAAATAGATTATACTTACAATGTAGCTGTGAAGGTATAGTCTGATGGGATTTGAATAAGTAATTACGTAATTTTCAAGTGGAAACACCTCAGGAGAAAAAGCTTCCCCTTGAAAGTTGGCTATAAAGTAATTCATATCGCATAAATGCTCGTCTAGGATCCAAGCAGTTGTATTTGAAAAGATGTTGGTGATAGTATCTGTAAGGTCAGGT
This sequence comes from Watersipora subatra, assembly GCF_963576615.1. NCBI lineage: Eukaryota > Metazoa > Bryozoa > Gymnolaemata > Cheilostomatida > Watersiporidae > Watersipora > Watersipora subatra. The sequence goes on from NC_088709.1 coordinate 22,025,218, forward strand.
AAAGAGGACTGCTTGTCCATATCTATCAGATGGGTTCCACCAACCTGAGAGAGAGAGAGGAACCTGTAAAGTTATATAATAAATTATACAATAATAGAAATAGTTGAATAAATACGCGTATGTGTTAAAAATGAGTTGCGCCTATGCTCAATAAAAAGTAATCCTTGACTTGACAACTTTCACACAATAGCTCCTATACCGCCCATAGCCACCCGGGAGTTATCCCTCTTATCAATTTTAGTCTCAGTTTTAAAAATCATATTTTTAGTAATATTGCTGAGATAGCCATAAAGATGGAGACGTTCTTCTACCTAGAGGAATGTCATAGTGCTGAAAGTTATTCGAATTTTGGCCGGTAACTCCTAATAGGAAAATAATGTTCTATCAAAATATGTGCCTTTTGTATAGTCGTACAAAACTATGATTTTTAATAAAGCCTGCTTTGCAGTACAAGTTAAGACAACTCCACATTTAACTAGTGCAAACATTAGTATGCCTTTTCTAGGTAATTTTACAAAGTGAATAAACATATTTTATTACAATTGATAATATTTTTGATTAGAAAAACAAGTAAAGAACTTTCGACTACTCACTTATGTTAGCAGTAACACAGCAGCAGCAGATGCCAGGTTGCCATTATTAGAAGTCTAGCTAAGTTTTCAAAAAAGTAAAGAAAATTTTGGTCACATGACCAGACATATCGTGAGAATACAACTTCAAATGTTGAAATAAAATTGAGGCTACAAATGTGTTTACGTCTCCTAACTAGTTTAAAACTTAAGTTACTAGAATAATTTACTTTTGTGTGGGAGTTATCAGCATGCAAATAAGTTGACGTCTAAAAATTCAAATGACTTTCGCACACCGGCGTGTCTCTATGTAGACTGTAAAGGAAGCAAAGGCTAAGAAATATTATAGGACGCGACGAATTTAATCATAAACAGCATGAAAAACAATTTTTAATAATAATGTCTAGTTGCTCTAAAATCTAACCAATTTAAATGTCCTTAGGCACACAATGCTAAATGCAACCGTACTTCAGATTGAAAACAGTTGAAAAAAATAAAATTCTACTTGCCAATCTACTTGCTTGTAACCAAATCTTCTTTTATGCTTCCACCCCACAAGGAGCCTTCGTGTGGTTTTACCTTTACCCTTTATTTGACGCTTCTCAGTTCGCCAAGTGACCTTATGGGTGGAAGTTCTGTATGAAAACAGAAACATGAAAATTACAATTATTTGTTGTTACTCAAAATGCTCTAGATATTTATAGTTGATATAACAAAATTCTTTATTTGCATCACAATCATTTATTACCTACCAACGAATCAGCCGTATCTATTTTTTGCGATGCCTTCCTAATAAAGATTTGTTATTATAACGAAGGAGGTAGATTCGAAAACGGTAAAAGTAGATGTAAAATTTCTCGGTATTTTGCTCTATGCAAAAATTAAACATATTGGCTTACGTTGTTGTTTAGAAACAGCGATTGTAAACAGAATCGTGCCAATGCCGCTTTTGCGGCCACTAGGGTTTCTGACACAACCTGCGTAATGCCGCAAAAGCAGCCGTTTGGGTTTAAAGGGTTAAAGCACAAATACTGTTCAACAAATTTATATTTGAAATGCAATAATTTAACACAGCATCTCACTTTGGTAGATATTGCATTTACAATAAGGTGCAAAGCAAATCACAAGGTCCGACTGCATATATGGATAGACCACTGGTAGGAGCTGAGCTAGATACTCTTAAGAAAACAACCACATATCTGCATTATTTCATACTGTAACTAGGCATATACTGCTAAATATTATACTCTATAATTCCGAATTACCGTGAGACAAACCTTCTGCTCTTCCAAAGACTGTAAATATTGAAGCAGATCCAAATTCCTCAAAATATCCTCCGTGCTAGCCGTACAACAATAACAAATGCTTGTCAAGCTGTTATAACAGAAATCTATTATATTGACATAATTACCATTCGATAATTTTAACCACCTGAGATTTTAACCTTGGTTGTTTATCTGACAGCGTAATCTCTATAGAATGCAAGTAATCCTCTAGGTTTTGCATGCTGCATAAACATTGTGTAGCTAAATAAATTTAATTTGCTGACAACTAACCCATATGCACAGCAAATCATTAATTAAAACATGAGCTAAGAGTAAAAAAAAACTTCCTAAAAAGGTTCCTAGCTGATATATGAAACCGACATAAGCACTTGGGCTTTTACAGCAATATGATAGACTGGTTTGTTCACTGGCTATATTCTACCTGCTTGGGATCTCAACCAGTCAGGAGCTGGCCTGTGGGATAGCTACATTATTTAAGAGCTAAACAGAACTCTTTTTCCTCAAACCATCTGAACCAGGTGCTCTATTTGGTTTTAGATTCCTGGTTTATTTTTTGTTAGTAGACTTCAAACGTTTTTGTGTTGGGTAATCACCTTCTGCAGTGATTTTGCGGGTTTCTTGACAAAGGTTTACCCAGGAGGGTTTCCACGTTATAGTATTCCCATTTTCAGTGTCTATTAGGCCAAGGGTCACAGGCGGTTTAGTAGGCTTCTTACTGAACGCAGCGTCTGTCACTCAGGTACTCTCTTCTACTCATGTTACTTGTTCGCCGTTTGCATTCTCCTCTCGCAGGCGGTTCCTAGGGAACCTGCATTTATGATGGATGTGACATTCTTTTTTTCATCAAGACTTTTCATGACTCGGACGAGGTTGCAAGCTCTTGAGTTGGCTTGTTACTCAACTTCGATGGATATTCTCTTCTGTTTTATTTTATCGAATTAATATCACAGCTTAGTTGCTGAAGCTTTCCGATGTCAACAGCAAAAGCAAGTTTATGAAATTATGTCGTGCTTGCCATGCAGGAAAGATCCCTCTTCGAAGATTGAATATTTTTAACACGCACTTGCTTAGTAGTTTCTTCAGTGGACTTAAAACATGCATTTTCTTTGTATCATATGATCTTCATATGACGGTCTATTGTGATTTATATATTGATATATCTGTAATTGAGAGCTGAAGTACATATGTAATTTGTGAACCATAAAAGGGTGAACTCAAGCATATGGCAGCCACCTATATACTGGTTTAGTAATATTCTAGAAGATTCCTGCATATAAATAGTGATTACACAATAAAGATTATCGCGCATGAGCAGTTAATGACCATGCAACCAATATGAGTCAACATTGCCAAATAATATTCAGAGTTATAACATTATTTTTTGCTTGAATCACGCAAGCAGATACTGGACAGGATGCAAACGTGTTTGACATATATCATTTTTATATTCTGTGAAACTATCTCAAGAATAAAATGTAAAATCACTGTTTAAAACGATGTTGCATCATTTGCCTTAATATGGCCGGAGTTGTCTTCACAACTGGAACAAAGAAATTTGTCTTTGCAATATTGCACTTATGATGTGTTAGTTTCATAATATTTTTCATTGTATTTAATGACTAGCTTGTGAGCTTTGGCTCGCTCAATCTGTGTTTTTCATTGCATTGTTCACAGTGCCAGACAAAATGTACAAAAGACAAAGAAATACTAAAGCGATAGGCACCTATCAACAATTTTATTTATTTGAACGCCAATTGCTCACGGATAGCATAAAGCAGGCTTTTGCTGACGATTCAAGAAAAATATAAAACCTTACCTATTCGCCATTTTTTCTTCCGACATCTTTGGCTAGGTATAAGACAGTTTATTCATATGTTTTATGTTTTATGGAGTTTTTTTGGCTCAATCTATTCTGTTAGTCAGAATAGATTGAGAATCTATTCTGATACAGAAGCATACCGAATCCAGAAGCATACCGCGACACGTTTGTCTACGACAAATGTGTCGCGGTATGCTTCTGGTACATTGCCATACGCTGTATCAGCAAGTGAGGATAGTTCGGCATAATATTCACCAACGGTTCGACGACCTTGTTGGATAGAGTATAGACCACGTCCCTGGAGATTAGTATGAACAGTGAAAAGGTTGTCTAATCTAGGTCTAAGCTGTGTGTAATCAGTCATGAGCGAAGGGTTGGCCCTAACAACCCGTTTATACTTGGCATAAGCCGCACCTGTAAATCTATCTGGCAGATTAAGTGCCAGTTGCTCGGCCGAGAAGCGATATGGTCTGATCTTTATTTCCCACCTCTCAATAAAACTCCCAACTTTCCCCTGGATCATTAGAAAAATTGTCCATATCATGGAAATTAGGAAGTACTATCGGTGCCAAAGGTAGCTGTACAGGGACTATTGAAGGTGGCTGTGTAGGGACTACTGAAGGTGGCTGTGTAGGGACTACTGAAGCTGGTTGTAGTGGAGTTGCACTGGTTGGCAGCTGTGTACTGGCCATAGGAGGAAGAGAAGAAACACTTGCTTTACTGAGGGTTATGAACGGATTGCTCGGTGATGGCGAAACGGATTGCATCCTTGGTGTTCTGAACGCAGATGCTGTGCTTAGGTTTGGTGCACCTGACCTCACTTCATGGTCCGTCACCTCCATTTTTAAGTCTTCGGGAAGAGTTTTCCAGAATTCAAGCATCTCCTTTCTCATGTTAGCTCTTGTTGTATCCTGCCTAAGTGTACTTGATTTAGTTTGAACATGGCGTTTACTTTGCGAGTCAAGTTTTTGTTGATCCATAACTGCCATGGGGCTAAAGTCACCATCAAACCCTTCTGCCATGATGCAAGAATAAAAATTGCTATCTCAAAGAAAAGAATGTATTGATGTATTACTATAACAATATGACGCTCTTAATACGGTGTAATAGTGATAACTTCACTATAGTTCTCCCAAAGTTTTAAACAGTGAGCCCACGAACACCGGGCAGCACTAACAAAGCCTAATGAAAACAGCGCAACGCAATAAGCGGCACTACAAACACAGCTGGAACGACGCCAGCAAAGGGGACCTCCGATACACACAACACCAACGCGAGGTGATCAGCCAAGCGATTACAGGTGTGGTAAAGAAAGTAGGGTTTACGGCAAGACTGCCACTAATGAGACCGATAACAATCAGTCAAAGAACATGCAAGCTGAAAAGCAAGCAAACAATCAGCGAGCCAGCACTGATTACAGGGAGGAAACACCGCGTGTAAGAAAGTGAAAGAAGAAGAAACAATATTATAATAAGTGAAAAAAAAAATTTCAATAAACTCACAAAAAGAACGGGGCAAAATTATGTTTAATATCTTATTAGAAATCACATACTTAGTAAAACAAGCCAAACAGCGGTTAGCTGTAAAAAAAACTTCATGACAAGTTCGAGTCAATGAATTAATAGTTTTCATTAATATTCATTATGAAGCTTATTTTTTGCCAACAGCCTTTCATTTATATTATAACCTGTACCGCGTTGAAGGAACAGGCACCTCCACCAAAATAATGTGTTAGAATTCAGGAGTTTTCAATTATCCGTAACTGAAATCATACAGTGTCTAAATTCTCTTCATACCACAATTAGTTAATAACTCGCTAAGCATGCAAGAGAAATAGCTGTTGGCTTTTATTATTATTACATGATATTATTAAGCAAAGCTTAATAATATTACGGCGTGAATTCCGTAGCTATTACATTATGGCGTAATCGTGAATCGACAAAATATAGAATTAATTATGAAAATATGTTCTAATAGTAATTCACCTTTCTATTAGTGATCGTCCACTGCAGATTGGTCACTCCTTCTTGGACGTACGCAGCCTGCCGTGGCAAGCACAGATTTTGATAATAAAAGTAGGACAATCATTGTCTCGTTGAAGTGGTCTTCGCCGGTCGAGAGCTCATCCCAAAAAGAAAGAGGAATATTTCAAAATCTCCCGGTCAGATGTAACGTCTGAAGACCAACGAGTGTAAGAACTGTGACGGGGGGAAGTTATCAGTACTGCCCCTATTAAGAGAAATAACTCACGCTATACCAATGTGACGTAGGGTAATGTGATGTGACTAATACACTACTGCGAATGCCAACGTGGAACTACAAGATGGCGGATCCAAACCACAATGCAATTTCTTACGCAGTTCCGACTTAGATAATGTAAAAGTCGAAGTTCCCAGCAACGAGGAGACAACTCCTTTTGGGTAGGCAGAAACTGACAAAACGAGATATAACACCCTTAACAAAAAACAAACAACATAAAACAAAACAACCACATATCTGCATTTCATACTGTAACTAGGCATATACTGCTAAATATTATACTCTATAATTCCGAATTACCGTGAGACAAACCTTCTGCTCTTCCAAGGACTGTAAATATTGAAGCAGATCCAAATTCCTCAAAATATCCTCCATGCTAGCCGTACTACAATAACAAATGCTTGTCAAGCTTTTATAACAGAAATCTATTATATTGACATAACTACCATTCGATAATTTTAATCTCCCAAGATTATAACCTTGGTTGTTTATCTGACAGCGTAATCTTTATAGAATGCAAGTAATCCTCTAGGTTTTGCATGCTGCATAAACATTGTGTAGCTAAATAAATTTAATTTGCTGACAACTAACCCATATGCACAGCAAATCATTAATTAAAACATGAGCTAAGAGTAAAAAGAACTTCCTAAAAAGGTTCCTAGCTGATTTATGAAACCGACATAAGCACTTGGGCTTTTACAGCAATATGATAGACTGGTTTTTTACTGGCTATATTCTACCTGCTTGGGATCTCAACCAGTCAGGATCTGGCCTGTGGGATAGCTACATTGTTTAAGAGCTAAACAGAACTCTTTTTCCTCAAACCATCTGAGCCAGGTGCTCTATTTGGTTTTAGATTACTGGTTTATTTTTTGTTAGTAGACTTCAAACGTTTTTGTGTTGGGTAATCACCTTCTGCAGTGATTTTGCGGGTTTCTTGACAAAGGTTTACCCAGGAGGGTTTCCACGTTATAGTATTCCCATTTTCAGTGTCTATTAGGCCAAGGGTAACAGGCGGTTTAGTAGGCTTCTTACTGAACGCATCGTCTGTCACTCAGGTACTCTCTTTTAATGGTAATTGTTCGTCGTTTGCATTCTCCTCTCGCAGGCGGTTCCTTAGAGAACCTGCATTTCTGATGGATGTGACATTCTTTTTTTTATCAAGACTTTTCATGACTCGGACGAGGTTGCAAGCTCTTGAGTTGGCTTGTTACTCAACTTCGATGGATATTCTCTTCTGTTTTATTTTATTGACTTAATATCACAGCTTAGTTGCTGAAGCTTTCCAATGTCAACAGCAAAAGCAAGTTTATGAAATTATGTCGTGCTTGCCATGCAGGAAAGATCCCTCTTTGAAGATTGAATATTTTTAACACGCACTTGCTTAGTAGTTTCTTCAGTAGACTTAAAACATGCATTTTCTTTGTATCATATTGTACTGGATTCGCTCCCAGGAAAGCACTTGTTAACGGACCACTTGATGAGTAGTATACATAGTTTGCTTTGCTGTATTGTTACTCATAAGCAGTCGTACTATAAAGTACAAGAAGTAAACATTGATTAATACAATATTGCATGACTAACAGTACATAATTGCATAATAGTGGTTTAAAAATTACCATGCACATATGATTTGACAAAGAATGCAGAAATAATATGACAGTAATACTTGTTACAAACTCACACAAGATTTTGCTTCCTTAGAGCCAAGAAACACCTAGATAAACAGGTGCTACATTGCACATATATAATATAGATTCTGTAGCAGAAGCTAAAAAGAACAAAAGCAAACTTTAAAATGCAGATACTAATTTAAAATACTACATGCATGATAAAATGCATTCTTCACAAAACAATTAAAACACAAGAATAAAACAAGCATTATTTTATGTACTTACATAAATTGTATAGAAATATCAGTCCAGATGATAGGCTACTGCTGTAGTAAGCAATTGCTACATTTTAAAATGAATAATATGTATAGATAAAATAGTTTAGTGTGTAAGCAGTAATTATGGATGCTTACACAAAGGTGTCTGACTGAGCACTGACTCAGTGACCTAATTTAACTGAGCAAGGCAGCCAAGAATGTTTTGTGGTAAAAATGCTTCCTACCTAATGACAAAAACATATGTCATGATTCATTTCAAGGTTTGACCAACAAGCGCTGTAAGCTATCCCAACACATCGGGGAGACAGGGGTTGGTCAAACATGGAAATGAAAAAAAACATAAAGTATGGATAATACTAGCCTACTGATAATACATAATAGCCGCTAAATGTAATATTACAAACAATTGTCACATGTACCACGGTAAAGATTGAGAGTAGGTCAATCAGTTCACTTATAACAAGTTTTAAAAGTAACTACAAACTACAAGAATTTATGCGACTATAATGCAGATAGATATGATGAGCAGATGATCTCAGATGCCACCTACTGTTCCTCTACTGGTATAATGAGAGCTAACTTATGCACACTACGGGTTATAACTGTGTCAGGGCTACCGCTATATGTTTTAGTCATTTTACCTGACCTAAAGTTCTTGTAACGTATTGAAACACGCCTTACAGTATCATTACTGTCTGGATGTGTTTGACATACTTCCGCAAGATGGTATTGGGAACGCAGCGCATTTGAGTCCTTAACCATCACTGTCACCTAACACGAGATTACGGGTTTTCTTATACCACTTAGACTGATAAGCCATAGTGGGAGCATACAGCTCTACCCAACGCTTCCAAAACTTATTGCAAGTACTGTTTACTATTTCTGCACGTGTTTTGATAGAGTCCACCGTCATGGCAGCATCACCTACACTGTTTGAGTGTGCTCTACCTAATAGCAGGGAGTTTGGTGTAAGTAGGTTGATTGTGGAATCCTCACTTGGAATCCTCCCAAGTGGTCTCTCATTCATGATATTAGCTGCTTCCGTACAAAGAGTTAGAAATTCAGCAGGGGACAACCTTTGACCACCTGTACTGAAAGCAAAACATCTCTTTGCTGACCTGATTAAGCTTTCCGCTGCGCCTTGGTACCACGGACTGTCAGCAGCACCAAACACCCATTGTAGTCCATGGTCAGCACTTGCCTTGTAGATCATTTTTTGATCCAAACTGTTCCATAGCATTTTGAGCTCTTTCTCAGCATGTGTAAGTTGTGATCCAGGATCGGAGTAGATGACCGATGGCCACCCACGTATATTTGTGAACCTTCTCAATGCTAAAATAAAGGAACTTGTATCGTAGCCGAACACAGCTTCTATGTGCACCGCTCTTGAAGCGAGATCAGTAAAGATGACAGCCCATGCCTTTCCGGTGGTACGTTTCTGTACTTCGCCCCTTACAGGAAATGGGCCGAACAAATCGAGGACTATTTGACTGAACGGTAGTGCCGGTGTCAATCTTCCTTTGGGGAGCTTACCCATTTCTTGGGTTAATAATTGAGGGTCTCGGATCTTGCATAGCCTACAATTGGTCTTTACTGACTTGGCTAACTTTGTGCTTTGTGGGGTCCAGTAAGCATGACGGAAGCGTGCCAATGTCGCATCACGTCCTCTATGACCACCTTCAGTGTGAGCTTCATCCATGAGCAGTCTTGTGTAAGGGTGGTTGGTTGGTAGCAACTTGAGAGGTGGATCATCTGAGCCCTGTTGCAGAGGGTTGTTATCTCCCATCCGCTCACCTATCACCCAGATTCCATCCTTATTTATAACTGGTTTCAACCTTGCATACCTACCACGTACAGCCTGTTCAAGATCAGCCTTCATTGTAGCTTGTACATCCTTGATAATGAGTTTTTTGCTCTCTTCAAGGTGTTTGACTGTAATATTGCAGATTCTGCCAGCTTTGAAAGATCTGCCATCTTTGATAGCTAGGAGTCGAGCGAAGACCCAAACAAGTCTCTTGTTGGTCTTGTACCTGCTGTAATCTATACTCAGTTGATGGTTCTGAGTAGCTTTAGTCTGGTGGGTGTGAACAACCTTCTTTTCACCAGGTAGTGGCTCCTGTGGTTGACCAACTTCATGAATTGTCCTAGTACCCCATTCTACTTCATCTTTGTATAAAAAGTCTGGGCCTCTCCACCATGAAGTAACTGGCCCTAGCTCTTGAGGTCGACGACCTCTAGTTACCCAGTCTGCAGGGTTGTCTTCACCTCTGATCCATCTCCACTCACTGATGTCTTTACTTGCTGCTTGAATCTCTCCAATTCGAACACCTTCGTAAAGTTTGAAACGAGTAGATTTCTTTTTTAGCATACAGAGAACAGTCTCCGAGTCAGTGAGATGCACCACTTTGTCAAACTTGATTCTCATTTCTTTCCCAATGATCTCTCTTCCTCTCTTTGCCAGTACTGCTCCATTGAGCTCCAACTGGGGAGTTGACAGTTTTCTGATGGGTGCTATACGAGATTTGGCAAGAACAAATCGACAAAAATATGACTCATCTCTCAGCCTCCAACGTATATATGCCACAAAGCCATATGCTTTGTCACTTGCATCGCTAAAGATTACAAGTGTTGGGGAACCTTGAGCTCCCTCCGGGGTGAGGCAACGATCATACTCCAATGTGTTGAATTCGCACATATGAGTAAAGAATGCTCTCCATTTACTCCTGAGTTGATCGGGGAGGGGCTCATCCCAACCTATACCTAAGTCCCAGGTGTCTCTAAGATACATTTTGCCGGTTACTATGAAAGGACTTAGTATGCCTAGTGGGTCGTACAACCGCATCACCTGTTCAAGTACAAGACGCTTAGTAAGGATATGAGGAATAGCCTGAGAGACTTCATTTATATCCAAGTCAGGTGCTGTGTGCTGGCCTCTGACCTTCTTTGAAAAGTTTAATTTTGGCTTGAAACTTATGGTGTCTGAGCACCCATTCCACAGCACACCTAATACTTGCATGCTTTTGTCCTCCCCTTTACCATTGAAAGTCCAGCCTTTAATCTGAAATCCTCCTTTTTTTAACACTGTAGTTGCATCATCAGCTAACTGATGAGCCTCAGAGTCATCACTAACTGACTCAACAATGTCATCCACATACATGGACTCATTGAGCAGAGTAGCTACCCTGGGAAACTTCTCTTTCATCATTTCAGCAGTCTTGAGGATTGCCTCAGTACTAATTGCTGGTGCTGGGCGGTCACCCATGTTGACCCTCGTTATTGCATACGTGTCTGGTTTTTTAGTAGCATCCATATTGCGCCACAAGAATCGATGGCAATGTTGTTCAGTGATACCAATGTGTATAGAGTTGAACATTTTCTTTACGTCACCAATGAGGACTGATTTGCCCTCACGCCATCTTATCAATATGCCCAGAAGAGAAGAAATGTAATTGTCTGGGCCCTTTGCGAGGGCCTCATTGAGTGACTGTCCTTCAAAAGTCTGACTAGAATTGAAGACAATTCTGACTGGTGTAGACATGGACTTAGGGTTTTCTACAGCCAAGTGGCTGATGTAAAAGACTGGTCCATTCCACTCCTTGAGCTCTTTGTCGGATAACTTTCTGGCGACACATCTGTCTAACATGTCCTGTATCTGTTCACAGTAGATCTGCTTCCACTGCTCACCCCGCTTGAGCAGGGACTTTTCTGTACTTCTGAGTGTTGCAAATACAGCACTGTAATTATCTGGCAGAAGTTTTGGATCTATAAGCCACGGGTATTTAGTTACCCATGCTTCAAGCTTTGGGTCATAGCTGAGATTACTACGAATTATTTCTACCTCTTGCTGTTCTCTAAATGAGTAGGTGTGCCCCCTTATTGGGCATTTCCCACATTTGCAAGAACCACATCGAGGTTGGATTTCAGTTACCATCTCCTCACAGTGTATGAACTTCTCTACAGTGTTCATTTCTGCCCGTGTCAGACAAGTCTGTGCTGACTGCTGAATTGGCAAATCTCCTTCCACACAGGACGAGCCAATAAGATTACTAACCACTGGCAGCTGTTGCAACAGTGGATGTGATCCTTGGAGGCAGTTTCCAAAAGTGCCCTCCATAAGGCTCAGATGTGACCCTGCTTTGTCTATTTCAACTTTTGGATGGTGACCAAAGTAGTCGTTCCCTAACAGGATATCCACAATACCACCCTCCCGAACTAAAGCAGACAGATCTTTCCGATGAGGAAAGAGGGATTTGAGGGTTTCAAAGTTCAAGCTAGAGACAGGGCCAGTAATTTCATTCATGCAATAAGCAACTATCGAAACTACTTTTCCTTTACTGTTTAGCAAGTTGAGCCTGTAGCAATTTGTGTGATGTTCTGTTACAACATTACCTACACATGTGATCTCTAAATGGGTGGTGCCCACCTTTTTAGCTTTCAACCTTTTGACAGCATCTTTGGAAACATAAGTGGCGTTTGAACCGCCATCAAAGAAAATCATGGCTTGCTGTGACGATCCAGCAACATGCACTTCCTGTATTGGAAATATAGAATATGAAGAGCCTTGTCTAGCATGGCTCGTCGACCTTTCATCCTTAAGCGGTTGAACTGGTTGACTGCTAGACTTTCCTTCAGGTTTAGGGTTTTGTGCTGCTCCTCTACATAATAGAGAGTGGTGGTCAGTTCTCCCACACCGGTCACAGGGAGTCTGGTCAGGACAGTCCTGACGCATATGGCCTTTCCCACACTTGAAGCATGATTTGTGCTTAGACAACAAAGCTATCATATCTTTTCTCAACATCTTCTTGAACTTGTTACACTCCATGGTGGTGTGCTTTGTTTGTGCATGAGTGTGGATCAGACAAGGAGAATAGTTGCTATTAGGAGCCTTTTCTGCTCTAGCAGCATGAGTCTTTGTAGCAACCCTTCGTTCTGTCTTCTCCTGCCATTGTCGATTAGAGTTTAGTTCAGAGACTTCTCTAACGCACATGTCCCTTTCTTCCTCCAAGAACTGCATAAAACTAGTGAAAGGGTGGATTCTCTGTTGCACGGTCATAGACCGGTAAATGCGTAACCAGTCACGCCTGATAACTGAGGGCAGCTTCCCTTCAAGTGTGTCAATTTGGGCTCCAGTAACAGCAGACAGCTGTTGTACCTCTCCCAAATGACTATAGCACAGTTCCACAGTGTTTACAAACTCAATTAAGCCTCTGGTATCTCCATCAGAGAGAGGCTTTAGTTTATCAAGATCAGCAAATGCGAACTTAACTGCTGCACTTGCATCTGAATACAGGTCTTCCAACCTTTTCCACATGCGCTCATGCGCCATTGGCTGATTTGCTAAAATAGCCTTAACGTGTGTGAGAGCCTCGCCTTTCAGGCATTGCTTCAAGTTCCAGGCCCGCTCTTCCTCAGATATACACTCCGCGTGAGCATATGAGAGCCATACAGCCCGGAATTCGGGCCAGGTTCTCCGATCTCCATTGAATGTAGGAAGGGCAGCCCTTTTGAATCTAGAGTCTCTATTACTACCTATAGGTGTATTTCCATTATTGTTACTATAGCCCCTATGCGTAGGAAGGGTAGATGTGCTGATATATTGACCAGGAAGTCTGGGGCCTTGATTATATGCAGCTGTTACACTAAGGTTTAATGTACGCTCCGTACTACTAGGTGAAATGTTACCTGTTCCTATTAGTGGAGTGCTGCTAAGAAATGAACTCTGTGGTCTAACAATGCTAGGAGTCATGATACTCATTGACCTATTGACATCATTTGATGCTTGACTAAGCTCTGTATTACTCATCTGTTGTGACAGAGTTGTCACCTGCTGTGACATTGTGGACCCTAATGACCTTTCAGGTATAACTTGCAACTGAGTGCTTACCATCTGCCTACCTACAGACCTCATAGTCTGCAGTGGTGCTGGACCACTGTCTACACCTAGTGTCATAGAGCTCTCACTTGAGGCTACTTGTACATTGACATGATTTGAACTACTCGAGTTATTGGGCATAGAGCTGGTTGTGGCTGATAGGTTTGGGTGACTAGAAGTGAGCGATGAGCTAGCAGCAGAAAGAGGTAGAGCAGGTGTGAATGAAGTTAAGCCAGTAGCGATAACTGAGGATTGAGTGCTGATATTGTCATTAGTGGCAAGTGAATCACTTTCTGTGGTGCTAGAATTTTCATGAATACTCTCAGCAGACACTGTCTGATGCAACTTAGGTACATGTGACCCCTGTTTGACTAGCATAACCTTATGCTGAAGAGAGGTAATGTATGAATCTACACTAGCATAAAAACTACTATAGTCTTTCACGTCTAGTTTAAGCATAGTATTCACTTTAGATTTAACATCACGAATGATAGATTCAACTTCCCTAAAAACAACATCGCTTCCACTACAAAGTTGCTCCATCAAAAATTCCTTTTGGTCAAGCAAAACCTCAATATCTTTCTGTAAAACATTAGCTTCACAACACTTCATATCACGCTCGTAATGTATAACTGCACTAATAGTGTCATCATAATGCTTTTGCACGTGTTCAAAATACTGCGGCAAGTCAAGCTCATTAACAACTTTATATGAAACAAAACTGCTATCTAAATCTTTAGTTAATAGGTCACAATACAGTTCATGTAGGCTCGTGAACTTGGAAAGTTCATCGTCCAAGAGATCTACCAGGCTGTCTATATCTTGCATAGGCTTCTTGCGAGATATAGCATTAGAAATCTTAGTACTTATGGATGTCACCTTTGATTTAGAGCGGCTTCGCTGATCTCTCAGTTGAACGAGCTCTGTTTCCATGATGATGGCTTGGCTTGCAGTCTCAAAATCTTGTTACTGTACTGGATTCGCTCCCAGGAAAGCACTTGTTAACGGACCACTTGATGAGTAGTATACATAGTTTGCTTTGCTGTATTGTTACTCATAAGCAGTCGTACTATAAAGTACAAGAAGTAAACATTGAATAATACAATATTGCATGACTAACAGTACATAATTGCATAATAGTGGTTTAAAAATTACCATGCACATATGATTTGACAAAGAATGCAGAAATAATATGACAGTAATACTTGTTACAAACTCACACAAGATTTTGCTTCCTTAGAGCCAAGAAACACCTAGATAAACAGGTGCTACATTGCACATATATAATATAGATTCTGTAGCAGAAGCTAAAAAGAACAAAAGCAAACTTTAAAATGCAGATACTAATTTAAAATACTACATGCATGATAAAATGCATTCTTCACAAAACAATTAAAACACAAGAATAAAACAAGCATTATTTTATGTACTTACATAAATTGTATAGAAATATCAGTCCAGATGATAGGCTACTGCTGTAGTAAGCAATTGCTACATTTTAAAATGAATAATATGTATAGATAAAATAGTTTAGTGTGTAAGCAGTAATTATGGATGCTTACACAAAGGTGTCTGACTGAGCACTGACTCAGTGACCTAATTTAACTGAGCAAGGCAGCCAAGAATGTTTTGTGGTAAAAATGCTTCCTACCTAATGACAAAAACATATGTCATGATTCATTTCAAGGTTTGACCAACAAGCGCTGTAAGCTATCCCAACACACATATGATCTTCATATGACGGTCTATTGTGATTTATATATTGATATATCTGTAATTGAGAGCTGAAGTACATATGTAATTTGTGAACCATAAAAGGGTGAACTCAAGCATATGGCAGCCACATATATACATGTACTGGTTTAGTAATATTCTAGAAGATTCTTGCATATAAATAGTGATTAAGCAATAAAGATTATCGCGCATGAGCAGTTAATGACCATGCAACCAATATGAGTCAACATTGCCAAATAATATCCAGAGTTAGTTATAACATTATTTTTTGCTTGAATCACGCAAGCAGATACTGGACAGGATGCAAACGTGTTTGACATATATCATTTTTATATTCTGTGAAACTATCTCAAGAATAAAATGTAAAATCACTGTGTAAAACGATGTTGCATCATTTGCCTTAATATAGCCGGAGTTGTCTTCACAACTGGAACAAAGAAATTTGTCTTTGCAATATTGCACTTATGATGTGTTAGTTTCATAATATTTTTCACTGTATTTAATGACTAGCTTGTGAGCCATTGGCTCGCTCAATCTGTGTGAGTTTTTCATTGCATTGTTCACAGTGCCAGACTAAATGTACAAAAGACAAAGAAATACTAAAGCGATAGGCACCTATCAACAATTTTATTTATTTGAACGCCAATTGCTCACGGCTAGCATAAGGTAGGCTTTTGCTGAAGATTCAAGAAAAATATAAAACCTTACCTTTTCACCATTTTTGCTTCCCACATCTTTGGCTAGGTATAAGACAGTTTATTCATTAATTTGATGTTTATGGAGTTTTCTTGGCTCAATCTATTTTTTTATTAGTCAGAAACTGGCCCTTCCTTTGCTACCCAAGCTTCTATGCAAGCTTTGACTGCAAGTGTATCTTTTTTGTGAGAATACCATTTTTTATTTAGGTAAAATATGCTCACCGTGGCATTGAGGGTCAGTGTTGATTGGTTTTGCATGTCTGTAAATAAATTTAGTCTGGGAGATGGCAAACTTGCTCGGCAATAGGAAGTAGGAAAGACTGTTGCGCATAATATAAGAGTCAGATAGGATTGTCAGATTTTGTTCTAGTTTTTTGCATTAGAAAGCTGACATATTTTTCTGTTAGAATATGGTATAATTTATAACGGGCTATCATTTTGTCTGAACACTAAAATCACAGTTTTGATATGAGCCATCTAATAGAGCTAATATCTAATGGTATTTCAAGTTTGGCAAGAAATATTTGCTTCAAAAAAACTTTACATCGCAATGAAACGTTGTCGAATAATGCTTAGATGTGTAGAAATATATAATAGATTGAGTGATGCAGCAAAATTGTTACACAATAAGTCAAGCAGACAATCAGGTGAGATGATCGACAGCACGATTATAAATGATTGAGGTTGAATAATTTACTTGTTCACCTATTTTCAGAGACCAATAATGAACTGTGTGTAGGCAGAAACATCGCAAACCACTCTCAGTATGCCAGCGTCAAAAACATGGCGCTGGCTGGGAACAGTGGTATATTGCTGCACTCAGCACATTGATACTTAGTCTCCATTCACTTCCAATCAGTGTTCCTGGCTGTTCTGTGCCTCAAAGCATTGTACGAATGACACTGATGGGCAACCATTTTTCTTCTACTGTTTGTTGCCGGGTTGAGGGATTGAAAATGATCGATCATGTTTAGGCAAACAAAATTATCGCCGGCTGACCACACTCCTCTCTCAAAAAAATGAGTGTACAGATCATTGTATTTAGTGTTTCCTTCATTTCAACTGATTTCACTATTAGTATGACTACTACTGGTACCTTGAATAGGAACGTCATTCCTACCTCTTAAAAACAATTGCTGGAGTCATTTGACGGCAGAATATTTGTATACAGAGAATAAATCATCAACCCAACTGTAACTGGCCATAAATCCTACAATTTCATCCACTAAAATGACAGTTGTTGCATTGTTTTTGTAATGCTAAAACAAATACTAAAATGGTCAACAAAACTATTTTCATTTCATTTTTTGCTACTAGCTTCTAAGACTTGTACGCACATTTTTCCTTGAAGTAGTCATCAAACATGTCTTGATCCCCATATTTACCATCATCTGAATCAGCTTTACCCCTAGAACTAATAGCAATGCTAGATGTATTTACATATCATAGCAAAATTACCATACAAATGGTAATAGCAGACAAAATAGTCATCAGCTGGAAATCACTAGTAGTGAAGAAAACTCGCAAAAGTGGCGTGGAGACAACTCTTATTTTTATTACGCTGTAGCTAATGCTGCCATCAATACAACCTGCTGAACCCAACAGGAGGAAGCTGAAACCAACTCACTTGGGCTCTGCTGAACCCAACAGAGTGCGCTGAACCCAAAGCTGCCGACTGTACAACCTGCCAAAACCGACAGGAGCGAGCTGAACCCAACTCGCTTATGTTTGGCTGAAACCAACAGAGTGCGCTGAAACCAACGCTACAACCTGCCGAACCCAACAGGAGGCAGCTGAAACCAACTCACTTGTGCTCTGCTGATAACAACAGAGTGCGCTGAACCCAACGCTGCCGACTGTACAACCTGCCAAAACCGACAGGAGCGAGCTGAACCCAACTCGCTTATGTTTTGCTGAAACCAACAGAGTGCGCTGAAACCAACGCTACAACCTGCCGAACCCAACAGGAGGCAGCTGAAACCAACTCACTTGTGCTCTGCTGCACCCAACAGAGTGCGCTGAACCCAACGCTGCCGACTGTACAACCTGTCGAAACCAACAGGAGGAAGCTGAACCCAAATCGCTTGTTTGCATTTATAATCTCTGCACTTTAAAGGTGAATGTCTTGAGTTAGTCTTTACACAGCCTGTCTAAAACTACTCTTGGCATAAATAAATCTTGTCTTCTTGAAATAAACTTTATTATTCAATGTAACTGTATACACAAATCCGTAGCGATACAGTATCCAGACTGCCATACAACACTTCGCCTTGCTCTTTTTATACAGAGCTACCAAAAACACAACTTGCTATTGGTTAAAAAATATATAGCTCAACCACATCAGCAAAACAACATTTCGAGCACAATAAAGAGTAATTACCTTCGTTTAAAGGTGCCTGTACATAAAAAGAATAATTTCCTACAATTGAACTATGTACGACTTGGTATAATATTTTCCGAAATAAAATATGAAAATTGACATTCTAGAACAACCAGTAATTATCTAATTGGTTAATTAAACTATTTACATAAGCTAGCGCCATAGTGACAGTATTAGTGTCTATAATACCGCCGTTTCTCTACAGCCTACCTCACAGAAGCAAATTATTTACCGTTGCTAATAATTTAATTATTTGAACGAGCAACCGCATTAGTGCCACCTCCTTCCCGGTATGACACAGATCCGGTAGGGCTTCCGGACTCCCCAGCCTTAACAAGACGCTAGCACCAGCGATCACCTCGACGACGGCCAAGGTCACCCTCACCCATTCGCAGCGACACAGATCTGCTGGACCTTCCAGTAAAATCGAGTTCTGCTGAACTCCATCACAGACCCAACGGCCTCTTTGAGGGCCACCACTTTGTTCAAAAGAGTTGTTTTTGTGCATTAATGGTGTGAAGTCTTCCTTGGATGCTATGTAGCCATTCGTTAATGGCGGATTACTAATTTTTATAACACCACTCTCCCCTAAGTCTTGATTCTGTCCCAAAATCGGTCTATCTGGTGGCGAAACACGCTTCATCCTATTTAGCCAATAACCAGAGAGATGTGCAGGCTGTTTGACATTCCGGCCAGAACGACGTGCGGCCAGAGTTGACCCTCTTTTACTGTTACTGGAGGGTCATTCTCCTCTAGGAGAGGATCCTGGATGTCTTGCACTTATCCAGACACTGGCTCATTCAAGTCTCCTCAATAAAGCTTAATCCTGCACTCATGCTGAACTGTCAGTTTGCCTCTTCGCTCCATCTGGTAGGTCTGGAATGGGAGTACCATAGTTATGGGATATGGCCTGACATATTCAGGCTGTAACTTAGCTCATCGACCCTTTCCTTTAAAATATGACTTGAGCCAGACTCTATCGTCAATCACAAACTTAGACTCTTCCTCACTGTCATCAGTTCTAGGGGCACGGAATTGTTGCTGTCGTAGTCTCTCATGCACTGTCTGTAGATCGTTCTGCAGATGAACTGCGTACTCATTTTCAGAGCAGACTGCACCAGTCGGATAGTTAAGGAGTAGATCATGGGGCAGGCGTGTCTCTCTACCAAGCATGAGGTAGTTTGGAGTCTCACCAGTACTCGAATGGGGGATGGCACGCACTGCACGCATAATCTGGGGAACCAGTTGATCTCATTCCAAGTGTTCTCATTCGGCAAGCATAGCTCTCAGTGAGTTTCCCATTGTTGGGTTCAACCTCTCGACCACAGAGTTTCCTTGAGGGTGGTATGGAGCGGACTGCGTCTTGTCACAATTCCACAGCTTACAACATTCAGCAAGCAACTCCGATTGAAATTGTGACCCCTGGTCTGTGTGAATAAT
This sequence comes from Watersipora subatra, assembly GCF_963576615.1. NCBI lineage: Eukaryota > Metazoa > Bryozoa > Gymnolaemata > Cheilostomatida > Watersiporidae > Watersipora > Watersipora subatra. The sequence goes on from NC_088709.1 coordinate 22,045,166, forward strand.
TTCTGGTATGCCAAAATAGCTGAAGATCCGTTCATCCAACACATGAGTCACTGTGCTGGCCTGTCCATCTGGAATGGGGATGGCATCATACCATCTCGTAAAGTGATCAGCCAGCACCAAAATTTCTGTATTCTCTTTTGTAGTCTCCGGTAGTGGACCACACAGGTCTACAGCGATAATCTGCCAGGGTCTTCCTGCCCAGAGTTTGTTCCTGATATTGTGGCTCTTATGAGAGGCAGGCTTGGACTTCTGACATGGTATGCAGGCTTGGATCCACTGCCTCACTTGACTTGTCATGCCTGGCCAATACCACCTTTGACGCACTACCGCCAACGTTTTGTTGAAACCTAGATGAGCTTCTGCATGTGTGGCCTGTATAACTTCAGCCCTCATGCTCATAGGGCAGACTGTCCTCCATGTCTGCGAGCTCCTCTGGAAAATTTACCTGTATGTAGCACACCCTCTTCAGTTAACCTCAAATACTCCCCTGGCCTGAGCAGCTTTTGTGCATGCCAACCAAGCTCTCTACCGGAAATGGTAGCCTGTTCCCTCACAGCCTGATAAACATTTTTGATTTGCTCATCTATCTTCTGCTCCTGAGCAATATCAACGACATCAGTCCTCCCCTGAGTATCACACGCAGCTGTTGAGCAGTCCAAAGGTTGACTGTCAGCCTGTAGTTGTATCATCGGTTTCTGATCAGGGAACTTTCTTTGGCACTGCTGGCAATCATGGCAGACCTGCCAGCTGAGTCCATTGGCATTGCCGTGTTTCAAACCTTTGCAGTGCAGCGGTTGGAAGTTATACTCCGTCAATATCTGCAGCCACCGTGCTAACTGACCTGCAGGATTGGGCATACAGTGAAGCCAGGATATTGAGGCATGGTCAGTACGAATGGTGAATTCCCTTCCAAACAAAAGAGGACGGAAATGCTTCACAGCGTTAATGATGGCCAGAAGCTCCTGACGAGTGACACAGTAGTTCCTTTGCTCTTTAGTATACATTTTAGAAAAAATAGGCAATGACTCCCTCATGGCCATCTTGGATTTGCGACAGAACTGCTCCAGTGCCAACCCCACTGGCATCTGTGTTCAAGAGGAAGGGCAGTGAATGGTTCGGGTAGGCAAGGATGGGTGCGGAAGTGAGTCTCTCCTTAAGCTCTTGGAACGCCAGCTTACATTTCTTTGTCCATTCAAACCTTGCATGCTTCAAACTGAGCTGGCTCAATGGTCGGCTGATGTCAGAGTAGTTGTGGATAAACCTCCGATAGTATCCGCAAGTGCCCAAAAAGGCCCTCACGTCCCTTTTGTGACGAGGTACTGGCCATTCCTTTACAGCAGTATTCTTGCTTTCTTCAGTCTCCACCCCGCTAGTACTTCCTACATGCCCTAGGTAGTGGACTCTATCAGCAAACAATCTGCATTTTGCTGGCTTTAGCTTCAGCCCAGCTTCTTGTAGCCTTACAAACACCTCTTTTAGACGCTCCAAATTGCTATTTAAATTCTTAGAGAACACAATAATGTTGTCAAGGTAGATTAATAGTGTCTTCCAATGCAATCCTCTTAACAGTCTCCATCAGTCTTTCAAAGGTAGACGGAGCTGAGGTCAAACCAAATGGGAAAACTTGCCACTCCCATAATCCTGATCGTGTGGCGAAGGCAGCCTTTTCCTTTGCATCATCTTCCATTTCGACTTGCCAGTAGCCGCTAGTGAGGTCCAGAGTGTTAGTTAGTGTTAGTTAAAAGCTTGCTATTTTGTTTTGCCCACTGGTATTCTCTGTGTTTCAGTGTGACCATTTAATTGATATGACTACTCACTGTGGTGTTCTCATCTTCATGTAAGTCTTGATATCTTTGCTCAGAGTGGCAAATTCCTACCAGAGCGTTTTAAACTACTGGACAAAATATGGTTAAAGCCGGTTGACAGATATTCAATTGTTTAAAATTATCTGGCATAAGTCAGTAAAATAATTGTATTTTCATGATTCAAATCGCATTGCTAACTGGTGTTCTCTTTTTGAACGATGGAGCAACTGTTACCAATCTTGTTCGACATGATATTTTGGATGTTCCGTTCATATTCCTTCATTTTCTATTTTTGAGCTTAATTTGAACCAATGCCATGTGGCTAAATAAATGTTCAATTGCGCCAGCGGATGCTGGCATTATTATACAATTTAGAACTCATGGTCTTTGATTGGTTTTCTCTGTTTGCATTCATTCAGCATAAGCTAGAAATATTTCATTTCCGACACCTTTTTCAATTCTTTTATGAAAAGGTATTTTGGAAAAGGTTTTTCTTCATGATTGTTATATGAAGTAGTATATTATTATTAGTACTATTATTGTTCCGCTAAGCTCGAAGAATCTTTTGCTTGTTCTCGTTGCGTATTGGTTAATAATTTTTCTCTGTACAGTGAATGCATTAGATTAGTTGGGATGTGCGCTGGTGTAAGAACATTCCCAAGCCTGTAGAGAAATTTATTTCTGATGGCGTCACTGCTAGCAAGTTTTAACCAAATCTGACAGCATTCTGTAAAACGGCAGCCATTAGGCTGGCATTAGTCAAAAGCAATGGATATCGGTCAGGAAATATCCATGTTTTAACTTATCTAGGTAAACCAAAGTTATTCACAATATGACAGATGTCAGCATTCAAGTTTTTATCATCAGAGCATATTACCACCATAAATGGCTGCTTTCTCAATTAGGTCTTTTGCGCATCTAATTAGCTATTCTACCTTGTGGCACCTGGGAATTGTGGTTTTGCAGAGCCCCGTACTGAGTAAGAAGAGCAGATGAGCGAGGGTGGTCGCAAAAGTATTTGTCTCAATAACATGACGTGCGATTGCATTTACAGTTACCTCTGCAACAAGAAGATTTAAATGGTCTGCAAAACAACCATATACGTTGATCTTAGGGCTTTTGTCTTTCACAAGCTGCCTCATTTTGATGCATCCTGCATCCATTTTTTATTGTAGGGGTCCAAAGGTCACAAATGGTTTAGTCTGCTTGCTACTGAACACAACGCGTGTCAGATACTCTCTTCTACTCATGTTCATTTGCTTCCTTGTTTGCCTTTTGTATTCATCTCTCGCAGGCAGTTTTCTAAAACATTTCCATCTTGGATGGAAGTGTCATTCTTTTTATTTGCAAGACTCTTCGTGACTCTGACCATGTTCTAAGTGGCAAATGCTTGAGTAAGCTTGGTACTCAGCTCTGATGTATACTCTCTCATTTTCATTCATTGATTCGATGTCGACGATTTGTCGCTGAAGCTTTCCAGATTCAGCAGCAAACCTGTGCAATTCCGAGGCAAGTTCACGAAATTATGTCATGCTTGCCATGCAGGAGGGCTTTGTATTGGGTGCAGCTTTGTATTGGGTGATCGAAATTCTTCGACCGTCATCCTGATTTCTTGAAGACTTTTCCTCATCTCATTTAGCATCAACTTTTACCTTTGTTGGTGTGTCTTGCTTGAGGGTCTTTTTTTGCTCACTTATTTTCAACTTTATCCTGTTATAAATCGAAGCCTTGTATTTTCTTTCATTTTGGGCTCTGTCTATTTTTAATGTGAAAAAGTGGAAGTTTAAAACAGTATCTATATGCAGAAAGGTCGCCTACAGATATAGAGAATAAAAATACACTTGCTACCAGTTAATTCCAATATTATCACCGATCTCCACCAATAGTTCCTTTGGGGTGAGCTCTTTGGTTTCATACTTGGTCCACAACTGATCCAAATTTTGCTCCTGACATCGTATTTTTCCTCTGTTGTGCTGTTGTGCTTTTTCCTCTGTTGTGCGACAGATGCCTAGGCATCTGTCGCCTAGGCATCTGTCGCCTTATCGACTGTCACTCAACTGTCCATTTACCGTTCTCGCTATTCTTCTAACAGTGCTTTTTTATAATTCTTTGTTTTATCACCTTGTTTTATCACCTTGTTTTATCCTTTGCAGGGTTTATACAAAATACGGAATCTCCTCAAATTTTTCTTACATAGCAATGAATTGTGAGTTGTATTTGTATTTTCTATAATAAATTTACATAATAATAGAGAATTATATATCATCTGAATTGTCACAACGTTGGCTTTTTTATAAAATTGATTTAAAACCACATCTTATTGTCTTTGACATGGTTTTTATTATGGAAAAAAAGTAAAGACAGATTTGGATGGCATTTAAAAGAGCTGTTTTGGTCCTTAAGATGATCAATACTTGGTAGGCCAACCTCATTGTCAATCACTGCTCGGCAGCGCCTGGGCATACGATCTGTCAGCATCTGAAGCTCTTCAGGTATCACTGATCGTTGCTAGGATTGCTAGGATTTTATTAGTATGTTTGTCTTTAGTTATGAGACTGCCTGTTCTGTTCCACAGATTTTCAATTGGGCTCAGGTCTGGTGACTGGGCAGGCTGGATCAGAGTGTTAACATTATTATCAGCAAACCACTTCTGGCTGTGAGGCATGGAGCATTATCTTGCTGGAACAACCACTCTCTATCAAACAAACTTCTAGCAGATGGTATCATCACACTTTGAATTACTCCACAGTATTTCTCTGCATTAATTATACCATCAACAAAATGTAATCTACCAAAACCAGTAGCAGAGAAACAACCCCACTCCATTACTGAGGTGGGATGCTTTATCATAGGTATAATACTAGGTAGGTAAATAGTAGGTTATTGGTCATTTTGGCACTTCAGCTCATTTAGTTTTCAGAGTTGCCTTACCATGTACGTACCAAGTCTTAGTTGAAAATACTTTTAGCTATAATGCTCGCATTGAACTTTCAAAACCGTTGATCAAATTTAGTACAATAACAGGATTCAGAAATAACTGCTATATACATGCATATAATTTTTTCCCTGCACTGCTGGAGGGAGAAAAACACAATACTATTAGGCAACGTACATGTATGTTCGTTTAATATTAATTGCACCTGCATAGCCACCAAGTATAATAGAATTATTGTTGATAGATGTTCTACCTTGTATCAACCATTCGCAAAACAGTTTGGATATCAGATTTGATACTATTATTAACTCATCTCCGAAAAAACATGCTTATCACGTGTATAGCTTTTTATTGGCGTTAGTATTCGTCAACAAGACAATATTTTCGTTTCATGTCAACAAAAATAGAATGAAGATACAGAAATCCGGGATTATTGAGTGAGTTGAACAAATGTGTTTTAAAAATTGACTATCTAGTAATATTATGCAAGAATCAGGTAGTGAATTGAACGTTGTATTAACATAAAATTTATAAACTGAAATATTCGATAGTAGATCTACTGTATATCCCAATGCATAAGCTGATTGTAGAGAGCAAAAATATTTACAAATTCTAGGGGTCTTGCTTCTACACACATTGAAAGCAAACGTAATGACATGCTAACTTAATTATAACAACTAAAACTTGAGTCTTTATTAACTCGACTTGATTAATTAAAGTGAAACAACAATAATGGCCCTTGAGGCCCGTACACAGAAATTATCAATGAAAATTTTCAAACTGTTTGGATAGTCTCGAGATATATACTGATAAAGAAGGTTGCAGTTCACTATAAAAGACTGCTCAATATTAAAATAGAGCATTTATATAAAATATATCAAAAACTGAAAACTTTTAAAACATTTTACTACTTAAAATTTCATGGTTGTTACCATTCATCAGGTAAAATTAAAATCTGAAGCTCATATGACTGTACGCAAAAACACATCAAATTGCTTAACGATAAAGGCCAGCTACATATAATATAACAATTTAATTGGTTCATGTCACAGCATTGCAAATTAAGTGCTTATTTGAGTGCCTGCACTTTGACACAAGCTCGTTTCTTGAGTTTAAGTTTGCCAGTTCAGGTTTGTATAGAATGAAGTACTTCTCCCAAATACACAAGTTACAGCGTTTACTGGTCTTATTGTAACTACTCACTTTTTTCAATACTCTCCACTTGATGTCGTACTGGATGGATTGATCTTTAAGCTGCCATATATAATTACTTAGTTCTGTTGAAGGTCGTTTTGATGGATTGTTGAAGCTGCTACGATGGTTGTAATATCTTTTCTTGAATGAGCCCTCTGTCAGGCCAACATATGTCTGTTTGGTAGCATTAGGTTCGTTGGTCATAACTGTAGCCTGATAGATGACAGAACTAGACGAACATGCATTTGGCAGGGGACATGTACCTTTATCTCGACAGTTGCATGTTGCTGTTGGCTTTTCGTTTGATAGCTGCGCTTTGTTATTTGCAATAATCTGTCCAATATTCTTCATGCAGCTATAGCTAAGTTTTAAATTGTTTCTATTAAATATCGAATAAAGTTTGTGATCTTTGGGAAATTCTTCACTCAGAGCTTTGAAGAAAAGCTTTCCTATATTGTTGGCAACATTTTTAGAGAAAGGGGGGTTATACCAAAGTATATTTCTCCTGCGTTTTTTTCTGGTGTTATGCGATGTTGTATTCTCACTAAATGTCAATTTATGATGGTATCCACTTCTATTAAGGGCTCCTTGGTGTTCTTTCGTATTTTGTCTAAATATATCTTGATTGGATGATATTGCGGAGAGGCGCAGGTTGACTGATGCTGGAATGTTTTTGATGATTGAGGGTGGGTGGTCAGATCTTGTCTGCACGTATCTAGGCATATTATTGGGCTTGCTGAAGAGTCTATATAATTCATTCTGTAGATCAAACGATATATCCAAAAAGTCTCATATATATATATATATATGTTTTCCTATGAGTGTTTTCTTAAGTTTCTTGTTTACTGATACCTTAATCTGAGAATGTTGCACTCACGCAACATTGTGCTTCAATGCTATATACATTACGCAATAGATAATTACCGCATTGGTGTTATGAGGTATTTGAGCCAGTAAAATTAATTTATTTTGAATGAATATATGGTAAATGTACATATATATATATATACATGTATATATATATATATATATACATGTATATGTATTTCTTGAATAAAAAGGCAAATATGTGGTCTAAAATAATTGATACAATGAATATGTAAAAATGACCACTAGAAAACACTTACATTATCTACTAGTCGTTTCATGTGGTGTAAACAAGTGAGTTGTTAAAATTTAGTTCACTCCCACAATTGTGAGGTGCATGGTGTTTGCTAAAGACACAGCTCGTCATCTGAAAAAGTTTTTGATGCCAATGCGGGACATAAAAAGAGAGAAACTTTGCCATGCAATTAATTATTTTTTCCTGAGAATGAATTTACTGAGGGGTCTACAGGTGGTCACGATCTCGTTATGGCGGTTTATGGTAAACTTCTCTGGTTTATATAAAATAAAACATTTCTCATTAGTACAAAGCTGGCATTTCTTACTGATGTCTGTGTAAGCCCTGGCTTTGATTAATATTTCCGGCTTGATGTTAAATGTATTATTCATATCTTTTAGAGACCAGATGTGTTTGCTCAGCAAATTGTTATTTATTTTGCTGGCCTTGTTAAAAGATGTTTTATGATTTCTGCAACTTGTTTTAAAGTCTCCTTCAGTCAGACCTACATGTCTCTGTCTTGTCATTTGAAGTCACGCTGGTTTGATATATGATGGTTTTTGTTTGGCTTCCCCACCTAAAAGACAGTTATTTTTACACGGCAGCTGCAACCATTCTGGTTGGTGTCATTAGCCTTTATAATTTGGATATTTACCCATTGATTGCAGATGTTGTTTGGCATTCAACTATAGCTAATATTAACAGTGTAATTGAGGATTTCACCTAATGGGTGTTTATTAGAAAAACACTGTCATACTAGCTTTAAAAACTCAAGTCCTAAGTCTAAGTACTAAGTCAAATATTAGTAGACACATCAAGGTCAAAAAGTGATTATACCGCGTGAAGTTTCTGTGTAACTCTTTTGAGTTTGTTGGTGTTATTAGTGGGTTTGTATGTTCAGTTATAAGTATATCCACTTTTCTTCAGAGCAATCTAGTAGACAGATTACGCATTTTTAAAAATTTCTCAATGTGAAGACTGTTCTGAAAGTTTGGTTTATTCTTTCAGGCGTGTTTGGGATGACAGATGATGGATGTTTGAGTTTTTGTGGATATTTTGTGGGGTATTGATAGGTTTATTGAATGGTTTATATTTGCTACTGTTGAGATCTAGAGTGACGCCCAAAAGTCTACTACTTTTTAACTGTTTATATACTACAGCGATGGCCTGCCAATGTACTACAACGAATGCCTTTTTATGTCCTTGGTTGACTTTGAGTTGTGGTTTATTGTGTACACTTTTTGGACGTGCTTCTTGGAGACCTGTCAGATTTTTTTTAATGAGCCAGTTGCCTATGTGTTTGTATATACAGTGGTGATACAAATTATGGAACCGCCTCTAATTTTCGTTACATAGCAATGAATTCTGAGTTGTGTTTGTTTTTTCTACAACCAAAATTTTACATAACTATAAAAAGTTATATATCATTTGAATCGTCACAATGTTGGCTTTTTGATAAACTTTAATTAAAACCACATCGTATTTTCTATAAAAATATTATTAGAGGTTTACTGAAAGCTGTTAGAGAGTTACTGTACAGTTGTCATTTCTATGAAATAGTGTCTGACCAAATGTCATAAAATAACTTCTTTTTTTTTTAAATGGCTTTTATTGTGAATTAGCTTAAAGACAAGGTATAGTAGCTTTGAAAAGAGCTGTTTTGGTCCTAAAGATGATCAATATTTGGTTGACCAGCCTTTGTTGTCATTCACTGCTCGGCAGCGCCTGGGCATACTATCTGTCAGTGTCTGAAGCTCTTCAGGTGCCACTATTCGATGCCAGGATTGCACAATAAGCTCCATCAATCTTCTTTTATTAGTTGGTTTGTTTTTAGTTACAAGATTGCCTATTCTGCCCCACAAATTTTCCATTGGGTTAAGGTCTGGTGACTGAGAAGGCCAAGTCAGAGTGTTATTGTCAGCAAACCACTTCTTTACTCTTCTGGCTGTGTGGCATAGAGCATTATCTTGCTGAAACAGCCACTCTCTATCAGACTTCTAGCAGATGGTATCATCACACTTTGTAGTATTCCACAATATTTTTTTGCATTCATCATACCATCAACAAAATCTAATCCACCAGGACCAGCAGCGGAGAAACAACTCCACACCATTACTGAGGTGGGATGCTTTATCGTAGGTAAAATACATTCTGGTTTAAACTCTTCACCAAGTTTGCTTCTTACATAATTGTTGCCAGAGTGATTTTGCACAGTAAATGTGCTCTCATCGCTGAATAATACTGCTCACCAGTTTTCTGGTGACCAATTCACATGATCTTTTGCCCATTGTAGAAGAGCCTTTTTTTGCTGAGATGATAACAAAGGTTTTCTACGAGCTTTACAGCCTCGTGAGCCATGATCTCTCAATGATTTGCAAACAGTTGATGGTGATAACTCTGTACCTGTTGATTCTTTTAACTCACTGGCTAGCAGAGGACTGGTTAGATGTCTATCAACCAAAGAAAGTCTCACTAGGCGTCTGGTCACTCGATCTGTTACTAGCTTTTTCTTTCCCCTACCAGCTCTTTCTTCAACTTGACCAGTTTCCTTCCATCTGCAGATTGCTGTAAATACACCTTTTTTAGAGCAATCTACCTCCCTTGCAATTTCCCTCTGCGATTTCCCTTGCTAATGAAGCTGATTTATTACAGCACGCTTTTCTTTCGTGAGATGTTGAGGCATGATGATGAAGTTATTAAAATGACTTTTACTGAGAGCAGGACTTTTCAATACTACTTGAGTTACGTTGCGTAATGAACGACGTCTCACTCAATGCAATTGTTGTCTTAGATGATTGTTAAACTGAGCAGATCAAAGAATTTGGAAATTCTAGACATCATTCACCAGACTACTGTTTTTGAAAAAAGTGGGTTGTTATGAGACACCCTGACTAGTTGCACTTTTAACTGCACTAGCGATGGAATTATGTTTGGATGCAAAAAAATACTAAACAATGCGACAGCTGATAAAATTCCCTTTCTAATGATATATAACTTTTCATATCTGGACTGAATATAACTAATATGAGAGCCATTATAGTGCATTATTTACTCAAACTCAAAGGCGGTTCCATAATTTGTATCACCACTGTATATACTCTATATATGAATATGTATATATATACTAGGTGAATGCCCAGTCTTTGCACAGAAAATTTATTTTTATTTAACATATAACAGCAGTTACAATTCTAAGCTTCAAACTTTATATCATGAGAAGTGTTTTGTGTAATTGAAATAAATTACAAGAAAAATAAAACAACTGTAAAGGTTTTCAAACTTTGTCAAACAACTGTAACTTTCAAACTTTATATCATGAGAAGTGTTTTGTGCGGGTCAGATGAATTAGGAAACAAAAGAAAACAACCATAGAAGTGTTTGAATGTAAATGTAAAATAATTAGCAAGTAATAGCTAAATTAAATCTGTTTTGCTACAATTACAATAAAAGATAATTTGGTATTGATACTAATTTTGAGCAATCTGTTGATGGATTGCATTTTAGTGACTCCATTCTTGTGTGAATTTTGTAAAATTTGATGCTGTCACTCGACCTCTCCTCATTCTTCTCCAATTTTCATTTTCAGATTGTCCTTTGGTAAAAACTTCTATATCAGAAATTGGTTGGTCGCTCAAAACACATTTAGTAACGAGTTTATCTACAGTAGCTACAGTCTTGGCTGCATCAGCAATACCGCAAATGGAACTGATCCAAATGTCTGGAGAGTCATTGTCATTAGGCAGCATAGTGTCATCATCAATGGGCTGAGATGCACTGGTTTTGAGTTTCCCTGTAAACAAAGACAAAAATATCATACACATATGATTCTCATTGTGATGATTATTCCAGTCAAAAGCAGACTAATTAAACACCTGAATGTATTCTGTTGTGATATGTAGTCAAATTATGTAATTTTGATAAGCTTGTGGTGGGAAGAGAAAAAAGATGCAAACAAGTGTACTAGATGATTTCACAATTGAGGAAAATAGTACTTTTCCCAATAAGAATTAGAAATGCAGGTTAAGCTCGAAAAGTGTTGATTTTATGTCTTTCATTACATGAGGTTTCTAGTTGGGTGTATCACTGCAGGTACCTTGCAAAATTATTAACTAGTGAAATTTGTATATAAAGTATTGCAAGTATTATTTTTGTTAAAACTTTCAAAAATTTAATTATAAGTATCTTGTCACGGATTATAAGAATCACACATGGCCCAACTATAGGATGGCAGCAGCTAGTCCAGATAAATAAGTTCTGCAGCTGTAATGCCATTTTTTCCACTACAATTGGAAATTTTATATAACACTTAATGTCGTTTGCAGTACCGGTTTGCAGTTAGTGTATTTTGCTCCAGAGTCATAAAACTTTCTGAGCCAATTAGGCTAAAAATCGTGACAATAAGAGGTGAACACCTGGCAAAAACAGCAGTGCTGTCGGTAATGCTGACCGCATTGATTCTACAAAATCTTTGAAATGGCATGTGACACCTGGCTCATTGAGTGTCTCCCCAAACTTTACCCTGCTGGTTGTAGACTTTTTGATCGATTTTTTCTTGCCACCTGAAATATCAACGATTAGACATTTACAAAAATAAGTAGAGCAGTTTACTGCCTAATCCAAAAATCTGCACTCTGTAGTTAGCAATCAATGCTTGCATAGTGAGAGAATGATACAGATTATCATGCCATTTCTCCACTTGTAGCAGTCAGTAGCCTTGATGCTACAGTTTGCGACCACATAATTGAAAACTAAAATATTTAAACACAAAAAGATGTTGTGTAGTACATGATGACCTGCTGTACATTTATTGTTTGTGATTATCTATGGATATAGTGATTTAGCAGCTGATTTAAATCTTTGTTAAGCATTCCTTCGTATGTTCTATGGCCATTATATAGCGAGTGCTGAGACAATATTTAATACAACTTTCAATGATTACATAGCTTGAATTTTGTTAGTACTAACCTTTGCCAGATTTGTGGCTTGGTTTCTTGAAACTCATATCAGCTACTTTCATAAAAACAGTCTTTTTTTAAGATGGTCCTTTCCAGGCAGTATTCGTGCAGGCTGGATTTGATATATCGAGCTTGAATGCACTCTCAATTTTAAACATGAGGGCTGCTATATGGTTGCATGTCTGGCTCAGACTAAAATTGTAAACTCTAAATAGCTTCTTTCATCATGATATTGCTGTTGCTAGTTGTTATACTGTAATGCATTATTTGTTACACATTTTTGCTAACTATTTACAAATCTAATATTCTAACTATTTTTTTAACTTGACAGTTTCAATAAAACAATAGAGCCATATTTCTGATTTATGTTTATTGTTTTGAATGTGCCATCATTATTTTTTAAATATTTTACAGTTTAAATATCAGAAGGTTAGAATAAACAGTTACTTTATATAAGAACAACAGTAATCGACATAAACATCACACATGCTATAATTCAGTTGCACTAACTTTCGTGTTTATATTATATAAAAGATATAGAACTACACTGATTGTACATAAAAATCAATGAGTTAGGTCCAAACTTGATACATTTTGCGAAAGATTTTGGCATTAAAAATTATCTAGACGCTAAAACCAAATAAACTTGACAGACATGGCAATACCAAACCCATGCACAATCTAGAAACTCAGTTTTCTAACATCTGCACAATACTGCACCAAATTTTGCTCATTTGGCCAAGATATCTTTGTTTGCCTCTAAAGAGAGTAATATAGTATAGCTTGGTTATAGATGGTCAGCGGAGCATCATTTTAATATAGACAATAAAATGTATTATAATAATAGATGACCAAAGCTCTTCAATTAACCCTCACAATATCAACATATTACTCGAATTTCTAAGCAATGTTGAAATGTCATTTCATATTTGATATACATGTAGATAGAGCAATATACTTTAAATAGCTTCTTTCATAATTAATGGCACACACATGCAATGTAATGTAAAAAAACTCAGTATATTTTTATATGGCTTACCCGGCAATACAGGAGCAAAAGGCTGATTGCACCACTCCACTACTTTTCAGAACCTTATTCCACTGAGAATGAGGAATGTCATTCACTCGTTGACTTGGTGTACAAGTGCTTTTTAAATAGCAGGCATCTGTATCTCTGATGTCATGGAAAAACACTTCCTGGATCCAGTCATTGAAGAAATAGCTGTCTGCTTTTCCGGATTTATAGCTCTTTAGAGCATCGCTTGAAAGGAAATGCCCATTTTTTAGAACAAATCGCACTATTTCATTGTAACAAAGAGACGGCCATTTGTTCATACCCTCCTGTTCCCCAATCCAAATTTTCAATTTATTCGGATTACCAGCTTTCACTCCTACTTGCAGTAACGCCTTGTAATCTAATTTTTTAGACGTCTCTTGCTGTTTTAATGTTGGTTCTTCAGAGACATTAGTATTATACAAGAAATGCACCCTTGAACAGAGCTCAAGACGAGTGCCCAAGATGTCGCATGCGCGTTTTTGACAGTACTCCTTTAGAGCATCAGTTGTCCATGTCTGCACTTCTTCAAGGCTTATTAGTTGAGTTTCAAACAAAGTCAAATTGCAGTCGATGTCCATTTTGTGACAAAATTCCAAAGAATGAGAAAATACTAAACTGAATTGGGTATTATAGCAAAGTTTCAATGAGAAAATGAAATTAATGTCCATGTCAAACTATTTGTTTAGGTTTATTAGTGCACTTATGTAATAAATGTTTACCTCATTAACCACATATAAACAAGGTAAACTAGTACTGAAAGAAATAGTGAACTGGTGCATTTCGGCCAGAAGTTAATTTTTCGACTTTTTTTTCAATTGGTATGTGGTACATCAAGAGACAATGTTGGATGTCTGAACGATAGTACCAGATACCACATAGTGGTTATTTCTTAGTTAGTTGCCCAGTGCAGCGCACCCATTGATGCGCTATATATACTAGAAGAACTTGTGAGCCTGATGTGTTTTCTTTTATGCTTGCTTTTTGCTGAATATTTTAACAATGCAAAATCTAGTGTTCAATATTATTTGTGCATATTTTCCACAACCAAAAGCTATACGGTCAGTTGCAGCATTAAGAGCATCTGAATACTTGACTGATGGTTACAAGCTGTTATATCATATTCTTCAATTCATTGCTAACAGAATATAACCTTTTGAAGAAGACAACTCCAATATAGCAATGGGGAAATGGTGAGGAAAAGGTCTATTAATTCGAACTGAGAAAACAAAATTGAAATCCTAAATATATTGAATTAATAATACGATTTGTGTGGAAAAGTGTGTGTGTAAAAAGTTACTGTTCCAGCAGAAGCTATCCATCAAAACTTTGAATACGACGATATTGGTACCTCTCGATACTGGTACAAATGTAAAAATGAGATATCGGACTATCTTTGTCGGATACTTTGTCTGACTGAACAGAGAGAGAATGTAGAGGATATTCCTACTCAAGAAGATAGAATTTTCCACGTGAAAAGTATTAGCCTTGACGGCGATTTAGCAATCACACCTTACGAAATACCGAAAATAAAAGTGTAGCGGCACATTAGAAATTGAAGTGGCACATTTAAAAATTACAAAAAAAAGGTAGGTAATGATAGCGAAAAATTAGTCTTGAACAATCTCCAAAAATAAGAGATGCGAAAGGTAATATTAGTTGATAATCATTAGATAATCATAAGATAACAGTGATAAAATGCTAAGAACTGGCTAGCTCAGTGGTTATATGTGTGGTTTTAAACCTCTGGCTGCAATCTGAGTTGAAATCCAGCACGTAGCGAGCTATTCATTCCACGATTTTAATAACTATAGCTGGGCAGGCAGACATCTGAACAGACGACCAACTTTGAGATTTTTACATAGATATATACCTATGTACAATACAAGCAGATAAGTTCTCACCATTATTTGGTATAAATGGACTAAATACTGGAGCAATATCTACTGTTCAAAAGTAATTCTCAAGCTCCCCATTCACTTGCAATGAGATGCATGAAAACAAATTCGTTTTTCAAGAAAGCGAGGACTTATTTCACTTTTTTCAACCCTTGTGTTAGTTGTTCCCTCACACAGCTTGCAGCGACCTCGTTTCGAAAGCTTCATCGGTCAATGAGCAAAATTGTCCTTGTGAAATTGACCTGGGCGTCTTCGAATAATTTTTTAGCTGGTGTTGAGATGGACTAGCATCATCTGCTGCAGATAATCATCCTCGTTTGGCATCTGCATTTACATAGATGAGACTGTGAGCAGCTTCAGTTTGAAATTTTTTCTATTTAGTACTTAATTTTTTGGTAACTTGATACTTGGCTAAAAATGAATCCAACAAATTAATGCCTCCCATATTTTTGTTATACGATTGTATTATAGCAAGCATGTTGTAAAAACGATCGTATTTTGATTGCTTGTCCCACCATTTGGCTTGAGCAAGGGGTTGTACACTAGTCAAGGAAGAGAGAAGGGTGATTTGTTGTCATACCATCTCACAGCGACTACATTGTTGACCTCCTCCACATGCATGTAGCTGTTTAAAACCATGTGCCTTCTCGTTTGAGGACATTTTCATCATTGAGCTTGCATCCTGGAACTCTGTTGGTTCAAGCAGTATACCTGTGTAGAACATCCTCTTTTTTTAGCTCAGAGATGAGAAGACCGGTAAACAAGTTCTCATCAAAAGTTTTTTGCTTCCAGTTCTCTTGTAAAGTAAATGTTAGCTTGAGTACAACATCAGCTTCTTGGCCCAACTCCATCCCCTTACCATTAACTCATCTCCAAAAAACATGCTTATCACATGTATAGCTTTTTATTGCCATTAGTTATCATCAACAAGACTATGTTTTCGTTTCATGTCAACAAAGAATAGAATGAAAAGACAGAAATCCAGGATTATTGAGTGAGTTCAACAAACATATTTTAAAAATTGACATTCTAGTAATATTATGGATACTATTACTAACAGGAAATTTATAAACTGAAATATTCTATAGTAGATCTATTTGATATCCCCATGCATAAGCTGATTCTAGAGAGCAAACAATTTTACAAATTTTATTGGTTTTGCTTTTACACGCGTTACTCTCATCAAAAGCAAAGGAAATGGCATTATGTTAACTTAATTTTAACAACTACAACTCCAATTCCTGTTGACTCAAATTTATTAATCAAAGTGAGACAACAATATGATTATCATTATAATTAACACTTTTGTACCAAGTATATTTTTATAGACACAAATATTCGGTAGACCAAATATTTCACATTGGCACATATGAGTTGCCATAACATTTGACCAAATTAATTAGCATAAAATTGCAAATTTTCTGATGCTCAAAAAGCCACCAAAATTTTGCAGAACCAATTTTGACACTTTTTTGCCCTCTTCGTACTATCAGGGTGGACAAGTTGAGCATGTTCCGAGCCAGATTGTCAGTTCAACCTTGGATTGAATACTTGATGCAGTCTAATCATGGTGATAGAATATGCAGATAGAATATGCAGATATTACTAAAAGTAAATAAAATCAGATGTATATGTCATGAAAAATAAAAATTCACGTACCTCTATTCTCTTCTCAATAGAGCCTTGTTAGTACTTGAAAGTATTTAAAATATTTATCCAACTGGTATAATTTATGGTATATCAAAAAGTCTCTACTATAATAAAAGCATTATGTTGATAAATTGATATGTAATGTTTAGCAAAGTTTTCTAAAGTGAACTTTGTAACGTTGCTGTTTTGGTGAGTAGTAAAGACTGATCTGGGTGAGTCACTAACGTGTATTTATATGATGTACCAGGCATGTAAGAAGTTAAAAAATGGTCGAAGGGTTACTGTCACGAGCTGAACAGCTGGTGTACTGAACAGCTGTGCCTGCATTCCTTGCAGGCAATGCCAAGGCAGAGGCAGTAAAACGGGACATAAAAGCGCCCAATTTCAAAAGTCGCCGAGCTCCAGAAATTGCACCAATACAATTGCCGGTCCTTTGATAGCACTCAAAGCACAGAGTGATGTAAGCATCGACCCAGACGGAACTGGCCAAATTCAGAAGCATGAATCAGCCCAAAATACATGTAGCCCACTAGATTTCAGGTAACACACTGCACAGGGCTAATTAGTATCACACCAAGGGCAGTCATCTACAATAGTACTCCTGACTTACACCAGTTAATGGCAGCGGTAGATTTTTTTCAAAATCTGTTGCTATTACTGCAATATTGCCAGATTTTTTTGCTGCTTCTGTTATCTGGACATCGAACACATCTGCTTTCTGGATGTGCAGCTCACGCTTCGCCTTAACGTTTTGAATATTGTTGGCATCCCACTAAGTTCCATGGCTTTAATGGCTACCTGCTGCCTTTCGCAAATGTTACATATATCACTTCTAGTAAACCCGAAGGAAATATTAAACTCGTAGTTGAATACGTTCTGGTAAAGCCAGTATTTACTCATCTTTTAAGTCTGGGTCCTCCTCGATGAATATATGATGCATTTCAGCTATGGAGTGTGAAGCATCCAGGTATTTTTTTACTCATTCTCTGAGCGACAGTAGTGGCTCTCATGAGCAGAAAACTGCTCTATGTGCTGACGTGCTCGATCTCGAATGTCTTCTGGTATTTCAGGATGGTTAGCATCACTGAATGATACTACCTTTGGAATGATCAAGGTCATTTATCAGTGTAAAAATTTGAGCGCCATTTTGAACCAAGCTACATTGTCACGTTCCCCTTCATAGTAACCTAGCAACATGGTACATTTAATCTCAATGAGCTTGTGGGTGCTTTTATCCAACCCCAATCATAATCAACTTATATATCAGTCAAGCTAATGATCTACAGATTCATTCAACCTATATATCACAGTCACACTAGCTAAAGATCTACAAATTCATGGGCTATAAGTTTTTTTTGTATATGGCTATTGACATTGTTTCAACAAAAGGCAGACAACTCTATATGGGCTCGTTATAATTTGCATTTCTTATCAAATGTTTCCACTGGATTTAAGGGTATCATTGGCATTGCTCGCCTTACCAGCCCAGTAAACTTTAGCTTTAAAACTTATTGACTATCTAATGAGAGATCACAATAGTTGTTTACATCACCAAGAGCAGAGAACGGGCCAAAACTTTTGTATACATTTGACTAAAATCTTGCAACCTACATTGCTTCGTTCGAAAAGTGGTTTGATTGGCCTCGAGTCTAGATTAACTTTAGCTATTGCCCTAGTATGTCCTATCACTCAAGATATATTTTGATTTGCTTTATATTTATATGTATCATTCGTGGAAATAGACCAAAAGCAAACTATAAATCTTAACTACATTATGCTTGACCACGTAATTTGTTTGTGATTTAGAAAATAAATGGTCTATGCATGATAACTTCATGAGCCAGATGCTCTGATGATCCTAATATGTCTAATAACATTATAGTATATATAAATTATATAATAAATCGAACTACTACATGCTTGCAAACTGTACATATTGTATGCATATATAAAGAGGTCTTAAAAATAAATACCAACTTAAACCGGCTATAGACAATTTGTCACAGCGACGTAACAGTTCAATGTCCTTTAAATAATATGATTTTTGTAGCATTATGTCTGATGTTCACTTTATGTAAATCAAGGTTTCTCAAGTTGGCAAAGTGGTTGTCTTAAATCAAAGTGTGTTTCAACTACTAAAGTTAGCAGTGAGAAGTGAGGATTATCAATTCCTACACAAGTGTCAATATAATGTTGCTTTAATTCAAATATATCATAGCGTGCAATCTCTTCTTTTACACACTTCAGAATCTTGGGATATTTCAAACATTGATTTGCTGATATAGCCGCCTTCAGATACTTTATGGTGCAAAGAACAGTTGTTACAACAGCATCAAAAGGAGAAATCAACCTACTGTTGTTGTTAACTCTTAACAAAACATGAGTATCATCATATTTGCTAACTTCCTTAGATTAAATTAGGGAGGGAAATTAATTGCATAGCTCACATCGCAACTTTTTAAGCAGTTTTCTGACCAGCCAACCAGATAAATATGATATGGATATGATGTAATGTTTAGCATTCCTTCGGGAGGCATAGTTCTTCTGTCAATAACATCTTCAACATAATCCTCATTACCTACAGTTGGTTGTACAAGCTTCTTCTAAACAGCTACTGCTGTACTAGTGCTACTAATGCAAGTATAAAACTCGAAACTCACTTGTAAAATGATATATCTTGAACCCTCCGTGTTTCAGGGTTGTCGTTGCGGTAACAATTAATGGCAAAACACTGATTTCCAGCAGATAAATGAGTTTTTTTGGGATAACTGGGATCTGTCGTTTCTTTAATTACAGCTGGAAGCCCATGTAGCATTGTTCAAGATGGCGCTCAAATTGTCACACGGAAGTTCATTGGTTTGGATAAACCAATACCATTTCAGAGGTAGTATACTTCAGTGGTTAGCATGCTTACCCCTACCATCAGCGACGCTTGTATCAATCCATAGAACGTTTTTTTTTCAGTCTTGACTCTTTAATGCCGTGAAGGCCTAAAAAGTAGCTTTGTAGATTGTTAATGTGTAACTCGGTACTATCAAGTTTTATATATATTAGTTTAGTTAGAATTATTGTCCAAGTAGCATTTATTTTAGTCCAGGATACAAGAAAAACAATACGTCTGTTTTTAGTAAGCCAAAACAAAGAATGCCGGATGTGAGTAATGAACAAGTTTCATGCCATCTATACAGGAAATACCTCACTGAGCATGTGTATGTCATCACCATGGTAACAAGTAAATCTATAAGTTTGTAAACTAAAAACTGT
The DNA here is from genome assembly GCF_963576615.1 of Watersipora subatra. Taxonomy (NCBI): domain Eukaryota; kingdom Metazoa; phylum Bryozoa; class Gymnolaemata; order Cheilostomatida; family Watersiporidae; genus Watersipora; species Watersipora subatra. Next base: position 22,065,023 of record NC_088709.1, read on the forward strand.
TACATCTCCTATTTCATGGAAATATTAAAGCAAACACAAAATCATTGGTAAGTACAATGGTATGAAATATGATGTGAACATGTAACAATGTCACTGGTTTGGAATTCTAAGTTGGTTAGAACATCAGATAGTCAGCGTATCGGGAGGGGAGTTTTCTATTCCGGGGAGGCAGAACACGTCTAGGGGTTTGGTCCGGCACACTGCTATCAGAGGCTGGCTCAGATAATGGTAACGAACGTGGAGATTCTGGCGGGTTGTTGGGAATGGGTAGTGTCGTTTGAGGCTGATAGAGAACTATCTTGGGCTGTTTTTCTTGTCTGGGTACAAAGATTCTCAGCCTGTTTTGGGAAATGGTCAGCCAGGGTATAACTCTGATTCTGCGGCGCAGGAAGCTGTGATACCCTTATGTCTTTACGGTTGCGTCTTACGGTACAACTACCTGTCGATAAATGGTAACTGCGATCCCCTGCTATGTCAATTATCCGTCCTGGTTTCCACTCACCTGACGCAGCTATGAAATACGCGGACTGTTCTGGTTCGAGGGGAGATTTCTCGCTCCCTGCCCGTCTATCGTGATAATACTTATCAGAACTCTTCATACTACCCAACTTGTTTCTAACATGCTCCAAATCATAACTGTTGACTTTGTATCTCTCAGTAGATACTGGCATTGAATCTCTCAACAGCCTACCTTGAAGCAGCTCAGCCAGAGATGGTAGGCCATCACATACTGGTGTATTACGTATCGTTACCAGACCACCTAACCAATCGGTACCTTCATCTGCACACTTAGCCATCATTGATTTCACTGTACCAATAGTCCTCTCGGATTGACCATTACCTGATGGATGCAGAGGTGAACTTGTTTGATGAGATATTTTCAACTCAGTACAGAATCTCTTGAACTCATCACTAGAAAACTGAGGACCATTGTCCGATACAACAACATCTGCCTGACCGAAATCAGCGAATATCTCTCTCCAAGCACTTGATAACGACACCACTACTTGTACTCTTAGGCAAATGTTTCACTACAGGCCACTTTAACAAATAGTCAACTAACAGAAGATAATCACTTCTATTCAGATGAAACAAATCTACACCGATCATCTCAAATGGGCGTGTTGGGAATAGGAAAAGGCATTAATGGCTCCTTCTTTTGACAGCCTTCCGACTTGAGGCACGCCCGACAAGACTGACATTTGTCCTCTATGCGACGCCTGAGACCAGGCCAGAACACAGACTGCATAGCTTTCTGTAGAGTCTTCGTGACCCTTTGATGAGCCATATGCAGCTGGTTCAACACATCATTCTTCAACTGTGTAGGAATGACCAATCTCTCACCATAGAACAACAATCCATCCAGTTCACAGAGATGATTACGCAGATTCCAGAAAGCCAGACCACGAGCACCACACGACTTTTTGTGTGTGGGCCAACCATTCCTTACATACTCTAGCACTACCTTCAACTCCTCATCCTGAGAAGTAGCGTTTTGATACTTGTCCATAACTCCATCACTACGAATTACAACAGAACACACAGATCTGAGAGGATCTACACCCAGGTCATCAAAGCTGTTCGCGCCCTCTGGACATGATCGACTTAAGGCGTGGTCACACGAGCACCGAACCGACGTAGGATCGGTTCGGTTCGGAGGCTGGTTCGGTTCGTGGCACATGTCACACGGCCACCGAAGTAACTTCGCTTCCTAGATACCATACGTATAGAGACAGGACACGGTTTCATTAGTAGTTGTTATGTATTTGAGTTAAATATTTCTATTGTAAACAAAAAAACTTTGAGGAACAATTATAAATTATAATTACACAGCAGATTTATCAGAAGATCGTTCGGCTGCTCAAAATAAATCACTCGATACAAATATTTTGCTAACCCTTCCCATCAACATAATTATATTTTTTTTATTAACATATGAATGTTTTTCTATGCTGAGTACATAACAAACAAAAACAGTCTTTATCATAGTACTGTGGTTTTACATAAATAAATCAGTCAACGATAGTTCATCAGGATGAATATGACACATTACTTATATTCTACACGAAAGAAAGTCACAACCATTCCCTTACATTTATGCAAAACTTAAGTGCAACATCTTACATTTATGCAACCCAATCACAAGTCCGGGTGAGCCTTGTCGTAAATTGCTTCATGTTGTTTATTTAACGAAATAAAAGTATCGTCCTATTTCTTTTTTAACTTTACTCACACGCACGTAAGAAGAAATGTGACGCGTGCTCGCTAAAATTCTAGAATTTTAACCAGCCAATAAGAGCAAGGGTTCGGCAAGAAATTTCGAGCAGTACCGAAATAGTTCGTTACGGCCAGAAATGTCTTCAGCCGAACTTTTTAGAGCTGAAAACGACGTCGTTTTGCGTCATTTAGTTCGGTTCGGTGCCCGTGTGACCACGGCTTTAATGTGTCTGCCAGGACCATATATTGACCAGGCTTGTACAACAGCTCTATAGGATAGCCCAGCAGTTTTATCCGCATGGCAGCTAACCTTGGAGATAATTGATTGATATCCTTAGACATAAGACCAATCAGAGGGAGATGGTCAGTCTCAACAACCACTCGTTTCTGACCAAGGCAGTAATATTTGAATCTCTCACAAGCGAAGACCACTGCAAGCAACTCCTTCTCAATCTGACTATACCTTGATTGACATTCTGTCAGAGACTTAGCAGCAAACTCGATGGGTTTACCATCTTCTAGTACTACAGAGCCGATACTGTGCGATGATGTGTCAGTACTCAGGGTCACCTCGCCTCCTGAGTAATATGCCAGAGGAGGAGCATGTATAATCAGGCTCCTGAGCTTTTCAAATGCCTGAATGTGGGCCTCCTCTCAGATGAACTGCACATTCTTCTTACACAGATCTCGGAGAGGCTTAGCATGCTCACTCAGATTTGGAATGAACTTAGCAAGATAGTTAACAAAGCCAAGATACCTCTGAACACCTTGCTTATCAGCCGGAGCAACCATATCCTTGATAGCCTCGACTTTTGAATGGCTAGGTTTTACACCCTCAGCTGTTAACTCATGACCAAGATATGACACAGAGTCCTTACAAATCACAGTCTTATCAGGATTCAAAGTCAACCCAATTTCTCGACACCTCTGTAGGAATTATCTCAGAAACTTGTCATGCAGCTCTTTCGATGGAGCGTAGATGAAAACATCATCTACATAGACCTTCACGAATGGCATATCGGCGAAACTGTCAACCATTCTCTGGTGAAATAGCTCTGTGGCGTTACAGATACCCATACCAAGTCTTACAAATCTGAACTTCCCAAATGGAGTGACAAAACTCAATAGCTTAGAGGACTGCTTATCAAGCGTAATCTGATAGAACGAAGATTTGGCATCTGTAGTGGTGAAATATTTCGAGCCAGACATACTTGAAAATATCTCTTGAGTTTGCAGAACGATTCCATGACGTGTCTCTTTTCTTCATCCCACAACTTAGCATAGCAGTGACAGGTAACAACCGGCGTTTGAATATGGTAAGGCACATCCTTATCAGCATAAGACGTATGTGCTTCCCCTAAAGTCAGAAGCAAGACTGTTCTATCTGTTTTGTTCAGGGCGAGTAATGATAGGACTACTGTTTATACTATTTTAGTTTTTTAATACTAGGATTGGAAATCATGGACCATTCGATATTCCATCAAACAGGCGTTACTCAACATGCAATGAAAGTAAAATGTGTGACGTAGACCACTACAATGGGATGAATTTAATGAAACCAACATTCATACTACTAGTAATACTAGTGTAGTAGTAGACCAAACGGAGTGGTAGTACTAGTTAACCTTTATTATAACCATGTGTGAGCCGAAATTTTCAAGAGTAGAAAAGAAACCTTTACCTTTTGTTTTATCAGATTTTACTTTGCTTCTATCCCATTCAGATGAGTTCCTAGCCTTTTTCAGCACTGAAAGTTAGAAGTTCAGGAATAGCAGCTTCGTCTGCTTGCTCAGCCATTATTGAATGCTCTTAACAGAGCCGTGTGATCACATAACCCAGTAGCCTCCACCTGATTGGCCGCTTGTGGGCTTATTGTTGCTTGAGGATTATGTTGTTGGACTTGGGTGTGCATGCTTTAACATTCTACAGTGAAAACTGCAGTTGGCCAAAATTGAGACTTGATTACTTGTAGCACTAGGCTCTTCAAATATTGAGTGATTCGTGGTTTGCTTGTGCATAACTGATTTTGTCTAACTAATAAAGACAGCATTTGGGTAGAGTCCTGTTCCTCCAGTAAGATTTGTGCCACCAATAGATCATTCAAGTGAACTACTGCCCCATCTCCGCCTGGAGATTTTTTCTTTTTTTTTGGAATGTGCACTGTTCAGTTCTTAAGGCATTGTGAAGTAACAATATCCCCAAGACTTAGTTAAAATAGAATAAGTTTAGTTGAGATAGCATGTCTAGAATGAATTTTATGGTCTGTTCTCTCAGTTGGCTTGCAGTCACTTTTATGCGAGTATTAGATGAATGCCCTGTGTTGCACAGGAAGTATACCACAGCTTATAAACCTTACATAACCTACATTACCTTACCTACTACATTACCTCAACACTGCATTACCTGCAACTGTTTATAAGCTGTCGTTATGGGTGCAATGCTGGGCATTCAGCGTGAGGCCAGCTGATAATTTTGACGTGTGGCGCAACGCTGTTATGCATATTTTAACCAATGTAATGAATATCTTCACTATTACCGTTAGCCACGTCCAGTTGAACGCAGTCTAATGGGTCAGCTCAACGCCTCCAACCCTGGAGGTTCTGACATGGAACCCTCTGAGGAACAGATTTTTCGTTACTAAAACTTTATCCCTATGACTGGTCAGACAGACATGTACATTTATATATGTACATATATATATCCCTTGCTGTTGGTTTTAACAGAGCATATAGAATATGTTCAACCAAATAGACTTGGTCACCGTCGATAACACATTTTCTGTGAACAACGTTTATCTTTGGACAAATTGCCTTTCAATTATTTTGTTTCCCACATGCTTCACATATTATAGGCAAAAATAGTTTAACCACCTCTCCGGCCCCCTAGTTGAGTTGATTTTATATTGCAGTTTTTGTATCTCTACCTAGGTTTGTGATGAAAACTTTGGGTAGCATACTTGGCCTTGAGAACTTGTTTGGACTGTCTCACTGACTCATTGTTTGGTTCTGATTACTTACGGTTGACTTAATGGACTGTATCAGATTTTCAGCAATCAGTTTTTCATCAAGAGATTTAATGTGACCTTATTTATCATCAGACCCCCTTATCAACTTTTTAAAATGAAATTTGTTTCTAATTGATGAGTCTCATTGATTTTCCAAACCATATCCTTCAGCTAATTTCCTGTGATTCATCTAAAGCACATTGACTGTGTCATCACTTTGAGTACAACCATGACATTTGTGCCTGGGAATCACTATCCTAGCTCTGAGATTTCAGTATTTTTGAAATATGTTTATTACACCTTTCTACTTCCTTTCATTTGCATCTTATTCGTTTACAGTTCTCATCCATTCTTATCAGCTTTAAAAGAAAATACATCCGAGTATATAACTCTTCATAACAGTCATAGTAGGAACAACTTTGTCAATTGTCAACATACAGTTGTTGAAAGACTTCATCCAAGAATACCAGACTTCAGAAAGATACTCCTGACTGATAAGAGAACTTTATACTAACTATAACAAAAATCATAACAACATCCAAAATTACAAAACCCTAACTTTTTAACCTAGTGTCTTTAAGAACTTTGTCCTTCGGGGAAGCTAAGGTCAACAAAGCATCTTTGAACTTCTGCTCATTCTCGACCTTCAGCTGGAGCTGGCACTGGTCGACCCCTACAGCTGCAATATATTTCTTGTACTCGTCGATCCTTGACCTGCATTCAGCAAGGGCATGTTTACGCTGTATGTGACCTCGCATAGCATGGAACCAGACTTAATCTCATTAAATAAGCTGCTCATCTGATCCAGGAAAGGCCGCATTTTACCCTGAGCTGCGTCAATTTTAGATTTGTGACAAGTTGGGCGTGTAGAAAAGAGAAATTCATTGATGAGATGTGAAGGTAAATATGCTAACATAACAAGAAGTTTGTCTGCTTTTCTGGAACCTTCACAGTTTAAATCAATCTCTCAAATGCTTCAACTCAAAAATACCTGGAAGAAGTAATTGCCCAAAAATAGTATTGTAAAGGAATTGCTATGCCTCCTTTACTGGTTTCATGCTTAAACTCAAGGAAACAATGCAGAAGGTTTCTAGTTCAAAATAAATGTGTTTGCTCTACTCGGATAATGTACAACACATGCATTCACAAAAAATTCAAATGAACTCTGCCATCTTTGCCCTCGTTTTGTCCTCATACTTGCTGAGCAACTTTGGCTCCATCTTCTTTCAAGGCGGCTCTGGCAGGATTTCCGAGTCAATCGGACCTGAAATGAGTCATCCTTCTGTCTGTCCAGTCAATTCGTTTTCACCGAACAGTCCCGTCCCAGTAAGAGTGCTAGCTTTTTAATTAAAGATTGTTGAAAGGGCTAGCTGGGCCCAGGCCCTGAGTTATAGGGCTGCCATACTTCAACTCACGGTTCGCCTTTCAAAATAGCTGTTTTTTTAGTGTCAGGCGGGTCTCTAGTCATCCTCTTTTGGGCATCCTTAATCGCCATTTCCAAGTCATTGGTGTCGCCGCCTATATGCTTGGTCTGTTGATCTCTCTTCTCACCGAGATTGGCTGTTCAGCCTACTGCCTATTAATTCACCCAGCATTCTGGTTGTTGGCTGGTTTTTGAGGAGAGTAGCTGGAGAAGCATCAAGGAGATGACTCATGATCATGTGTTTGTTGAGGTCCGGTTGAACTAGTTCATCTTATGGCATGAGCTGACTCTTTTGACAGCGCCATAAGTGGTCCTGGTTACTGAGGGTAGGGCTGCATGGGGCATCTTTGTCTGTAGGTTCAGGCACAGACAAAGATGTGGCCAAACTGTGGCTCCACTCTGGTTTGTCAACCAAAAACACTACCAAAGGGTAGTCTCTATTGGCAACATGGCTCTTCTGGTGGAGTAACATCTGATCCTGTCAGGAGTTCTGCAAGGAACAGGGGCCTACGATCGTCACAAAGTTTTGCATAATTTGATGCCGGCTTCTTGTGTTGCTGGTAGGATAGACTTAGGCTTAGGACGTTAGGCTTTTGACACACTTTCTATCGTCACAAAAATCGCTACCAGAGGATGTGAAACTTTGATTTCTCTTGTCTATGTAAGTGGTAGGTGAACGAGTAGTATAACTCTTAGGTGCTATTGCGTTTGTGCTCGTACAGAGGAGTGGGCAACACTCTCTTTCTGCTATAAATTGTTCGAACTATGTTAATATACCTTATCTGGAGGATCTGCAATATTTAAAGCAGATGTCTCCACTGGTGCTTTTTTAAACCAGTCAAGATGTTCGTCGTGTATGTCAAGTGGTGTCGTTTCTCTGCTAGCTTTGTTCATTAGTCTTTTAAATGTCATTTTTCACTTGTGGGAGTAGCCACCATCTTTATCTCCGAGGTAGGCTTGACTGGCTCCTAATTTTTTTCAAACAGCTCGGAGCATTTTCAGTTAGGACATACAGCTGACTTAGCAGCTCTTGCAGAGATGTTTCTGAAATATTATTTATGTCTGTCAAAAGTAGGCTTTGTTTTGTTGCTCGTACATCTTTAACATTTGAATTTTTGCAAAGGAATGAGGTAATATCTATAGAGGGGCCAGTTTTACACCTTTTTTCCTCTATGCTGAGCCAAAATCTTTTGCTCTTTGGATACAGCAAAATACTTGCATTCACAAGAAAGTGCTAAAGAACTCTGCAGTCTTTACCTTTGGTTGCCTTTTATGGTTGCCCATTGAGTCTTTTTTCCGTTTGACTGATCAGTTTGCTTTCACCACAGTATATTGGTACAAACGCTGGAGAATTTTTAGATGTTTCGTAAATTGTCCCACATGGACAATTATTGTATTTAATGTTTTGTGACTATATGTATGAGATACTGTAATATCTGTTAACAGATTGGAAATATCAGTTCAAAAAGATGCCATTTTCGAAAAACGAGTCTCTGTGGTGCAACAAATTGTACCCTAACACCTGCCTGGTATTTGCTACTTTTTCATAGGCTCTGAAAGTATCAAGTATCTTGACTTGGTATGCTTGTCATGCACTCCCCCTTTCTTTTTCTCTTTGCAGCATTTTGAACCAACAGACAGTTTTTTATTTCTCTCACTATTTTTAGTTGTTCTCACATTTTTTAATATAAATTATTATTATTACCACTATTATTATACGATCATATGATATGTAAGGTTGGATGGTACAAGAGGCTTTTTTAATATATGCTTGGACTAGTGGAATGCCCAGTGTTGAGCAGGTATTAAACTAACGCTTATAAACAGTGGCAGGTAAAGTAGTTGCCTGTCACTTACCATTAGCCTGGCACATTGCCAATGGCTAATTTGAGTAAGCTATTATCCGTAATGCTAAACTTACTAATAAGAGCTCAAAAAGCAAGCTTTGCACGACGGTGCATTGTAACGCAGTCACTATCCCTATATTAATCTAGATAGCAATTTACAGTATCATGTGCGGAAAACACAATTCATATATATAAATCCGAACATAATAGATTTTGTATGTGCTGCAGTCTGTAGTTCGGTCTGTCCAGCTATAATAGCTATTATAATCTTGGAATGACGAATTCGTATCGCAGAAGATTTGATCTCAGAACCTCTCATTCAACAGGCAAGAAACTAACCCATTGAGCTATGCAACACAAATAAATTTATATGGGCAATGTACATGTAGATATGAGAGTCATATCCATATCTGTTCCATCCTTGCATAATACTTTAAATTTTTTCATCTCTAAATTTGTTCTAAATAAATTTGTTCATCGTTTAAAATTCGCATCATTCATCTGTGTTAGCAAAACTCTGAAGATTATATTGTTTGTGTTTCCTCATAAGATAATAGATGGTGGGAACAATCATATGCTATTCATCATCAATAACTTTCAATAACATCGCGCTGACCTTCTTTGAATGCTAGATTTCTTTAAAGGTTGACTTGCAACAAAATTCACATTACAGTTATTTGGTATCAAAAGATTCGCCATGTCTTACTCTGTAGTGTGGTAGGTGCCAAATATGTGGAAATGTGATTAAAAGCTCTTAAAAGCTCAAAAACAAAAAGCCGCCGTAGATTGGAATCTCTTGATTTCGATGACGTATCCGCGCTGTATGGTTATTGTCTTGTCACGTGATGTTCTCGCGTGAATTGAAAGGCCAATAAAAAGCTCAATATCAAACTTATCGTAGCAATAGTTTATGATAAACACTTCGGGTTTTACCTAAGACTCCGTATCAAATATAGATGCTCGCTACTTTACAGTTTCGGCTTGGCCATTCCGTTCGACTATTCATGTCTGAGTTGCGTTCATAGAAAATGTCAAATTCTGAAAAGTTAAGACCCTGGCGTTTCGAGCCTGACGCTCTATCTGAAGAAGATCCTCAACAGAATCAAACCTCCCAGCAAGTAAGCACCGCCATTAGCCAGCTCTCATGTGCCGAGCTAGCTAGTAGTAATAGCTTTAGCTTGAGAGTGATAGAACGAATATTATTATATATGATTTTAATGATGATAATTATCGCTTCAATATTGCGAAAAAATAATTACAGATTTTTCTCGAATGACAACATTAACAATTTTATTATTTAAATCTAGTGCTGCACTGATATACTGTTGGATAACATCGACCTGATGTATTAGCTATGGTTGCATAGACATATCTGTTCATTTCTTTAGGAGCTAATACCACCGGCTACAGAGTGGTGTGCCTGCAAGCATTGTCAAGACATGCCATCTCTTCCTGAATGTTTGTGCTGCCATTATGCTGAGTTTGCGCATTGTCTCCTTGACCGAGGGGAGCATGAATGCCTGTGTATGCATCCCGGTGTAAACGAATTTGTGACGTCTGCACCCCTTGAGTTGAGGTGGAATAATTACCTGTGATATCATAGTGAGTTGGATATTCATTTAATGCCAACAACACCAAGGCTATGCTAATGTGTCAAGCATTATCTAAAATTCTTGTGTTACACATTTAATGCATCAGTTGAACACACATATTCTGAACTCGTGGAACACAAGGAGAACTGGTATATTTGGCTTGTACACTTACTACAGTAGAGAGTGTATTAGTTTTATGATTTTATTATATAAAGATCGAGATTATTTTGATGATCAGCAATTATTGTTTTTCAATAATTATTTTGGTAGATAATCTATTCCCATTTGGAGAGCCATCGCCAAATGCTCGGAAAAGGTTGTGTGCATACCGCAATCTTGTGTTTTGGTTTATGCCGCAAATCTTGTTTGCAAGTCTGCAAACTCTTCTTCATCATCCGTTGGTGGGAAAAGAGCCCGAATCTTAGACACCAAGCAGGCAGGTAGAGGCCGTCGCTCACGGCGACAAATTTGCGGCATAAGCCAAAACACAAGCTTGCAGTATGCACACAACCTTTGTAACAACATCCGTTGTAATGGACCTCACTCTCAGGCCGTGGGAAATTAGATCGGACTGGCATCGCTTGAAGCCTTCCAGCTCCATGGTGTTAGAGCTGGTGGTCTCTGTTGACTGCAAAATATAGAAAGTTACGACCAACAATTACTTTCACATTATTTGAATGAACTATTTAGCTAGATGAGCAACTTCATGTTTATGTATTGATAACTACTAAAAAATTTGGGTTTTTGTCAGGCTGTGAAGTAAAAACTGTCAAAGTTTTACCTTGACAAGATGGCTGCTGACTATTAAACCGCAGCTCTGATCCATCATAGTGTAGGCTCTGTATAGTGCGCAATGCCCCGGACTATCGCATCTACCGTCACCTGCCAAATCAAGCTCCCAATCGATTGCTGCCATCAATCCCTCGTTATGCAGGGTGTACTGCTCAGCAATACACTGTAAAATATTGTAAAACTTCATTATACAAGATTAATTTGTATCATTATCATTAGTCTAAGAATGTAGAATCCTCTTCCCCTTTTTGTGCTATATTATGATGAAGAATCAGAATTTTGAATTATAATATATTTTGCTTGAAGGATGACATATTTTCATTTCAAGAAAAAAATTGTTTCTAAATGTCGTTATTCAATTAGTGTGCCAAGCTTTTACTCACATTTTCCAAGTTTATGAGTAAATATTAACACTCACACCATGTAAGTATTCTCTTTGTTGGTAGAGGCAAACGCTGTGGCTTGGTATTGCGATGTTCAGGAGCGACAGAAAACGGAGGTTCTGCGTAAGGCATCCGCCAGAAAAGAGTGATGCAGCTGCCAGCAGGGGGTTGATGACGTGAGCTCTGTTCACCCTGGCAGTTGTTTCCCAAGTGTACGATCGGTGACAGGAGGCACATGTAACCTTGAACTCTACCATCCGCCTTCTCGCACCATCGTGAATGAGCAGGGGAGGGCGCAGGTGTGACAGTGAAATAGTCGCTGGAGTGCTGTCACACTTACAATTATTTTCTCCTCTTTGAAGGAGGATTCGGGTCTGAAATCACGACACAATAGTTGACTTGCAATACGATTTGTACAACATCATTTCCTGTTATTATATCATATTTGCTTGATCAGAAAAAGAATAAATATATAGCCATGCAATCATGACACAGATTTTACAAAACCCTATCAGAATCCATGATATTGTAAACATAAAATGTGAGTAATAACTCTATGGATATTTTTTATATTTTGTCAAGTTTGGTTTAGTTCAGCTCTATCTTACATGTAATTGGAGAGCGTTTGACGCTGGCCAACATAGCGCTCAAACTCTTCCCAGTCTTCAGTGGTTGGCACAAATTATTCATCTAATACTAATAATAATCAACTAATAATATTAATATGCTATTAACGATGATACCAGAAAATGACAATAACTATTTTATATAACATATCTATAAGTGAGTGGGGTTAAGAAATTTGGCGAAATTAATCGTGAAACAACATTATTTCATCAATTATATATTAATATATTACGTTTTACAGATAGATATGCAGTATGAATTAGTTTTGTTATTATAATTAGAGTTGCCCCGATTTTGGTATCGGTATCGGTGCCGATATGAGTGTCAAGTATCTGAATCGGTATCGGCCGATCTTTTCTTAAAAAATCTGAACCTGCCGATACTTTTTACAGATCAACCATTTAGCAGAAAACTGTATTTTAACCTGCTATACTAATAAAAATTCATCAGCTGTAAGCTTCTTACTTTTACTTAATGAATTTCAGGCCTGCCACACAATTTATTTCATGTCTATAGCCTGATCAACGCAGCGAAGGAAACTTTTTAGCCAGAACGTAAACAAAAAGTGTGGTATTTTCCAATTACAGCGATAGGTTTTATCGCAAGCAATCACGAACAAGATAACAAAAATGGGAAACAAGAACACAGTGTAATATTTCTATTTACTAGCATTACGAAAGTAATTTAAACAGTCGACGCATAAAGTTATCTATCACTCTCTTGATCCTGACGATACAATGGATCGTTTGTATTGTACAAAAAACGGTAACCCCAGTGGCGTATCGGTATGTAGCCTGTCCTCCAACATCTGTTGCAAGGGAATCCCCCTTCAGGACGCTTGGCTACATTGATAATGATGGAAGAAAAGAGACGTCTTACTGAGATAATTGAATCACTAACGGTTTTTAAAGGAAACATTGATTTGCTATAAACTTGTACAGGCACAGCAGTTCATCTAACAATAGAAGAGGGACTCCGTTATCACAGATAGAACTGTACCACTAACAGTAATTACCTTTATTTCCAAATTACAAGAAACATGGACTGTTTTGTTACTACATGCACGGTATGTCAGTATGTGAATATGTATATATTTTTTTCCATAAATGCAAACAAATAAATACAATAATATTCATGTTTTCTTTGCATTATGTTTGTATTTGCATAATAAAATGAGCTACTATCTATGCAACACAAAAGATCTGAATCGGTATCTGAATCGGATTATTTTTCAATTAGGATCGGTATATCGGATCGGAATCTGAATCGGCTGGTGAATTTAGAATCGGGGCATCTCTAATTATAATAAGGATAATACACGTAATTAAAAAGATAAAATACTAATAATATAATATTACAATTAAATGACATTAATATTGTTACATTAAATATAGATTAATACAGTAGGCTACTATTAGGAGAATACTAGAAAATAACCCGAGTTACTACTACTAATACAAGTAGTTCATAAAATAAATTACTCACGTGCTTTGGTGACATGTGGAGTATGCAAACAGGTTAGAAAACATGTCGTCTTTGAACTGGCGAAAACAAAGGTAAGAGTAAGCAGGCGAATAAATAAAGTTTGTCACATCCAGCTTCACCCAGTTGTTCCACGCCCGGTGGAGGTCTGGTCTTTTCTCAGCTCTTGGCCAAAAAAAGGTGCTTCTCAGCTTGGCAGCTGCACAAACACTATGTGGCGCGTTAGACATTATGACGAATTGAAATAAACAAGTTTAATATGAGAAAGCGTGTTTGCTATTTGCGATAGATCAAACTTGAACTGAAACTAACATTATCTGGTCATGTGACTTACAACTCCCGCTATATGGCGCGAAAATTTTCTACAGCATTTTTCAACCATCATAGCGGACCAAAAGGCTCATCATTTTTATCAGAGGATGATATGCAATCGTTCAAGCTAAGCTTAAAAAATTAAACATATTTTTATGCTACGTTTTGAGATATCAGTGCTCAAAGTTGCAGCATTACGATGCCGATAAAATAGACGCGTAAGAACAATAGACATGGTTTTTATCGCAAGCGTGAAGTATATTTGTGAAAATAGTTCGACGAATAAGGATGCATGAAAGTGTAAACATAAACTATCTCGCACACATTTTAGCCGTTTTAGCACACATACGTCACATTTTAGCCGTTTTGGAAAACGAATCCAAACTAGGGCGGTCTCGTGTGGCTGCGATTTTCTGTTCGTTTTTTAGCTTTTACGAGCTTTTAATCACATTCCCACATATTTGGCACCTACAACACAATAGAGTAAGACATGGCGAATCTTTTGATACCAAATAACTGTAATGTGAATTTTGTTACAAGTCAACCTTTAACTAGTCAAAACGTGGTATAGCATAAGTTGTATTTTATTAGCCTTGTTACAATTTCATGTTAATTGGTTCAGATGAACAGAAACCAAATAGATGAAATAATGAAATGTTGCGCCTGTAGACTTAGATCTCTGAACTGAAATACACTGACCACCCAATTGCTTGAGTCAAACTCACAAAACTAAAATGAAAACATAACTCTCACAAAACACAAATTCGTGACACTATTCATTACAGATATCTCATAGCAGTCAGACGTTTCATAGGCTAACATGCATTTGAGACACTCATGGCATGTTGGTTTCATTACATTTTCCCCATTGACTTCTCTGACTAGCTGGTGAGCTTCAGCTTTCTCGATTTGTGTAACAGTTTTTCATTGCATTGTTCATAATCCTAAATTTATTTTACAAAATACAGAAAATATTAAAGAATTAGAAACTCATCAAGCATTTTTTGTTTGATTGCTTTGGATATCCATCATTCAAGAATTGCATGAGGCAGGCCTTTGTTGAGCCAGTCAACTGTAAAACTTCAGTTATTTGCCATTTTTGTTTCTCATCTTTGACTAGATATAAAATTTATTCATATTTATTCAGATTATTCATGTATTTTATGTCTTATGCAGAGTTTTACTTGCCTAATTCAAACTGTTTTTATTATTTGCCACAAAGTGACCCACAAAGTGACCCTCTTTTGCTACCCAAATGTTTTTGCAATTGTTAGCTGGATTTATATTCTTTTTGCGGGAATAATACATTTTAGATAAAGGACCTGCTTCACCAATTAGTTTTATTGGGTTTTTTGCAAAATATTGAATGCTCACTTTGATCTGTGTTGACTGGATTTGCATGGCCATAAAATAGATTTGGTCTGGGAGATGACATACATGCTTGGATTTAGTTTTTAAAAAGCTTATTGCACATAATGCATATGTCTGCTAGCATTGCAAAGACCTTCACTCGTTTGTGTTTCTAGAGATGTTTGTATGCAACTAAATTTACAGGATTATTAATGCAAGTAAATACAGTAAAACCTGTATTTAAACGCCACCTTCAATTGAGCACCACTATGAAATAGAGAGCGTCACCCTTTATTTGAATGCTACTTTTATTTGAATGCCACTTCCAGTTTACCAATACTCTCTGACCTTTGTAACCTTTACAAACTCATAATAGCAAGTGATCAGGAGAGAAGTGTCCACAAACCGTATTAATAATGATTCAATTACATCAATAATAATTAGTTCGTTCATTTTTTCTGTTTGTATCGAAGTCCGTTTTCGAATTCTGTGTCTAGGTTATTTCGTTAGAATCTTTTAATGCAGCACCATAAAATAATTAGTTACTGTATTAGGCTATTAGTAGTTCCTTTTTTATGACGTTCTGATACTTCAATGTATGGGAAAAGGTTTTCGCATTCACGATGGAAAATTCACTACTATTATTTTGAGGCTAACTTTTGAACCTGTTTTAATAACATGTGGTTTTTTTTTATTCGCAGTGCAGAAAACAGGTTGAGGTCAGAAGACGTTGTGGAAGGTATTGAACAGCCAGAATTTATACAATGGTTCGAAACAGAAACAACAATCAGAACACAACTGGCCCAGCAAGCGACGCTAATATTTTTGTATTAAAAATGTTGATACTTGTCTTAAAACGTTAACTTTTGTTTCTACATGTAATATAAGTATGGTTCCTTTATGTCACTTGTTCATGAATATATAGTTGTAGCATTTGGTAGATTATCATTATATAACTTATAAATATGCAGATTTACAGCACATTATTTGATAGCCTCATTGCAGTAATCTGATTTTACAACGAATCGATGCTTGTAACTCATCTTCTATTGAATATAAAAAGCTAGTTTGGGCTGTAAACTGTAGCAAACATGTTGATGGGCTCAATGAGGTTTTATGCAACCCTGTTAAATGTAATTATAAAATGAAAATATGCCTTCAAATTTAAAATGAAATAAAAAGCTTTTAAGCTCCAACAAGTCGCAATGCAGGCTATAAAATCATGGTTGGTTAATTGCGAGCAATATATATCAATTGGTAGATGCATGTATTAACTTCCTCGTGCATGCTTACTTAAAAATATCTAAGTTGGTGGTAAGTTAGTAAATTTCTTGCTAAAGGGTTAATGGCGCACCACCCAAAGGAGAGTGCAAAATATAGGCAACATTTGATTCCCCCACATAAAGATTAAATCCATTTTTCCACCAGTCTGACGAGGTGTTTGAAAAAAGCGCCACTCTAAGGGAAGGGTTGAAAGATAGAGTGCCGTGGCATTCAAATAAAGGTCTTACGGTATGTTTCTCCTAGGCAGTAACTTTGGCAAATACATGTTTTAGCTCATAGTTTTGGCGGTACTTGCATGAGTGATATCAGACTTGCTTTTTTGAGCTCTGCTTTTAATTCATGACAGCGAATCCTAAACTATGCAATACAAATATATCTTAATAAACTATTAACTATATGGGCTTGTCCATAATTAGTGTGTGACACTTGTAAAGCTTTCCTAGCTATATGGCGATTCAGCATTCTGAATTTATAATTTTTGAACTACAACACTTAGTGTTTGAGGCATGCGTGAGCCTTGATAAGTTGGATTTATTATATATAATAAACCTGTAAACTAGTTGGTGTACAATATTTATTTAAAATACACAAATTTGAGTCTTTTTAACCTAAATACTTATAGATCAAATATGAATACTGCAACTATATTTTCTCCCATTTTTTATATGATCTTTATGTTTGAATTTGAGTAACCTCTAGGCATATTTTAGAGACAGGAGAACAAAACAAATTTTTTAGTGCATAAACCAAATCGCAGACTTAGTTGTTTTCTTTGCTCAATGAATTTTATAGATGGCTGGCCCTGACTCATGTGAGATAAGTTAGCTCATATGATTGCAACAGATAGGAGTTTCATAGCTGAACCGCTTCAAAAGCTGTCATAATAATCACATGTTTCGTGGTACTTAACTTACTGCCAGCAATAAGATCAACAATCATTTTTCAGACCTTAGAAGTAGTCATTTGTCGAGTTGGTTTTTTATCAGCTGAACAAATTTATTCCAGTAGATATTCATATGTTGTAATATAATATAACAGCATCTGTTGTAAAACAATCATATGCTATTCATCATCAATAAGTTTTAATAACATCGCGCTGGCCTTCTTTGAATGCTAGATTTCTGTAACTAGTCAAAACATGGTATGGTCTAATTTGTATTTTATTAGCCTTACTTGTTACAATTTCATGTTATTTGGTTCAGATGAACAGAAACCAAATAGATGAAATAATGAAGTGTTGCGTCGATAGACTTAGATCTCTGAGCTGAAAATTAGACAAAAAGGCATATCAAACCTTACTTTTTAGAGAAGCTGCAATGTTGCTGATGTAGCTATAAATAATCACTTCTAAAAAGTAACGAACTTGACAACAAAAATTATTATTTGGTAATGGCCAATAATTCCAGTTAGAGTTGTATGCTCATTTTACAAACAACTCTAAATTTAAAACACTTGAAACCTTGACTGATTGCGAATGTTTTACAAGGTATACATTTATGTGTCAAGTACCATTTTGTGTGTCAGTGTCAAGTCAAATATCATCTGATATCTCACTTTTCTAAGTGAGCGTCTATGACATCCACCAGCTGCTTTTACATTGAAGAGACAACTCCGAACAGCGTCAATTCACAATACGATAAGTTTTGTGGCAGCAAATATGTTAGAATGTAATTTTCAAAAACCCTGATGTACTTCAAAGGATGAGGAGTGAATATGTCACTACAAAATTCAGTAATGATTTCACCTTTTGCTTTTACTATTGGCTCTCATCGTTATTCCTCAGTTCTTTGGTTCTATCTGCTAGTCACCCTTTATCCTTATTTTCCACATTCATAATACCTGGGGGCACAGCTGACCTGAAGTTGACTTTGTGCTCCCTTTTTACGATGAAAGCATTTAACACCTCAGACTCGTTGCCTTATAGCTTTTGAATGGTATGAATGCCTTCCGGGTTTTTGCACTTAAGTGAAGTGCTCACACCAATATTCTGGATCTGCAAAATTCTCCATTAGCGTTCAACTCGTATATCCTCAAGTTGGTTTTGCTCTGTAACCTTTTGAGTGTTTGTAAATTAGTTGAGCAGCAAAATGCAAAAGCAGAGCTGTGAATATTCAGCTCACATGTGCAAGTGATGATGTGCAATAGTAAGACGGCAATATACAATACAAAGCTACTGACCCCTGATTTCCAATCCTTGATAGGGATTGCCTGCTTTGTAAAGGAGCCCCTTAACTCTCAAGTATATACGTGAGATTTACTTTTAGTTATCAATTCAGTTGCATCAGTTAGTAGGATACGTTCATGCTATGACCAAACCTACTTGTATAGTTGTAAGGAAATCTAAATGCCGTAGATAAATTTAACTATTGTTCTCTCAGTGTCAGGGGCGTCCAATCATGCCTGTCATTTAGTAACAGTGAAAAGTACTTTTGAGCCTGAATATTTCTTCAGCTATTGTTGTCTAGCAATTTATTTTTATTTTTGTTGTTATATTTTTTTGCATATATAAATTAATTCAAGTTTCTTTTGCTGCTTCATAGTGCGCCTTCTTTTTAGCTTGCAAATTCATAAACTGCTCCGAAGCCTTTGTAACATTAAGCTTGTCTGGCTGTTTTGCAAATATATGTTCAAGGAAGTTGGCAGGCAAAACATTTTTTGTCGCTTTAAATACAAACAAACGTAAAGCTTGAGTTGCTGACGATCTTTTTCATTTATTTGCTATGCTGTTTTGTTGAGGTTGGCCATTAAGCAATCTAATTAAAAGACATGAATTTCACAAAAATTACAAAAGAATTAAAAATACATTAACTTCATTTTGGTTGTAAACATTATGGAGTACTAGCTGAATGCACAGCATTTCACAGGTAATAAAAAACTTTCTGCACAAAGAATTTAGCATTAGTTGCTAAATTTAGTTATCATTGGCTAAATCTATTTAGTCACTAAAGCTAGTAACTTAAGCTAGTAACGTCCTGTAATAAAAGTTGTCTGAAGCCAGCTTGCTTATAATCGTTAATGAATCTATACATATAAATCTCAGTGTTTACCTTTTTGTTGGTTTTCTGTTAGTCTGTCTGTGTGTCCAATTATAGTGACGAAGTCATAGGAATGAAAATCTGCTGTGCACTAGATTTGAGCTTATAACCTCCAATGCAGACAGCATTAATCCAATACAATACACTGTCCAACGGGCTATACTATGAAATAACTTTGCACATACTCATTACACCAGCCAATGTTTTATGGCTTCACGCTACTCACTTTAGCTAGCACTACGCTAGCACTAGATGAATGCCCAGCATTGCCCAGATAATAAAAAGTATTTGCGCAGAAAACTTATTTTTATTTAACATGTACAACATTTACCATTTTAACTTTTAAACTTCCTATCATGAGAAAAATGTTTTGGGGCAGTTTAAATAAACTAAAAGAAAAAATAAACAATAAGTACATAGAAGAGTGTGTATAAAAATGTTACCGTTGGAGCAGATGTTTGTTGTATCCAAAGTTTTGATAGATGGTACTGGTACCTTTCGATACTGGTACAAACGTAAAAATGAGATATCATACTTTCTTTGTCTGAGCGAACAAAAAGAGGATGAAGAGGCAATTCCTACTCCAGATGCTAACACAATTGTACACATGAAAATCATTTGGCTTCTGCAGATTTACCAAAACTAGAGATACGAGTGTAACAGCATGTTTGAAATTGAAGCAGCAAGTTGAAAAATTACAAACTAAAAAAATAAGTAATGGTAAAACAAATACAACTTTTAAAAAAATTCAAAAAATAACAAACACCAGAGGTAATATTAATTAATGAAATATTATAAAAAAATTCATTTCTATTTAGCAATTATACAGATATCGTAAATAAAATTGCTAAGAATGGCTTAAACCTGGTTTCCACATAGCAACGCAATGATCGCGCGCGGCGCAGTGACCGTGCGCAATGCATTGTGTTGACTGCAATGCAGTGTTTCCATAGCACGTGTAGGCGCCATGCTTGCATCGAACCGAGTGGGTAATTTCCGCTTACTCTTTCGTACAAGAGACCGATTTCTTCGCGATGAAAACGAAAACTTTTTTCAGATCAAAATATCCCTCCGTTTGCATTATGGGATATGTTGAAAAGGTCAAACAGTGTATTGTGGGATACATCATCGCACGCACCCGTCACAAGGATCCATTCAGTTGAATCCTTCCGATCATCGCACGTTCGACGTGCATTCGTCCGGTGATGAGGTGTCCACATCACAGCCGGCCTATGTGCGACGTCGTGCGCCTTGGCACCTTGCGCTGTCATATGGAAACCAGGCTTTAGTCTTGTGGTTAGGTGCGCGTGTTTGCAAACTTGTGGTTACAATGTTCGTTAGTTCAAATCCAGTATGAAGCGCATTTTTAATTCCTCAAACTTTATTGCTCTAACTGGGCAGAAGGATGACAAACTTTGAGTTTTATATAAAACTATATAAATTATGCTAGAATTGTTGGACAGAAGAAAATTCCTAAACTCACTATTGCAGCAAAACTATTGCAATCAGTATAGAGCTGTAGAAGGAACCACAACCGGTACACCATGAATTACATGGAAATAAACACTGTATACCAAAATAAACAAACACCTTTGTTTAAAAGTTGGAGTGGTAGATGTTGTTTATGTTGGCTAAAAGTAAATTTTCTGTGCAAAAACTTTTTTATTACCCGTGCACCGTCGAACATAAATAAATTGCTGACATAATACTTGATGCGTATGTTATAAACTGCATAAGTGTGAGCAGTCTTTGCATAAGTATGTGAACAACAATCCCATAGTATGGCAAGGACAGCTTAGTGTAGTGGCTAGTGCGCCTGTCAAGAGACTTGGAGGTTCCGAGCTCAAATCCAGTGCGGATGTTTTTTACTAAACCTTTATCACTATAACTGGACAAATGAACGACATATGAAACAGTCAAGGTTATGTCCTAAAACGTATACCTGTTTTTAGGTCCTCAATACTATTTTTAGGTTTATATTTTGAGTTAACGTTCGGTAACTTCAAGTCTTACTGAAAGTAGAAGCTGTTCAGGTACATTATGTCTATAAATGTGGCAGAACGACAATTAATAACTCACATTTGCTATGATAGAAGTCCAGCTACATTGTATGTAAAATCGTATTACTCAAGTTACAGTTGACCTAGGTCATCAACATTGGGTTAAAGTTGCATAGGAAAGAATTGAAGCAACTTTTGTGTTGGCCTGTTGGAAGCTCGGGTATAACAGCCAGACCAGTGAATGCAAGAGCATTATGAAAATGCTCTCTATTCAATTGTCTTTCCTTTACGCAATACGTCTTTCCTAGCCTGAGCTACTTTATACGAGGGGTGATCATAAAGTTCCCGGAATCGTTTTCCTAGTCAAATATAAGACCATGTGCAGTTGTTTTGATTGTTCCATGTTGCTAAGCAGCACGGAATTTCCCCATAGCCAAAGTTTTACGCCTGTAAGAGCACGCGCAGTGAAGTTATAGTAGGCCATGTCAAGGTCATTTTTTATCATTCGTCGGATTTTTCCAAATTGAATGATATAGGAGAGCAACGCGTTTGTGTAAAGTTTTGTGTAAAACATGGAAAGTCCGGTGCTGAGACACTCCAATATTACGGACAGCTTATGAAGACTCTGCCCTTGAGAAAACAGCCTGTTATGAATGGCACAAAAGATTTAGAGAGGGAAGAACAAGTGTTAAAGATGATGATCGCATGGGCAGACCGGCAACTTCAAGGACGACAACAGCCACAGACCTTGTGAGACAGCAGGTGATGGGAGATAGGCGATTGATTATGCATGAAATATCAGCAGAAAGTGGGCTTTCTTATGGTACATGTCATCTTATTCTCACTGAAGATTTAGGCATGAGAAGGATCTCTGCAAAGATGGTACCCAAACTGCTCACTAACGACCATAAAGAAAAGAGTTGGCTGTTGTATTGAACTAAAAGAAGCTTTAGCACAAGATCCTGAGTTTCTTTCAAAAGTTGTGACTGGGGATAAAAATTGGGTCTATGGAAATGACCCAGAGACCAAGTCACAAAGTTCTCAATGGAAATCTCCTGGCTCTCCTAGGCCTAAAAAGGCTAGAATGTCTCGCTCAAATGTGAAAACGCTGCTGATAACGTTTTTTGACATCAGAGGTGTGGTACACTCTGAATTTCTGCTACATGGTCAAAATGTGAATCAGCATGTGTACAAAGACATTCTGATAAGACTTAGAGACAGTATCAGAAGGAAACGTCGGGATTTGTGGCTCTCAGGTGACTGGTACCTACACCATGACAATGCTCCGGCTCACACCTCAGTGATGGTACGTCAGTATTTGGCAAAAAATGAGGTGACCGTGCTTAACCATTCCCCTTATTCACCTGATTTAGCGCTGTGTGACGTCTAACTATTTCCCAAAATCAAATTGACAGCGAAAGGTGAAAGGTTTGACGACATACCAACTATTCAAGAAAATGTGATGAGACAACTCCGAAACCTTACGGAAAAGTGATTTCCAGCATTGCATGGATCAGTGGAAACGCAGATGAGAACAAGTGCATAACAAGCTCAGGCGATTACTTTGAAGGGGACAGTTTAGATTAGGTAATTACGATTAACCGTTTTTGTGTACTGAGACCATTCCTGGAACTTTACGATCGCCCCTCGTATACTCCTCAGTGTTAAGAGTAGTAATATACAACACTCTTCAGCATATCATATTTACGTTATGCTGGCTTTTACTTAAACTTTTACTGTGCTATGTACTGCTTATAATTCTATTGCCTGGTTAGCAGTGTAATGTAAATTAGTTGCTTAAGTAGTGGATCGCTAGTTTGTTAGAATAGTAAGCTAAAACCAATAGTTCGGTCTGTCCTGTGCCACTGATGTTAGTTGGTAGTCTTGTGCATTGATGGAGACCATGATTATGAGCTACTTTCATTGTAGATCACAGGCTTATATGAATAGTCTGAGTTTCTACCATGTAAACTGCTTCAGCCCCGATTGTGAAGAATTCAACTGATGCTTTTACTTAATTAGTTTTGTATTGATAAGCACCGTAAAAATTACAATAAAATGCACATTATGTGAGATACTAATTTCTACGGAATAATGAAAGGCTATAATTGGTATGCATATATACTATAGTATGAAAATTACTAACAATATTGTTTGTAGTTTGACAAGCAATACATGAAACATAGCAATGAATAATACGGAATAATGAACAGAATAAAAACAATACCTTGATTGAATCTTTGGGGAAACAGTTATATAATATGAATGAATGTCTTCTTGTAGTTGCCTCTGAATTAATGCGAGTAAATATGTAGCTGATTGATTATGTAAGGTATATAATCAAGAGCTAGGTATAATAGTATAATATATGAAAGCTGGTTGTAGAGATATGTAAATCCTACATGTTACCAGTTTTCCTGTTGCCTAAAGAATGAATCGACAACCAGTGTGAATACCTGTTGGGTTAGTGGTATCATAGGCCATCATAGAGCAATAAACAGCTATGGGGTCACCAAAACTGATGACAAATGAGAGTAATGAGAGTATAGCCTAGTGAACCTTACATACCATATTATTGAAAGCAGAAAGCTATGTAGCTTGCTTGTGAGTGCTTCTATACCACAGTTAAGAGCGAGACTGATCAATAGAGTTGGAGTTATCTTCTCTTGAGAAGTGTTGATAACTTGGTCAATGCGATTAGGGCTTAGATTAGTACCTCGATGGCGGTACTAATTTAGAGCTATTTTGGTGTACTACATACATGTATACATACCTACCAACACTCACGCATTGGGCGTGAGACTCACGCAATCACCCTAAAAAATGAAAATGCGTGAGAAATGCATGAGATTTTTGCCCCAATTTCCACAATTTTATATATAATATTATACTATCATTGATACATCAATTGCCCCAAAACCAAATCTCACGCATTGCCCCACTCTTGGGTTGACAGGTCTGCATGTATAAGTTATAACTACTAGCAATGATATAAACCCCCATTATAATTATTAACCCCACATCATAAATATAATGTGGGGTTGGTTGTATATCATTGCTACTAGTGAGTCTGCAGTCAAACTGAACCAAAAAATGTCTACTCTGTGGCCACTCTGTTTATCAGGGCAAAATTGTTTTAGTGCTATTACTGATGATGTTCGAAATTCAAAGCATTTATAAGGCATTGCATACAGCGAGGACAAAGTGTACATCAAGCAGGATAAGTAGAAAAGGCCAACTTGATTTTTAAGTAGATTTGTCTTTTCAAACTCGATTTATCTCATGACTCCACAGTAGATTTGCTTGGTGGTTGGATACTTAGTGTTGTTTACTTTCGTACGCCACAGGTACACCATATAGGTATACGCGTGCAACTGACTGCGCATTACCATATTCATATACATGTACATCCAACTTTATATAATTAGAAACGTAGATGGCCTCAGGTCGTCGTGCGTAAGTGGGCGGAGCCCATTGAGAGGCAAATGTTTATTTGTTAACAGCCCAACGCGGCATGTTGTGCCCGTCTCGGCTTAATATGTACTCGAGACACTTTTCTAGGGGCTTTACTGACGGTAATAGACTCATGTTTATACATACATATACCGCCCGTCTCAATCATGGCTTGCTCAAAATAAGCGGCGAACAATAAAGTTATATTACCGGACTAAACGTGGTGCGATAACTATATTCTTAGAAAATCGATCAGCTGAAATATATGCGATTGCATAATTGTTATTTTGCTAGCGGACAAATATCGTAAGGAAACGTACCACGCTTTTAATTATTGAATTATATGCTTGGAAAATAAACAAGAATTATCAGTATAGCATTTACTGCCAAAATCTAGCGTTAGTGCTGCTTCATTTACAAAGCAATTGTCGCTTTATTCGTTTTAGAGTAAAACATACGTGTACATTAACGGCTGCAGACAGATCATCAAACTGGAGTTTTAGTCCGTGAGTAAAGATTGCCTAATTAATCAACAAGTTTAAGAATATTTTAATTTACTAAAATTAAATTTACTAGAATACATGCAACGTATCAAGTGTTTTGTCTAGCTGCGCTGTTCCCGTAAAGGGCACGATGTCGTCATCATTTATCTACATGCACGACTGTCTGTATGAAGGCTGTTTTTATTTAATTCAGCTGTATATCGTGAACTATAAGTACTAATGTCAATAACTGAGCGTTATTTCAAGTTGAAATAATGTTGAAGAGCAGCTTGGGTAATAGTTAACAATTAGCCGTTGGGGCATTCGGGGCTTGATTGTATCTAGGGCTATTGCATATTTGATCAATTGGTTGAATGCTGGTAACGTTTTGAAAAAAACACTTCAAACACACTCGACTCTGTGTCCTATTTATATTCTACTCTGTGGCCTTTGTTGGTCTAACAGTTCTATATGAAAATTGCTAACTAATTGCTTGTGCTGGAGGAAAGTATATATGCCATTCATAATTACTTATTTTTTATCAAGCATATCTGTTAATGTTTTTTGATGATGCTGGAGCATTCATTCTGCTCTTGAGATTTTCTTCTTGCCTTTGTTGGTATACTAGTATACTTGGTAACCTAATATCTCAATTTGAGTTACCAGGTAAGAAGATAGTTTGAAGAAGTATTTTTGTTTGCTATATATTGATACAAATATTTGAGTGACAAAGAGAGTTGAGCAGAAAGTGGCAAAAAGAGCAGAAAGTAGCAAAATAGACAAAGTGTAGCTTCTACCACGAGTTTTGTAGTAATGCTCAGCAAACTTTTCAAAGCTCACACCACTTGCATATTTGTCATCAATGAGAAAAGTTATATCTTCACTCTAGTTTTAATTTTATGAGCCTATAGTCAACCTCCTTATATAAATGTGTATAGGAAAATTTAGTCTGAAGTATGGTAGATTTTTCAACAAAGTAGCCATCCTAACAAAATCTTTTTTTTGATGACAGTGTATTTTTACTGTTCGTTCACACTTGTTTAAGAGAAAATTTCAAGGTTTCTGTTCTATATTAAGTATCTGTATATATGGCTTTTGAGAAATTGCTGCTGGTTAATAGTTAGCTCAAATTGAATGTTTTTATTCTACTAACCATCAGTCTCTCGATTATAAAATTTATTGGTCCACTTGACGAATAACAGATTAATATTTGTCACATTGTGTATTTGCTTTCATTTTATTTTTAATAATTTGGTTTTTAGAAGCCTTAAGGAGTGCTTAACTCTACTCAAACTCGTGTTGCCATGGAGGCCACCAGCAGAGCAGGTCTCACTGGTGTCAAAAAACTTGCCCGTCAGTACAAACTTTTAATGTGGAAGAACCTTCTCTTACTTAGCCGCTCACCTTTTCGAATCGCAGTAGAAATAACATGGCCGCTAGTTCTCTTTTTCATTCTTGCCCTGGTGCGGAGTCGTGAAACTCTTGTGCAATGGAACCCAGAGTGTCATTTCCATAATAAGCCTATGCCGTCTGCTGGCATGCTGCCATTCTTCCAGGTGAGTCTTCTTAAAGACCCACGAATGGGTTACTAGGAATTCTGTTATCTATGCCTTTATGCATTGTTCTGCCCTCTCATCATACCTAAACCAGTTGTAAGCCTATAAGTAATCTGAAAAAATGCTGGAACAATGTTCACTCAGTTGTTATGCTGGACCTGGATTAAATATCGACAGGGATATAATGAATGGTTTCATAATGTTAGTTGGTAATCCTGCCAAGTCCACATTCGGTCATAGAGGCATTGATGCTTCTTCAGAACAAGATTAGCAATCATGCCATCAATATTCATGTTTAATGTTCATCTTGGTTAACATTCTATAATGTACTTCTGCTACATCTATGAAATAACTTTGATACAGTCGTTTTTTGAACCTGTCTATTTGTATGCATGTATGTACCTTCATATCATTTGTTGAGCTATTCTTATAATGAATTGTACTCATTACGTGACTGTGGCCCAATACTACTAACGCGTCTAAACAAACTTTAACATGTCAAATCATTATCTTATCTGTATCCTCATGTGGCTTTTAACGTTTTAACTGTGATCAGGTTTTGTCATTTTTAATCTTGAGACATCCTTGCAGTCAGATCACTTCAAACATCAAAAACGATCACAAATGATACAAAATACCGATACTTTCTGATAACATCTACTAAAAATATATGCAAGTTTATCTTTACCTACTGAACCCCTACAGTCTACAACATTTACTAGCCAAGACTATCTGAGTCTATTTGATTATATAGTCATCATTATCAAGAGAGAAACCATATTATTACTATTTACAACAAGAGACAGTAATCAACCGTTGGTAAGTGCCAGGCTATGATTACTCACAATCCTCCTAGTGGTTAACTACTTGCTACTATCACTATATGCTATTACTACTGACAATGACTATGGGCCAAGACCAAACTATGGTTGCATACTGACAGTCAACTTGGCTCACTACAAGCAAAGACCGCATTATAACTACATAGTAGGACTCGGGGAAACTATTTACAGATCACACGACAGTGACATATGGTCAATTCCTGTTTAGGACACATGCGATTCGATTCGTGTATCATTATGCAAAGGTGATTCAGATTGCATCACTGACTCTCTTTACAATCGAATGAACATCTGATTGTGCAACTGTAGACGCATGAATTAATCGACATGACACTCCAAAATCATCCACTTGTCGCTGTTCAGTACAGGGTCATGTTGTTTACTGTCATAGTGTTCCTATACTGTTTACACGTATTGATTGATTTTTTTGTTTGTGTTGATGTGATGCTGCAAAAAAGCATTTGTCAGATACGATGTAACTGCCTTTTACTGGTAAAATAAAATAACACTTTTTTGTAAAGCCAGTTTTGTTATCCATCAAATAGGAATTTACCAAGGCATGCAATCAATCCTAAATTTGATGCTTTTCTTAGTAACTTTTTAACGTGTCCTTCTAATTCCATAATCCTTCTGATTCCATATTCTGTCTAGGCATTTTGAAAGATACACAAATATAGATTTTAGATGTAATGGAGTATTTTCGGTTCATCAAATTCATTCATGCTGCTTTTTGAAAAACTACATTTTCGATGTAATTAGCAGCAACTAATACCCTTGCAGTCTCAAATGACATGATAGATCGTCAGCTATGTCTGTAAAGTACAGAGAATAAGTATGTTCACAATTATTCCATAATCCTGTAAGGCGAACGACTGGCGCAGGTAGTAGCGTGACCAAGCTGGTTGTAGCGGGTTCGAATTCCATTTGATGGAATGTTTTTTCACGGCTCTTATTATAGTAAAGATTTAAAACCTGCCTTGCTTTTTCCAACGTTATGCGGGCAATCTGTAGATATCCCTACAAGATTAGCTTCAAGTGCCCATGCTTTAGTCATGTGACATAGAAAGACATTGTGGCCAAAGTTGATGATGTCCACTTGAGTGTTTTATTCAGTTGTCAGTGTAATGATAATAATAACTCTTGGCTTATTAAAAACATATGGCTAGATCTACCTTTAATCTCAAATCATAGAGGGGTGTTAGATTTTTACCTACCTTTATTTGTAAAGAGCGATAGCTAGATAGTGTATTGAACAATTGATGATGTTTTTTCTGGATTGCGCCATGGTAAATAATATATGTTACCGTTGCTACAAGAAATGCTGGGAGCATGCCAAGTATTAGATTCGTGGTTGTGCCAAAACCCTAAAGTCTGGCGAACGGTACAGACATATTTTTATTTAGTTAGCTAAGCATGTCTGATCAATCAGCAATTAATTTTCTTATCGCAAAAAACACCATGTCATCATTTTCAGTGTTTCTTTTGGCTACCAAAGTAACTGTAGCAGTCTTTCGGTTGTAGTTCTGAACAGAAATGGCATGTGATCGTCAACAATCAGCTTGGCTTATAAAATTAAGCGCAATGGCCGCACCAATTTTCTTTATTCGAATGACAGTAGCTGACTTGAGGCGGTACAAAAGTACTCTAAAATCATTTTTGCGTATTGCGTGTGAGTCTAGCTTGCCTGTATGTGCTGCTTCTATAGTATGGATGGTGTTGATTGGAATTGTGCGCTCGTGGCGGTACCGTGCGATAAGTGTGCCAATGGGCAGCCGCATGTAGCGGATTAACACGGACACTTTTTAAAAAAGATAAAGAATGCTTCGCAGAGATCAGGGGGCGCACTCGTGTTTCACTTATTAGCACACTTTCGAAATATGAATGGCCAAAGTGTGGAAAATGTTTAAAATGGAACAACTTGTGCGGCATTTTCTTGCGCATCATTCGCAATTGCCTCTTTCATCTTTCTTCATTATGAAACATTTCGGAAACTATGAAACATTTTTCCAAATTTATGAGTAACAGAACTCCCAAGACTTGCAGATTTTGGTTGTTTCCCTCTTTCGGGTGACGCGGACTTGCGGGATTAACTGCATTATAAAAACTGTGATGTATAACAATGGTATGTACTTTTCAGGGAAGATGCTAAATTTGTACGATTAACTGTTATTACATCTTAGTGCTTTTGTCGTGCGGGCAGGTAAAGCCTGATTAACATAGGTATGTTTCGCTTTTTATCATAAAAAAATGTCACAACTCACAGATGTTTTATTGCTTGTCCAGTCGCATATATCGTGGAGAAATAAATAACAGGTCGTTGCCTGGGCTCGGTGAAGAGCTATTGAAGAAGTCAATTTAAAGCGAATGCAAGAAACGCTTGTGCTTTGAGCTAGTAAAAAATTTACTCGCGATGTTTGCAAGCGATGTACACGCATCCTTGAGGATTTTTGATTACGCAAAGTCACGCAAAACTCTCATTCTCCTCTCCATTCATGTGACGTCAATCCTCTTTGTTATCGAAGCTTTCACTTGAACTGCCGACAACACATGACTCTCTGTTCATCACTTGCATGTTTCTTTCTCTCTTCTTTCTTGTGGTTTATAAGTGAACAAAGCTTTACCGTTCTTGATGGCTTGAAATTACATAGCACTTCAGATGAAGAAACCAAGGAATCCCCTACTGGCCGTTATGAGTAACTATTTATAGCAAACTTTGGTAGATAATACGTGAATGTTTTTGCACATAAAATTGAATGTTTTCCAATTCTGTGGTTAGATAGAACATACTCGGGGAATCGTCATGAGATAGTTCCTGCTACAATATTGAATCGCCTCGTTGCCCACAAGTCTGATATTGCTGATAAGCTATTTGGCTAGAAAATAGAGCCTTTAAGAATTAAGGCAATCATTCATGCGGCCACCATGCTTGTCAGGTATCCAGATTTCTCCCCTTGCCTCTCTCCCGTTTCACGATTTTATCCCGTTGTTGGGCTATGAAATTGCGAATCCAGTGTTTGCTCATGTTTTTCTAAAGACCTAAGGGCATGCTCAAATGAGCAGTTTGCTATGCCTCCCCGAGTGCTCAAACTGAATGGATATTAGATTGCTAGCTCGGGAGCTATGTGTTACGTTCTCATGACCCGACTAATCCAGCAGTTTGCGTCATCCAAGATGGAAATGACAACAACCAGCCAGTCAAGTTAGTTTTTTACTGGCAAGTTTTTATCAATTGTTTCATGCTTGCGAAAGATGGAAACGGCACTTGCGAATGATGTGTAAGAAAATGTTGCACAAGCTTTTCCATTTAAAACATTTTCCATACTTCAGTCGTTCCTATTTCAAAAATGTGTTGCTAAGCGGGACAGGGATGTGCCACTATGACTTCTGGCGTAGAGTTCCTTTCCTTTTGTAACCAATGCCCGCATTAATCCGCAACTTGCGGATTCATTGAAATTGGTAGCTCAACGTGCACACAATTCCAAATCCATATCATCCACACAATAGACACAGTGATGGTGAACCAGTCAGAGCTAGTGAGAAATGTGACATGAGAATTGTACAAATGTTTTACTACAACATTTTTAACTTTCGCACTCTTGCAGTAGCGAGATGGATTATATGGCTCATCTTAAAAGACCATAAACTTTACATTTGAGCGATATGCACACGGAAATTTAGCGTGATAACACTGCCCTCCTAATTATATTTGTAGCGCGAATTGTGTTGATCTTAGTCAGAGTTTTACAAAAATTTCGGACAAAAGAAATTGATCCGGCAGTAATGCATTGAAGCATTTCACTCGTGTATGGCAGCTTTCTTCATCAGCTCCTGCACCTGGAACTCCCTTGAGGTGTTTTGACTGTGCCTTTTTTTACTCAGGAAATTTCGAGGCTAATGAAGCTTGTTTTGGTGCTAGGTCCACCTCAGGTAGCTTAGTTAGCCCTGTTCATTGATTTCAAGGATGTGATTTATAGTATTAGGCCTACTACTATTTAGTTAGCCGAATATATCATCAGTTATATAACTACTTTTATATCGTAGCCTTTACAGTTCATTGCACAAGTATGAAAGAGTCACCAAAACATGAAGAAGTTTTGTATTTCAAAAGTATGGAAATATACAGGAAACCTGTGAATATATATAAAATTGTTTCTTCACTCCTTTTAACTCATGTAGGTGGTCATGTCTAAAAAGATCATAGCTCTTCCCAATAGCGCTCTTTTCTGGAACTCCCTCGTGTTAAATGTTGCTTGTATTTGCACAAACCACATTTGATGTGCAGGTGTTATTACACTATACCCAATGCTTCAATAATTAATCAAAGTACAATTGTTCTCATATACCAGCACTTTCCAATCTCCCCTTCGTGTGCGAGACATATTTTTCTACATTTTCCTTTTCTTTGCTGGCTATGTAGTAGTCATTGGGTGCTGCTATATCTATTATAGTAGCCTTCTTGCTCTCCTTGTCCATCCCATGATATCAGGCTAGTTTACCAAGATGTGCGTGTCTATTTATATAATATATCTACAGTAGAACCTCCCTGTTGTACACCATTAATTCCTTCTGGTGTTGGAATAGTAAGCCAAAAGTGTTGTATGAAGAGGTATGGAGAGGAAACTTTGAATTTACCTTGAATGAATTAAGCTTATTGAGCACACGCCCACGCACACACTTAAAACTAAGTTTCAATATTTTACTGAACTTAACTTAAATTTTTTCATCGTTTTTATTTTTTGTTGCCCGTTTCCGGTTTGGGGCTTTTTGTTTCGCTTTCACCATAACTTTCAGCCAACTTTACTGAAAAAATTTTTCAAACTAATTTGACAAAAAAAAAACGAGCGGTGTTGCTCAAATTTGAATTTTAGGGATAAATGTTGATGTCGTATGGTAGGGAAAATCTTGTGATGAGGGGTCGGAAAACTTCGTGTTTCACAGTGTAAGCCGAGGCAACTGTAATACAGTGACACTGTAATTCGGGGTTCACCGTATATATTTTTGTTTCATATACTGGTGAAGCCTGTTTAGCGTATACATCACCCTTTATGTGACCAGAGCGTTTGGGAAAAATACTACCTCAAGTGTTTTTTGACTGTTTATGCTGATTTTTCCCGGTGTTGCTCTTTAATGATTGTAACATAAAGATAAGGGCACAGCAAATGTTTTCCTTGACCATGTAAGAGGCAATAAACCTAAGATATGCACAAAGTTATATAGATCATTTATGCATAAACAAAAAACAAGTAGTAAACAAATACCGATACTATCCAGCATCCATGACCTCTGTGGGAATATTTTTCATATTTTGATGCATTTTACATAACTTAATAATTTAACCTACAGAGTGCTGAGTATGCATTGGAAAATTGTTTAACCCAATTGGAAATATACGATAAGCAATTGTTCATGCCTATGCGTATTTATAAACTTCTATGTTCATGAGGGTTCTGCATGTTGCTTGCAACGGTGTACGTTAGACATGGTAATTCATCGAACACATTGGTTATTCAGTATGCGGGATCATTGAGGCATACCCTTAGACCAGTCACAATCAAAGCAAAGCCTTTGATGTCGGAAGTTTGATTTGAAAAAGGCTGCCGAAGTGAATGAAGCGTGAAGCTTGCAATCGAACAGTTTCAGTATTGTTAAATTTGGTGCAGCAGTCATAACCAAAGCTCGCATTTGATTGGACAACACATCATTAGTGAATCCAATACTCACTTTATTTCCTCATCATTGCAAAGTAATAAACAACATGTTGATATTATAGTTAGCCATGATCTGAATTCTTGCAAGCTAGAAGAAAATTCCAACGATATAAAGAGAATCAATTCCCTGACAGTAGAACAAGAAACAGCTAGTATGCTGTAAACTTCTAAAGTTTAGTTCGGCTTTTGTGGCTCTTTGTTACAAAGTTCAGTTGCCTTTGCCAAAATTTGTGCACTTCGAAAATTTCGGTTGCCATGTGACCATGTCTTTATCCATAGTCATCAAAGCTTACCCTACTCAGTTGTTGTATTCCATCAAATCAAAAGTTAATATAGTTCCTGTTAAAACGTTGTGAGTTTGTCTAAATTTCACACATGCACCCTCACTCCATACGTGCAAGAAATCATTTGACATCATATGAAACCATTGGTCCGGAGAAATGCATAGATTATATTTTATTATTTCCTGGCACACTTATTTCCATCTGACCAGCCCTTGTCAGATTGCATGCATATAATCTAAATAAATTGAACAAACTGACTGGAGTGGCATTTATACACCGCCTTCTATGATGCAAATTTGATCCACCAAAGGTTGTTATTTAGAAGACTGGTGATAGTGTCGCCATGTACCAGCAAAGATCTATAAAGATTGGCTCGATGTAATTGCTCATATATGATTTTAAAACCATTCTGGCATACAATATTGTTTATGGCAAAAGTATTTTTAATCTGACATAGCGAGACAAGTGGCACTTTGACATTTTAGGCAACAAATATTTTTTGTGGATGGTTAAACTGGACATTAAAAAGTCGGCCTGCGTATTTTTGTTATATAAATTGTTATATAAGGATCATTCGCAGCCATTGCGAGTATACTCCCATATTGTGGTCGTTACTAGGCTACCAACTTATCTCACTTTTGAACTTTACCCATTCCAAGTATTGTCATTTCTAAGTTATAACAATTTTTTTTTATTTGTGTAAAATAAACTCTAGCTAATAGAAAAACCAAAACTTTGTCTCAATGATATCGTCTGCAATCACAATACTAAACCATTTTGTTCCATGTTACATGTCTCCATGTTACATGTCTTCATGTTACATGTCTCCGTGTTACATGTCTCCGTGTTACATGTCTCCGTGTTACATGTCTCCGTGTTACATGTCTCCGTGTTACATGTCTCCATGTTACATTTCTCCATGTTACATGTATCCATGTTACATGTCTCCATGTTACATGTTTTCATGTTACATGTCTCCATGTTACATGTCTCCATGTTACATGTCTCCATGTTACATGTTTTCATGTTACATGTCTCCATGTTACACGTCTCCATGTTACACGTCTCCATGTTACACGTCTCCGTGTTACACATCTCCGTGTTACATGTCTCCGTGTTACATGTCTCCTTGTTACATGTCTCCATGTCACATGTATCCATGTTACATGTCTCCACATTACATGTCTCCACGTTACATGTCTCCATGTCACACCGGTATTGACATCAACCTAAACTGGAAAACATAATTACGACTTCGAATTTGATTGAATGTGATCAAATTTGCTGTTACTCTAGAAATGAATATGCACAGCCAGAAGAGGTAAGACAGTGAAGGACTGCATAAATCAAATTAAAAAATAATTTGTAATCTTTTAAAACTATTATTAACATTGCTACGAATTTGAATTGTTATTTCCTGATAAAAAATACACTTTATAGTGAGTGAGTCACAAGCGTCTGGGGCCAACTGCATGGCATGAAAGTCAGTCAGTGACAAATGAGTTAAAAAGCTATCTTTGAGAGCTTTCTGTTTAAAGTTTGTTTTCGTGGTTTTTAGTCTGCCATATCTTACTATCAATCAATATAGCTCAATTTGCCAAAACCCTACACCTTGTTTGTACTGTTACTGTGTCCTTTTCAAGTAAACCTGAGTGTACTTTGTTGAAGCCTTGAAACGATGGTGTAGACCAATTGGCGCAGTCTGCAAACCACAACCTCTCGTTTTTAATCTTACTTTTGGTCTTGGCTGGGTTTGGGCAATGAACCGTCAGTAAAAGTCTTCACAACGTTGCTATAAATTTTGTGGCCATGAAGTCGTTAATAACAAATACAGCTATGCGTGTCACCAATAAAGTTGGTTGTGGTTAGGTCCTGTGTTTGTGAAAGTAACGGCTGTTGTCAGACAAACTCGAGAACATTACGTTACGCATACTCTGTTTCCTGTGACATGGTTAATTTATTAGTTTGCATCATCCCCCACGCTGGAAGGACAAAAACCTGCAGTCAAGTGAGTTTTGTTTCTCGAAAATTTTTATAGAATTTTTCATGATTACGAAAGATGGAGACAGCTGGAGACAGATGGAGACAGCACATGGAATGATGTGCCAAAACTGCTGTGAAAGCTATTCCATTGAAAACATTTTCCACACTTTAGTCGTTCCTATTTCGAAAGTGTGATGCCAAGCGAGGCAGGAGTTGGCCAGTAATTCCCTATCTTTTTTAACAAAGCCTCCACGTTAATTCGCAACATGTGAATGTTTATTGAAACCCTTACCATGCGGGAACTCAATTTGTACACAGTTCCAAATATTAATCATCCTTACCATGGAAATATAATGTAGTTTGATTTGATGCCTGGTGTGAGAGGCAGGGGTGAGCTATAAGTAGTTATGCAACTACCTCAGGAAAGTTTGTACCCAAGCAGCATAACAAGTAGATCAATAAAGAACAGTTGTATTATATTTAGTCAGTCTGATCAGAAAAATCAATACAGTAACCTATTCAATCTTTTGTAAATTTGTTTTGAAAGAATGGTCTTATAGAAGCTGTTTGACTGTTGAGTTATGAGCATGATGAAGGTTTATGGTGCTTACTTGAGATTGTGGGTACATTAGTATGTTTGAGCAATAGCAGTGAATAGGCAACTCATTATCGAAAAATGTCACCCGAGATGAGATGTCCAACTATATTATTGTTGACAGCTACACTAACCGACATGCTCAATAAATAAAAACTTGTTGTTAATTGATTTCTCAGCGGGTGTTTTCTCCACTATAAAAGGATACATGCATCCATGACAGTAGTTTTAGGTTGCCAAGAAGTGAGATAGAACATGGCCCTTGAATTCTAACACCAATCACTGTTTCCATGACGCAATTCATGCATATCATACGGACTTAAAGTTGTGCACAAGTTGTGTTACTGTGCGAATTGAGTATTTCTATGGAATTCGCATGATGCGGATTGACTCCGGTGCTTTGTTGAAAAAAGGGAAAGAATTGTAGGCCTACGCTATACGTTGATAATTAGCGACGCACGTGCTAGAAACTCGATCGGGAAAGGATGACGGAAGTATTGAGAGTTTTTAAAATTGAATAGCTGGCGCGATACATTAATGCGCATCAATCGCAAGTGCTGTTTCCATTATTTGCAAGTATGACGGGTTTGACAAAGTTTTGCGAATCGCAAAACTCGCTTAGCTTGCGGATTTATGCCGTTTCCATGACACGGTTAACTTTTGGATTGGCTCAAATTTGCGAATCATGCGCTGCATGGAAACACAGTGAATGAAGATGTCAGTGTCTCTGGAGTTTGTGGAGTTGGTTGTAAACAGAACAGATGGAAGGTAGAGATTGTTGAAAAATAACCAAAATCAGTCAGCGGGCTGGTCTGTAAGGATATTGCTACGAGGGATGAAAATGCGTCCCGGAAGTTGAAGACACAACAAGAGCAAAGTATTAAGTAAGGAGACCAGCGAATAAAACCTGTTAAATTAAAAAGCAATTTAGGTGAATCCGTCTTACTTAGCAGATTACCAGCAAGAATAGGCAAGGAAATTTGATAGATTGATCCTGACGTCACCCGTTATATGATACGCGATTTAAATATAGTCATCCTTATTTGCCGTAGGCCTATTTTGTCTTTTTACATTTTTAACATAAAGAAGTCGAGCAATTCAGTAACTCGCTTCTCTAGCTGAAACCAACCATCAAGGGTTGATATTCTAGTTTGGAACACTGCATTTGGCTGATGGCATCATCCAAAACTTCCTTTAAGGCTGGTCCACAGTATGTGGCAGTATGTCAGTGTTAATACCACTATAATACATCAGTGATCGTTTGTGATAGCTCGTTCACACATTCACAGTGTCACAAACCCTTCCGCGTTCACATCAGCAAGTAGTCCACGACATGGCGTTCTCGTTGCACAATGTCATCATTAAAACTATGAAATACCAGTCCCGCAATGACTATCACGAACAAAAATATAGATTAACCAATCCGTGACAGCCTATCACATTACTGAAATAGTGCACATTGCACAGACTGTTGTGGATACCCTGCTAAATATTGGGAAAATTTGGCAGCTGCTGTCTCCCGACACATTCGTATTACCTTGGTGAGGTCATCAATTTATGATGCTCGTAGTCGACAACTAATTGTTGAGAGAACAACCCCGACAAACGCGATAAGGTGTGACTAGCCTTTAACTGCACATGCCAAGCGTGCATGCAGGCGTTTTTAATGACGGCTTATATGGGCGCTTCATTTCTGTGTTGGCTGTGTCTTTGTCAAGGAATTATTACATTAAATTTTGGCTAGTGTCATTTACAAAAGGAGCCACTATCATGGCATGAATTATGTTTGCAATAGCTTGTCAACAGTAACAAGTGCAGTTGATGCTATCTCAATTAGCCAATGAGGCATAAGCGAGAGGCAAAAGCATTCTCAATAATCAGCTACCCGTGGGTGCGAGGCCTTCTGCCAAACCTGCCGAACACGGACCCGTGCAGCCATAGTCTATACCTACTGCTATTCTTTGGCACAGATAGTTCATGTGCTGCAGCCATGCATACCTTTCTGTAGCAGTACCTAAAGTTCAATCACTGATGCTAGGAAACACTGCTCTCCTGAGATCCCAGCCAGATCATGTTAGAACTTAGGCAATAGGCTATACATTTCAGTATCTTCATAATAGAATGTTTATATGGTTTAATTTGTACAATAGTATATATAATAATAATAATACTAATATCTATACATTGATTAATATTCTTGTTGTTAAATTACTTGTTTGAAAGGAAGGTACATCTCTAAAATTTGGTAAATTACATGAAATATGACCATTTTGTCAGGGAATGATGTGCCTCTCCAACAACACTTGCTTTGATCATGAAGTCGCTGACGAACTTAGTGGCAGGCTGACAAGCTTTGAGACAACTGGAGTAGAGAGGTTGGTGAACGACACTGCCACATTCCTCTCCAATGACACACAGACACAGGTGCTTTATAATGCTGTTACGGAGATGGCGAAAATCTCTGATGCTTTGCAAACCTTGCAAAGCAATCGCAACTCTCTTGGGAGTCTTCTTGGTACGTAGAATTGAGTTAACTATTTATCCTTTTTGCTAGGACCAGCTACAAGCTCGGTGTTCAAATAATCAATTAGTTAATTGATTATTAATAATCAAATAACCAATAGTCAATTAGTTGTGCACTGTGTTTCAATATCAACTGAAGATTTTATTTGTGTGAATAGGAAAGTTCTGGA
Source organism: Watersipora subatra (assembly GCF_963576615.1). Taxonomy (NCBI): domain Eukaryota; kingdom Metazoa; phylum Bryozoa; class Gymnolaemata; order Cheilostomatida; family Watersiporidae; genus Watersipora; species Watersipora subatra. The sequence continues at coordinate 22,103,967 of NC_088709.1, forward strand.
AATGTTCAATCTAATTTTAGTGTTATTTGACTGATGGATAAACCACTCAAAAGTAAACTTGGACGATACTGATGTTTTCTGAATACATTGTCACGAACAACTTGGATCAAGAAGAACTAGGGTTATGCACTTATAAGACTTAGGCTTTAGATGATATTTGACTGATCAATTGATAGAATCACAATCTGACACTCACGTGTCCTTCAGAGAACACCAATGTAAACATGGTGAATAAATATTTTGCTAGTACGGTTAACTTAATTTTATCAAAAATTTGTTTAATTAAATTCAAATGAAACCACAAGTAAATGTTCAAAATCATTTACTGCCTGGAGAATAATATATTTGTAGAAAGCCGGCTTTCAAAGGTGTAGGCCGGTAGGGTGTTTTGACAAAATATTCTTATTTGTACTTCACATTTATATCAAATCCGCAGGGTAGGCAACGAAATGTGAGCATCTGATCTGTTTCGTATTTACTCACAGAGTAAGATCTAGGCTCAAGAATGCCTCCTTACTGTATATCTAGTTAGTGACTGGTGGGTGCTTCTCTAGATGATGTTGCTGTTTAATAACAAGTTATTGGTTAGTCACAGACATCATAGCTTCCCATCAATTGAGTCAAGTTCCCCAACCTGGTGCTAAATGCGAACTTCTACTGAATTGAATTTAGGGATCAGCATTCAAATGCAAACTAGTAGCTGTCTACTAGCTATGAGAACCTTTAATGAAGCTAATCAAGTTGAGCCACATAGAAGTTAGTCAATCCAAAGAAATCTTCCTTTATGTCCTTGACATCAGACTAATAAACTGGTATGCTGACGGCAAGAGACGAGTGTCACAATTTTTTTTATTTCCTTCTGAGAGCCCTTTTACTCCTTACTGCCTAGTGCTTGAAGAGCGCAAGCGTTGTATATTAATCACGAGTGACTGGTATTATCTTGACTGGTTTGTGAAAATCATCCTACACGTAGAACAGTTTGCGCAATTTTTGACTGCGTGGATTGGGCAATCTATCACAGGACAGAGAAGGCCTCTGACTACATGTAGTGGGCAATCTATCACAGGACAAGAAGGCTTTTGAAAATTCTAAACAACATTGAAGCATCATTGACTGAAAACCTTTTTTTATTTTTAAATGAAAATTAGAAAATCAGCAGGTTTTGCTTGTTCCCATCTTGTGGCCCAACTTGACCAGATTTAGTCGGCTGTTAATAAGATCATTCTAACCCGTTAATTTATCAATGATCGTGGATGTACGAGTATTTAATGAAATCTTAAAAACAACTTTACAAAAAGTTAAATGAATTAGTTTAACACACAAATGCTTGAAGGCGAACTTATACAGAGCTTTTGTAGATTTTATCAAAAAGTATTTTTCTATAATTCTCGATTGTTTTTGATGTTTGAGATGGTTTAATTTCCAGGACATTTCTAGATTAATATTGTCAAAACTTGATCACGATTAAAACACTCGGAAGAAAAATACGCGCGAAATGACATCACTAGTTGCTATCGTTGCGATAGCTGATATCGGCTATTGCGTTAAATAGCGGCTATATATAGCGTAACGCAATTATAAACGTCATAATCACACTTTTAACTAACCTTAGTGTTTGAATCGTGATCAAGTTTTATCCATTTTAATCTTGAGACATCCTGACAGTCAGATCACCAGAAACATCAACAGCCGTCGCAAATGATAGGAAAATACCGATACTTTCTGTTGAAATCAAACAAAATAATTTTCATAAGTTCATCCTTAATAATTTATTTTTTAAACAAACGATTTCCAATATATTTGATCATCATTATAATGATATGATAAATACTACCTCAGGCTTGTATTCATCTTTTAGTTCAAGAAATATTATTATAGAGTTGACTGCAATGCTATTCACCATTTTCAAGCCTTCAATCTTAGCATCTACTGCGGAAGCCAATGTCAAAAAACTATAGCCATGCATATTACTTTGCAATACAAGGCATTCTATTCACATCAAATTTAATCAGACCACCTGTCGGAAATTGTTACTTCATTAATAGAATCTACCATCTCTGTTGTATACTAGAGTTCTAATCTAAGACTGTCAGTCCATTGGAGTTTTTTTGCAGAAATTCTGTTTGATGTTCGCAATTGGTTATTCCAAGAATGTTTTTGCAGTTGATCGCATCGTGCGGCATATTATTACTATCCTCAGGTTGTGTTATCGCTATGGTTTTTCATGGTAGTTCTTTGTATTCACTGCGTTTCCATGACCCGCATAATTCGCAAATTAGAGCCAATCCGCAAGTTATCCGCGTCATGGAAACGGCATAAATCCGCAAGCTATCCGCATAAATTCGCAAGCTAAGCGAGTTTTGCGATCCGCAAAACTTTATCGAATCCATCGTGCTTGCGAATCATGGAAACGGTACTTGCGATTAATGCGCATTAGATTATCGTTGGCTATTACATTAAAAACATTTTCACGCTTCAGTCGTTTTTACTTCGATTTCAGCAGTCTCAATGAGCCAACGTTCCGAACGATCGCTGCTAAGCTAAGCGTGACAAGACTGCTTAGCTATTTATAGAGTCATTAATTAGGCTGATACTTGACCTATGGGGTCAAGTATTGGTGTTAAATCCGCATCGCCAGGTGTTCATTGAAACGCTCGATTGCTAAGTAACTCAACTTGCGATCGTTCGAATTATTTGAAACATGCGGATTATGAGAGTCATGGAAACATAGTGACTGACTATCTTCTCTGTGGCTCAACTTGATTAGCTTTATTAATGGTTCTCATAGCTAGTAGATGGTTACTAGTTTGCATTTGAATGCTGATCCTTAAATTCAAATCAGTAGAAGTTTAATTCAGCAGAGGTTGGGGAACTTGGCTCAATTGATGGGAAGCTATGATGTGTGTGACTAACCAATAATTGTCTATTAAACAGCAACATCATCTAGAGAAGGACCCACCAGTCACTCTACATGTAAATATACAAAAGGGAGACATTCTTAAAGGTGGACTTGCAACAAAATTTACATTGCAGTTATTTAGTATCAAAAGATTTACCATGTCTTACTCTGCTGTGTTGTAGGTTCAAAATATGTGAAAATGTGATTACAAGCTCTTGAAAGCTCAAAAGTGAACAGTTAAAAAACGGCCGTAGGTTGGAATCCCTTTATTTTGACGATGTACTTAACTCGACGTGGTTATTGTTTTGACCTGTGATGTTATCACGTGAATTGTAAGGCCAATAAAATGCTCAATATAACCCTTTTCGTAGCACTAGTTTATGACAAACACTTCTGGTTCTACCAGAAAGCCTTATCAAATATAGATGCTCGCTACTTGACAGTTCCGTATCAGTCTGGTCTAATCATCTAGTCATAATTTTTGTGAACCCATATTTTCGTGACCCAAATGGCGCGAACAATTTCTGCAGCACTTTTCGACCATCACAGGTGACCAACAGGCTCCTCATGTTTATCAGAGGATGATATGCTCCCCCTCGAGCTAAGGTTAAAAAATTATAATAGTTTTTAGGCTAGGTTTTGAGATATCAGTGCTCAAAGTGACAGCATTATAATAATAATAATGAAATAGACATGTTTTTTTTTAAATGCATGAAGTTTATTTGTGAAAATATTTGCATAAAAGTGTAAACAGAAGCACATTTGACGTAGTTGAACTCGAGTTCAACTACGTCAAATTTAAGCCGTTTAAGAGGGATTCCAACCTACATGTACAGCGTTTGCGTGATGGCTGCGATTAACTGTTCGTTTTTGAGCTTTTAAGAGCTTGTAATCAAATTTCTACAGATTTTGTACCTACAACACAACAGAGTAAGACATGGTGAACCTTTTGATACCAAATAACTGTAATGTGAATTTTGTTGCAAGTCAACCTTTCCCAGGGGTCAGCCTTAACCCAGGGTGTACTGTTTGAATAAATTCAATTTCGGTGATAAAAAATGTAATATGTAATATGTTTTTTATGTAATAAAAACATCATTTTGTTGGTGATTACTAATGTCAATACAAACTCAAACATACATGTGTTTTTTCAAGAGTTTACGCTCGTCGTTCTGTAATGTTACTGAAAACCCTTTGATGCCCTTGCTAAATTTCCATTTGAGTTTGACATTTGTATACTGTTTGTACTAAGTGTTGCCTCTGCGTTACATTCAAAATATATACATTGGTAGCCCTGGATGAACCTAGCTTCTACCAAAAGCTTGAAGAGTCTGGCATTCCACTGACCAACCGGACTGCTGACCTCCTGTTCAACAATGTGACCCTCAATTCTTCTGCCTTGCTCGATGAGCTCGGCCGCATACAGGACCGAAACCCTGCGTTCATCCCTCTACTTGAGACCTTCTTGGTTGACTTGGTCACCTTTCGGGTAATAATACCTCTTTAACTTGTCTGTCTCTATCTTGTAGATTTGGTTACACTTCCTGTTGATTTGATTACATTTCCTGTTGATTTGATTACACTTCCTGTTGATTTGATTACACTTCCTGTAGATTTGATTACACTTCCTGTTGATTTGATTACACTTCCTGTAGATTTGATTACACTTCCTGTTGATTTGATTACACTTCCTGTTGATTTTATTACACTTCCTGTTGATTTGATTACACTTCCTGTTGATTTGATTAAACTTCCTGTTGATTTGATTACACTTCCTGTTGATTTGATTACACTTCCTGTTGATTTGATTACACTTCCTGTTGATTTGATTACACTTCCTGTTGACTTGATTACACTTCCTGTTGATTTGATTACACTTCATGTTGATTTGATTAGACTTCCTGTTGAATTGGTCACACTTCCTGTTGATTTGGTCACACTTCCTGTTGATTTGGTCACACTGCAGGCAACAATACATATTGCACTTGTCACAATCACCCTGTTTTCATAGTGTGAATGATGCAGATTTGGAGTTATGCACACATGTAGTTACCATGCAATGAGTGTTTCAATGGACACTCACGGGGTGTGCTTTGTTAAAAAAGATAAGGATTCTATGCCAGAAGTCATAGTCACCCACTCCTGTCTTGCTTTGCAGCACGTTTTTGAAATATGAACCACTGAAGTGTGGAAAATGTCTAGAATGGAATAGCTTGTGCGGCATTTTTTCGCGGATCATTCACAATCGCTGTTTCTATCTTTCGCAAGCATTAAGCAATTGATAAAAGTTTGTTAGTAACAAAACTCGCTTCACTCATGTGTTTATGCTATTTCCATATTGTGGATTAACCGTGTAATGGAAACGTAGTCCTTGTGTTGTGTTAACGTAACCGGTTAAAAGGCAACCATGATCCAAATCTTAGGTACTCTTGATACCTGTATGCATTGCAGTCAAACCTTGGCGCATGGTTACTTCTACATGTAAATCCTTTGGTAACTGATGTAAGATTCGAACAAATGTCTTGATATACCAGGTAATTGCCGACATGTGACATCTAAGGTTTGTCAAAACAATAGTTTTCTATGTAAAAGTAAAAAGTGTAAAGTAAAAGTATAACAAAATACTAAACTAGATTAATTTAAACTATTCCTTGTTCAAGTTAGAGTAAGTTATACCACGTGTTTGTGTCACCCTAACATGAAAATGAACTCATTTTATTTTCTCATTACCTCCCCTAACTTAGTTGCACTAGGAATCCGTTAGATAAGGTAGCTGCTTTGAGTTAGCTAATTTTGTAACAGACCATACTCAATGATTGCTTCGGAGTTGTCTGTTTTCTTTTTCAATCGAACATCATGCTCATTAATCAAGTAAGAAAGGTTGTTTTCTTGTGGTAAGTTACATTGCAGAAGATACAGAAAGTTTTTAGTAAAGTGTATGGCGTTGTAGGAGCACGAATTCTCAGAGGGAAAATTGTCTTTATAATGTGATCTGTGAAGTAGGTGAGGACAAACATCGTCTCGAGCTTAGTTAAGATGTTATATCTGTTCATTATAGACATTGCTGACAAATGACTCACAGCTATGGGCCAAAGCTTTAACTGAGGACTTTGTGGAGAGTTTAGCCTCTGTACCCAATATAGATCTTTCACCAGACAGCGTCCTTGACAGGGTTGCAGCCGGTAAGCGTTAATAGTAAAATATAACTGGTATTCCAGTATTCTTTGATGGATCCTCGCATCGAGACCCTAACGCATGTTATATTTAAGATTGTCATTCTTGCCTGAAGGCCATCTGTAGTTGATTAGGGAGCTGATAATGTATGGAATGTACTAAGTTACTCTTCATGAAACTGGCTGTTTTTATTATCACTCGATTAACACTGTAAAGTATAAGGCATTTCTGCCAACAACTTATGTAGTGAATTTGTCGAATCTGTTGTTGTCTCCTTTACAATTGGAACACTCAGGTCAAACAATGGGTTTCGAGTCGATGAATATTTCTTGAATGTGGTTTGGGGGATTAAATGGAATACCTGGCCTTTAAAAGTATGCAACCAGTTAAAGCCTTAGGGCATGTCCACACAACGATTTTTTTGTTCATTCTGACCGAAATCACGAAATGAACGAAAAACAGAATTATCTGGCCGAAATTCGCAGAATTGTTCAAGCTGTGCATGCACACCGAAATCGTTGATGAAACGCTTTTAATTGGTTAAACAAATTATTAGAGAGCACAATTCTAGCAGCTTTTGCAATTTATATAGTCCGAGACACACAACGCGACACGTAAGAAAATACTAACACAAATTGTCATAGTGAATACTATGCAACTGACTTGATTGCGCTAAAGATGGCAACTCTTTCTACAACAGAACCTTTGCTGCTAAAAAGGAAATTGCTATTATTAAAAAAGAAACGATTTGTAGCCACAATGTCTGAACGATAAAGAATCAGCAATAGGGCAATCTAGGCAGTTGCATCGTATGTACTACCTATGTCTAATTGCGCTGGTGCTTCTATTGTGTGTCGCGATATGTGTCTTGGACTATATAAATTGTAAAAGCTGCTCGAATCGTGTTCGCTAATAATTTGTTTAGGCAATTAAAAGCGTTTCGTCGATGATTTCGGTGTGCATGCACAGCTTGAAAAATTCTGTGAATTCCGGCCAAATAATTCCGTGTTTGACGTTCATTTCTTGATTTTGGTCATAATCAACGAAAAAATCATTGCATGTGGCCGTACCTTTATAATGCTGCCCTATTGTGAAACGGAAATAATTAACCGATTATAAAACATACACACAGCCCGTTATGAAATGGAAAAACCGAGTCTATTATAAGACGGAAATACCCAGCCCGTTATGAAATGGAAAAACCCAGTCTATTATAAAACATGTATACCCAGCTCATTATGAAACGGCAATGCACAGTGTATTACGAAACGGAAATGCTCAGCATTGTACGGTATGGATGTATCCAGCCTATTATAAAATGGATATACCCAGATTATTAAAAAACTGGAAATATCTAGCCTATCATAAAATGGAAATACCTAGCTCATTGTGAGATGGAACTACCCTAGTCACTTGTTTACTAATAATAGTTGGTAAGGCTGATATTAAACCATACTAGTATCCTGGAAGTCTAGTGTGCCATAAGAAAGTGTCAGGTGTGTTGATAGAGCATCAATAATAAGCACATGTATGTGCACAATTACTCAGAAACATCGGAAAGTAGTTGAGTTGCACAGATATTAGGTTGTCAGGCTACTAACCTGGTTTCATGAGTTTGAATCCTGTAAGAAGCAAACAATTTACGCTAACATCCAACCGTGGCTTCAAACAGGGGGACTTGTCCCTCGAACAGATGTACAGGGGGATACAGGCCGTAATTGTAGAACACGTTTAACTTAGAGTGAAAATCACATATAGTCAGTGGAAATAGTCTTAATATGCTGATAGTTTTAGCTGAAGATATTGTAGATCTTGTATCTTTTTGCAGATGGCATCAACTTTGGAAACATTGACATGACAGACCTGCTGGGCAAGATACAAGGGGCTAGTTCACCGGAGGACCTTCAAAATATTATAGCCAATGCCACAAGCGCTGCTGGCATTGGTGAGCAGGTGATGAATGTTGTGGCGCTATCAGCAAGTCAGAGGCAAGCCTTGGATGAGTTCTGCGATGAGGTTTGTGTTACACCATGTTTTGTTAGGACTCTGCTGCCCAAACATCTCTCTGAATGTTGGCTTATTTTAAAACCTGTATTTAAATGCCACCCTTTATATGAACATCACCTCAAATAAAGCGCCATAATAGAGGAAGGGTTGAAGAATAGAGCCCCATGGTGTTCAAGTAAAGGTTATACTGTATGCTCTTTCTTAGAAGTTAATAAAGGCCTTACCACTAGTCTTGGTAAGACAAACAACAAGACAACGTGGCTTTGCAGATGAAACAATTTCTTTTTTTAAACCTTGACGTCTAACTTGTTGTTTTCTTGTTGGTCGATGCGATAAGACAAATTTGCTGGTTATTAACTTTTCTTTAACTGGCGTCTTGTTATCACTGAGGTCATCTAGTCATATCTTCCAATGTTGTACGTTTTTCTCTGATTCTTGTTTAGCGGGTGATTCTCTTTCCATTTCGTAGACCGCTACCATTGCTGACCTGGCCAGAAGGTTGCTATGTTTTTATTAACCTTTTTACTGAATTTATTTTATATTTGAGAGGAAGTTAGCGGACTATAGGATATGATTCAAATCTTTTGAGCTGCTCTTTTGGGAGAGAATTATTTAAATAGATTTTTGTAGTCATGCGCTCTTTTGGCTTTACTGGAAAGTGAATTTAATTAAAAAATTTAGTTTAAATTAAACTTTGAGTTACTATATATATATTGTAGGATCAGAACAAAAATTCGTCAGCATGCCTTCTCGGCCAGATTCTCTCTGACAATTCCACAAATGCTGCTGCTGCTGTTAGGGAGTTGTGCTCCCAGTCTAGATATGATGGTCTTGTCACTTGTACGCTGTTTGATTTCACAAATGTGAGCAATGTAATAGAGGCGAGTGCGGTGGTGGAGAACCTCTGTGAGCATCACATCATCAGCAACACGTCCCTGTGTGCCATGGCCGAGGTGCAGCAGCATCTTCTGAAAATCCTCGAGAACGCCAGCTCTTCAGAGGTAGGCAGATAACGTTAATATGTTCGCGTATGTTGGCCTGTGTGTGTTTTACATAATTTATCATTCCATAATCATAAAGTGCTTTTATTGATTTACTGTTGAATATGGTCAATAGTTAAGTTTGTTGATAATGAACTCTTGGGTCAAATGGTTAGCTACTATAAGTGCTTTTGTGGGAATAGTCAATTACTATAAACTCATTCTTAATTTTGAAAATATTGCAACTCTTTGTGTCCTTTTTGTGTGGCTTGAAAATTGTTGTAAAACTTGTAAAATCTGTAAAATATGTGATTGAAAGTGTTGAAGAATATTATTAAAATGCCAATTGGCACTACTATGCCTGCATTAGTTGTGCCAATTGGCACTACTATGCCTGCATTAGTTGTGCCAATTGGCACTACTATGCCTGCATTATTTGTGCCAATTGGCACTACTATGCCTGCATTAGTTGTGCCAATTGGCACTACTATGCCTGCATTAGTTGTACCAATTGGCACTACTATGCCTGCATTAGTGTTTTCATTGGTCAGCTAGCTTTTTGTTCATCTGCTTGTTAATAAAAGCACCTGTCCAAATTGTCATACTATTTCTAATCCCAATTTCTCTTGACACCTGCCCAAATGGTATGCGCTATTTCTTAAAAAAGAATTTAAAAAACTATAGTTTAAAAGCTAAAAGTTTAAAAATAGAAAATTAATAGACAACTTGGTAGCTCATTGGCAATAGCTGAGTTAAGTAAAGGCAGATATATCTTTGCTATTGGCTAAAAGCCTAGAGTTTGCCATGTGAAGGTTCACCCAGAGAACTCAAAACTGACTGGCTGAGAATCTGGCTTTGGTATCTGAATTAAATTCAACAAAAAGTTTTTCTCACAGTAAATTGTGTAAATTTGCTTGTTTTTCTCCTTTGCATAAACGACATGAAACTTATTTTTCTAGGTCAATACTTGAATGAAAATGTATATAGTTATACCTTCTGATCTGTGTGATAAAGTTGAGTACGATCATTAATGTTGTACGAACGCAAAAGTCACGTAGCATCATGTAGATTTTAATTGGTTGTTATTTACACTGCTAGAGCGTATAATCACTACTGCATCTTTTGCATTCATATAAATTTTAAAAACGGTTATAAAAAGATTAATTTTATGAAACATGATGCAAGGTTTTAAGTATTTTCAGATTTACTGATGATGTTTAAAGTGTTGGCTTCACTATTTGTGAAAAGTTAAGTCTTTGATTTGCCACCTCCCACCTTCATCACGATATGAACTGTGTGAACATACTTTAGTCAGGTGCTAATTGGCAGTAAAACTACTTTACACTTAGGTGTCAGTGTCATGGGAGATTACCTGTTTAGTTCAATCATAAATTTAGTGTGCAAGTCGATGGATATAATTCATCAACACTTGGTGGATTTTGAGTCATGCACTGAATTATTTACTAAGTTTTCATACGGCAATAGCATAGTGACACGTCTCCATGTGGCGTGGCAATACCATCATAAAAACAACCGTGTTTTTCTTATTCCGTCGGGATTCAGTGTCGCTGTTTGGAAGCGAAACGCCCTTGCGGTGTGCAATCTTTGTGCCTTGGAAATGGCCTTAGGGACCAATGGCATCACCCTTGTGCTTGTGCATAGGTTTTGCTTAAAGATACAACATTGACATAAGGCGTCGCACAACCATCGCTCTACTAGAGCAGCATATGAAAACATGATTTGCTTGTTGGCTCAGCGTAGCGTCTCGGCACTGCCGCACTCAGTTGTCATAACGCTATCGCTGTATAAAAACTTTGTAATTGTTGACAACAGAGCTTCTAGTAGGTGCTTAAAAATTGGCATCGTGAGAGGTTCTTGTAAGCCAATTGCCCTACCAGTCAGGGAGCTCATTATGAGTTAGAGAAAAACAGGCAAAGCTGTGTATGAGACTTTACTACTATGATTTTTGTCGATAAACCCTGTATTTTTGTGTATTAAGATTTAATTTTTACTATCTCTTTTCCTTGCACAGGTCTTATGCAATGCTGATTCTACGGTTCTGATATATGACAGCCCAGAGATTGAGAGTGAGGTAGAAACTCCGATGTGTAACCTGAATGATACGCAGCAGAAACTGCTCCTTGATATCCTCGTTGAACACATCAATACGACAGCACTTAGAGAGGTCTATTTTCCTGATGGTTTTGATCCAGAGGTTTTGTTGGAGTTGGCGAAACAACTCCAACAACTTAGAGACATGCCATCTGTGCAGGTATCACTTGTATTTTATTTCATTTCTTACTCCCTTGTCTACAGGTTAAGGTTCAATTGCAGCAAAGGTTAGCCTACTGATGGTGACAGGAATGACATCCATCCTTAAATTTCTCTCTAAAACTGGGCATGTTCCCGATTGTTAAGGTTCCCGTGCCACTAGACTCGGTCATGTCTGGCCAAGATCACTGAGCGATCGCTTGTGCAATAATTCACTTAAAAACTCGCACTGCCTCTGCTTGCAGTAAGCTAAGCAGACATCATACTCAATCTGCAAGCGATTGCCCGCACGCGTTCACACACACACACACACACACACTTCTGTGTCTAGTGGAGTTCTAAGATCAGATAAAAAGCACTAGTGTTCTTTTGTGACTTGGTGTATTTTATAAACTAGGTGTTGTCTTACATTCTAAGTCAACCACATTCATTGTTATATATCAGTAGAATTTTTGTATTATTTATGTTGTTGTGATTGCACCTACAGGACATGATAGCCGACATACAAGACATCATGGCGAAGGGATTTGGGATTTCCTTTTGTGGCAGCGCTGCCGATGTTCCGCTGATGTCACCATTAGCAGCCTTAAGTGAGGCAGATGATGGTACCTTTACCTTTAATGATGACACTAATGACACAAGTGCTAGCGGTACCGCTACCCCTTCGTAAGTCATTTCAACAGCTCTTATAACGATATCATGACAGTCTGAAGGTCCTGTCACACTTTGCTATCGATTGACGAATATCATTGCCCCATGTTGTGGTTGAGTAGAGTAAGAAGAGGAGGGAGCAGTCAGAGTAAAGTTAGATGAAAACAAATAGGTGTGTCTTCAAACATGCTCTGGATAGTAAATGAAACGACTTACCTCTGAGTTCCTATGTTGATCATAGCTATCAGCGATATATATCTACTATGCATATGTACATACTTGTACTGCCGGCAGTCTAGTGTGCTCTGAGAGATCGTCAGGTGTGCTCATAAAGCACAGAGATTCGCTATCTGCGCAATTAAGCTAAAATGCCAAGATGTGGTTAATTGGTGCAGGAGTTAAGAGCGCTGGTACCTTGACTTTAATATCACGAGATCAAGTCCTGTACAATACAATCGTTTTTCCAACCTCTAACTGTGTCTACAGATGGACAAACGGACGGACACTGCTCCTATAGAAAATATTTTGCTACTAATTATTTTAATAAATGTATCGCTGTGAATAAATTTTAAAAAAATTATGTATTTAAAAGTATAACTTGGGTTGTATTATTTTAATCAATGATCTCTAATGTGTGTAGAGTGTGAGCTTGTGATTCCCTGGCTGCGCATTCATTACAATGATTGAGAAAGGAGGTGCAACTCCTTATCTGAGGTTCTCATTTTATAAGACCGTTTGACTGGCCAGAGACTGCCTTTTTATCCTCATAAGCTTCTCCTGTTTGTTTTGTATTATTTAAGACTTTGTGCCTTGGGGGAGGAGTCATAGGCTGTTAGCTTGATGGCTTAATTAGGGAACAAGCACCACAGGTACTTCCGTCACCAGAAAAGCCACGTGTAGTGACTCTAGATCGCTTCCTCTGCCAAACAACATTGCAGACTAGTTTGCTGTGGTCACCCCTTCTCTCATGGTCACCCCTCTCTCCCGTGGTCACTCCTCCCTCCCTCTTGGTCACCCCTCCCTTTCTCAGGGGCAGCCCTCCCTCTCTCCCCTGATCAGAGATCTGCCATTAGTTGCTAGAAGACAATTGTGCTTTGTTTCACCATATGTTCATTAAGTGATATGAGTTCTACCTTTTAACACTAGGAGAGCTGTTATGTTGATTTTGTTGTGTTACTCTTTTCTCATCTCCGCATCAGCCATTATTTCTATCAATCGCATTGTTTATTGATGTCGACAATCTAAAAATTAAATGTTTCTAAGTGAGGTGTCTAAGTCTATGTGTGTATGCAATGTTTTCTTCATTTGCATAGGTTTTCCTAGTTGGATTGTTTACATTCCTTATGTATAACTACAGAATCACCAACTACATTTCAGGTTGGAAGATCTAGAGGAAGAAATTCAAGATGACACCATTACAGAAGTGTATGTAATCATGTTATGTTTTGTTTCCTGTGTTAAACGTTTGGTTTCAGTCTGCCGCAGACAGAGTTTAGCGATCTGTTGGTTTAGTGGCATCAGCTTATCTTTTATTATCTTTTTATGAAGCTATATTATAAATTATTTACGCTATATTATAAATTGTGAAAACAAATGACTGTGCAGCGGTGTGTTGACCAACAGGATGTGTATTCTTGCGCAAATGTAACTGACCCACGTTAAAGCATTCAATTATTTCAATTTTTATATTTCCTAGATGATTCCTCTTTGATGTATTTGATTATTTGGGCGATGCAGTTCTATACAGAGAGTACAGTAATAGTACATGATTAATACTTACATTGCCTATACATGTATGTATCACTAGCCCACACACTAGCTGCACGTGTCAGTAAATTGAAAATTTAGCGTAACAATACTTCATGGAAACTTAGTAATGGTTCTATTTGTCCTGCTGCTGCAAGCAATAGTTTTAATGTTTTACGGACTTAAAAGCTTCGTAGCATCATGTAGAGTTTAATTCGTTGTTATTTACACTACTAGAGTGTCTAATCACTACTTCATCTTTTTCATTCATGTAAGTTTAAACAGTGGAAAGATTACTAATAAAACATGCAAAGTTTTCAGATTTATTGATGATCCTTAGAGCATAAGCCTCACTATTTGTTCGAAAGTGAAGTTTTTAATTCGTCTTCTCCCCGATATGAGCCGTACAAATATGTTTTAGTCATGTGCTAACTAGCGGTGAAACTATATTAAATACCTAGGTGTCAGAGTCATAAAATATTACCTGTTTTGTAGCTATGCACATTTTTAGCTCATGCAATATTAAGCTCTGATGTTATCAGCGACCATTTTCAAGTTTTATAGAGTCCTTGTGATAATAACAGTCGCCCAAGTCTGACACCTTGCCTGTAACCGTACCTCATCATAGTGAGCCATAAATCACCAATACTCCTGAATTTCATACATCACTTTAATTTGTAAATAGGCTATACCGGTTTGTTGCAAGTTTTTCTGTCATTACAGCGAGTACCAGAATGTAGATAATCCGGAATGGCGACACTACCAACATTGCAAGCGCCTGTTCAGAAACCTGACACATGCAGACGAAGAGATGGGCTCCTACATCTACCAGCAACTCGAGCCCATCCTCCTTGGCAAGATACCTTACTCTCCAGCTACGGCTGAGATCAATGAGACCATCAGACGAGCTAACGAAACATTTATTGTGAGTGACGAGTTTTTGGTTCTTTCATGTATGCTGACTGCTGGCAGCGCTGATACTGGCAGTTCCATGGGTTGTGCCCGAGACGTGTACTACGTTAATTACCAGTATCTAAAATGTTAGAAAATACATGAGAATAGCCAGTCTGCCAGATCTTGATGGGCTGTAAAAACATTCATATTATAAACAAATATTTGGGAAGTAATTACAGATCATTGACTACAAACTCTTCAAGTTCTAGCCGTTTAAGATTCAATGGGTGGACTTTTACATCCGGGTAGGCTCAAACTCCAAAGATTTTATATGGTGACAGCTCTTGTCAGAATGTTGACATAAAAAACATTAATACTCATGGGGATGCAATTTTAACTACAGAGCTTTTAGTAACTTCAGTAGCTTCTTGTTCTTGAATGCCTTCTGTAATAAGCCGTAGTAAAGAACAAAATGGCATCTACTCGATATCAAATCAAATTGTCCCTGGTGAAATGCTCGCCAATTTCCTGTTCATCGGTTGCCAAGATATTCATGAAACATATTTTGAGGAGGGAAGAGACACATATTGTAGAGGGAAGGGACTTATCTTGTCGAGGGGCGGTGCATCTCTTGTAGAGGGGAGGGACATATCGTGTAGAGGGGATGGACATCTCTTGTAGAGAGGCGGGACATCTCCTGTCGAGGAGAGGGACATCTCTTGTAGAGGGGAGGGACATCTCTTGTCGAGGAAGGGACATATCTTGTGAAGGGGACGGACATTTCTTGTAGGGGGGAGAGACATAACTTGTCGAGGAGAGGGACATCTCTTGTAGAGAGGCGGGACATCTCCTGTCGAGGAGAGGGACATCTCTTGTAGAGGAGAGGGACATATCTTTTTGAGGAAGGGACATATCTTGTGAAGGGGACGGACATTTCTTGTAGAGGGGAGGGACATAACTTGTCGAGGAGAGGGACATCTCTGGTCGAGGAGACGGACATCTCTTGTAGACGGGAGGGACATATGTTGTTGAGGAGAGGGACATCTCTTGTAGAGGGGAGGGACATATCCTTTCTCAACAATAGATATTCCGTTGATATTGTCAGTTTTTGAGCATCTAGCTCCAGGTCAGACTAGAAGCCTTCAAAATACTCTCAGAAGTAAGGCACTAGGCACTATTGGTAGTTGTCTGTTCTACCATGTATTCCCTGCTGTTTTATCTTACAGTTTTAGCTGGTCTTTTAATGATGAACTGCCAGCTAACCATAAACAATGACTTTAAAAGATTATTTTAAGATTGTTCGCCGTCAATGCTGAGCACAATTCTGTTATAACCAATGTTAATGTCCCTTATAGTACGTAGTAACTACTCTGAAATGGAGCTCCATTTTTTTCAATTCTTGTCAAAGGTGTAGTAGTCTTAATCTAACAGAGGTTCATCGTTGTTAAGATTAATAGACATAAAGATGTTCAGTTGATTTTAGCACTGTTTTATTGTGCATATAATTATTATAATGAGGGACTTGATGCATTGAAATATTGATTTTTTTAAAAGTATTATCAAAATGTTTTGACAATTACGTTGTCGTTGTTGCTATTTTCATTTCCGTACCACAAGATCTATTCTTAGACTAATTAGCATTTGATTTTCCTGAGCTGATAACTCCGGCAATCTGACTAACGATTTTATGGGTCACGTTTGAAATTAGTTCATTAGTGTTCATTATGCTTTATCTCATCATAACCCTGGATATTAAGTAGACAACACTGAGACATTGCCAGAGGTTCGAGTTGTGACAAGGCAACATCACCATTTGGCTTATTCAACTGATGGATTGTTGTTAGAGATTAATATTCAATTGGATATTAACATCGAGTATCTATAATTTTACTTATTGTGACAACAGTAGCCTTAGGCCTTTCCAAACTAGTTCCACCTTATATCTCCATCTAAACATTTATATTTTTTTTTGTTTTCTCGATATACTGGCTACTAAGGCTAGATTGCAATGAGGATGTGTACATCTGTTGCAGGCACTCGCCACAATAAAGCAGGCTGCCAACGACATACGCCAAAACTATAGGGACTGGGAGGTGAGGCTAAACTCTTTTGGGGAGAATCTGAAGCTCTTGGAGAAGCTACTTGATCTTATCATTCAAGGTAATACCCTGTTTGATGCATCTTCGATACCCATCTAACATTGCTGCTAGTTTACCCACCCGCTTTGTACCTTGACCTTTTTGCTGTCAGGTCGGTTGTGTGTTGCTTCATCGCTACAGTAATTTTGGAGCTTACAGCTTTAGAAAGCGCTGTATGGTTTTCCTAAATTGCAAAATGCTTTGAAATTTTGCTGTAGCTTTCTGACATATTTATGTATCTTATAGGATTTTAATTGACTATTTCGTAAGTTAAATAGAACACTAACAAGCTAGTCGAAAAACAAATTGATGATGTTACTTATTGATGATGTTTGAAATTTTGGCTTCACTATATATGAGAAGTTAAGTCTTTGATTGGCCCCCTCTCCACCTTCATCACGATGAGCCGTGTGAACATACATTAGTCATGTGCTAATTGGCAGTAAAACTATTTTTCACTTAGGTGTCAGAGTCGTGGGAGATTATCTGTTTAGTTCAATCATAAATTTCGTATGCAAGTCCATGGATATAATTCATCAACACTTGGTGGATTTGGAGTTAATATTGATTTGTACGCTACATGTTTGACTATTACAAGTAATTTATAAAATGGCTTCAACTCAAAAATGCTTTTTACGTTCAATTTTTACTATAATAAGAATTATAGATTGAGATGAAAGAGTGCTATAAACAGGATTTGAACTCATGAAATACAGCTTGTTAGACTGAAACTGCAGCAACTGCGCTAACCGACTGCCTCCCAGCACCAAATACTTGTGCATATAGTTAGTCTTTGTACTTTATTGGTGCATCTGACGATTTCTCACAGCACACCAGACTGTGAGGGCACTAATAACCATCTAGAATACAATTGTACATCGTTATGAACAGTTTATTAACCGTTCAAACATAACTATATTATTATTATTATTCGCGGTAAGACTGATTTTTATGTTCAGCTAAAAGCTATAACAATATTTAGGAAGCTTTCATTGAGCGACAACTTCTCTTGTCGCATTAATAATTCATAAAACTTCTAGAACATTGCTTACGTAAAAACCTATTACTATAGCTGTGTCTTGACTCTGAGAATAGCTTTTGTCAAATCTGGATGATAGACATCGGAATCAAAACTCCATAATTAGTAATAGTAAAAAGATTATCTAGCCAAATACTCATATTTCATATGAAAATAAAATCTGAAACTTAGTGAAACTCATTTGATTAGGTGCTAGGGCTAGTTCAAGAAGAGTACCATCTTCTTAAACTTACCATCAACCACATTAAAAAGTAATCTATTTTCCCACGACCAAACAAGAGTGAAACAATTGATTGGGAGAATTATGATAAATGCACATGTGCACACAACTCCCGAAAAATTATCCGTTAACAGCCGTCACCAAACCCTTGCAACGAAATCCTATCAACAAATTTAACTATTTTTCAGTAAAGTCGTTTAAGTATAATAATGATACAAAACGCATTAAAACCTATTTAAATATGTTACCAAGCCTTTAAAAGGTTACCGCAAATTCCTAAAACTAACCCATCTAATCGGATTATACATAAATAGACAGATTTATTAGGACGAAAATCGTCACAAAACGCTTGAAAAGCTTCGTTTAATAAAAATTAAGACCGGAAATTGAAACGCCGAGCGACAGAAAATAGAACGATAGTCTTGCCACAAATCGCCACAAAACGCTTGAACAGCTTGGTTTATTAATAGTTTCGACCGACCTACGAAACGCCAATAAAGCCGTGCGACAGATAGTAGAACTGTTTACTGTGTACTGTTTGAGGCGTAGACCGATTTACAGGTACAACAATGTGGTACACAGTTTATCAGCCTACGTTTTTGTCCAATTACCGAAGGTTTTTCAAATTATCTAGAACATCAGCCAGATTTCTTTACATCTTATCTACAAGGTAGGGCGTTACTACAATGCCCTTTTATGACAAGAATATTTCTTTTTTTCACTCCAGTTTGCATAAAACTTCCAGACGCGTAAATGCCAACGCTTGCTCTCTGTTACATATCGCTGTCAAAACCATTCTACATTCACAACACAACCAACTTTCAAACTGTATATTACACATCAGTTTGCCGTTTAACTTTTAATATTGCATTTCAGAGATATAATAAACATATTTCTTTATTGTTGACATTGTTGTTGTTAATTAAATTACGTACAGTAGGTTAGGTCTACAGCTTGAATTAATATTTATTTTATTATTGTAAAACATAAGTTTGAGATAGTTAAATATTTATTTTATTAATATTTATTTCTGTTACATGTCGTTGTCAAAACTGTTCTGCATTCAACACAACCAACTTTCAAACTGTATATTACAATATATTTTACTTGTAATATTGCATTTCAGAGCTATAATAAACATATTTCATTATTGCTGTTGTTAGTTAAATTACGTACAGTAGTTTAGGTCTACAGCTTGAATTAATATTTATTTTATTATTGTAAAATGTAAGTTTGAGATAGTTAAATATTTATTTTATTAATATTTATTTCTGTTACATATCACTGTCAAAACCGTTCTACATTCAACACAACCAACTTTCAAACTGTATATTACAATATATTTTACTTTTAATATTGCATTTCAGAGATATAATAAACATATTTCATTATTGCTGTTGTTATTTAAATTACGTACAGTAGTTTAGGTCTACAGCTTGAATTAATATTTATTTTATTATTGTAAAACATAAGTTTGAGATAGTTAATTATTTATTTTATTAATATTAGTTTCTGTTACATTTCTGTTATTTCTGTTGTGTCTTTTTAGAGTCGTGCTCCCTCAAATTTATTTTATATCTTCTCAAACAAGTCTCATTTACATTATACTCTGTCAATTCCTGCTGAGAACTACTTTTTCAACAACCAACAGTACCCTTTCTTTTTTCCATTATTACTTTGGTCGTGGGCTGTATGACAGTGGAATTTCTAGTGATACTATATACTGTTAGAATGGCATACTACCAGGGTATGCCTATTTTAATGAACAGGAGTCATAGTTTTGACCTTTATCGTACCATGTTTAAATGAACAGGAGTCATAGTTTTGACCTTTATCGTACCATGTTTAAATGAACAGGAGTCATAGTTTTGACCTTTATCGTACCATGTTTAAATGAACAGGAGTCATAGTTTTGACCTTTATCGTACCATGTTTAAATGAACAGGAGTCATAGTTTTGTCCTTTATCGTACCATGTTTAAATGAACAGGAGTCATAGTTTTGACCTTTATCGTACCATGTTTAAAACTGAAAGTTGCAAAGTTCAAGTAGTATTTTTGTTCATCGTTAAAGTTAACAAATTGCTGAAGAGATAATTCTATCCACAAGAGTAATAATGGATGCCAAGTTGATGTTCACTAGTTGATGAAAATGTATAGTCTTGCAGATCGTTTCGGGCATAGCAATCACAACTTCGTTTTGTTTATAAAAAAGTTTTATATTTAGCGTCTGAATTGTTGGAGAACCTTTTGTTCTATATGGTATGTCATTGTAATACAATACTATAGGAAGTATTTGCAGCACTTCAATGATTTCTCTTGCACCATTCTATAAGCCTGCTATTGTTTATCAAACTAACTTTGCTTGATTTTTCTAGTTGATCCAGGAAATACTACCGGCCTCCCAGAGCTCGTGTCTCCACAACAGTTCATAGATACGATGCTGTCACTCGGATTTCCGATGGAGAATGCCCAGTTACCAAGCAACTTCACTGAAGCTCTCATGCAACTGAGACAGCTAAGTGTGTCGCTCGAGGTTGGCGGAAGCATCTGGAACACTGTCGATCAACTCGGCCGTGCCATGAGTGTCCTTTACACGTACGTGGCTTTTTGTTTCAAAGTCCTTTACATTCTACTATCAGAGTAAGGAGGAAAAGGTTTATTGTCAAATATGGTTCTGGCTCTTTATGATTATGAAAAGTGCACGGAAAGACAATAAGATGATAACATACATGAATCTTTAACTCGGATTCTTACAACAGATAGATGGTGTGTAGGTCATCTTTGTCAATTACTGCATGTTGCTTGTTCCTAGCTGCTAGTATGCTGGAGCATTTAGCTATGACTACTGTTAACTAAATATTATAGATTTAGTAATGTATCCTAGGTAGTTTAATCACGTAGGATAATGTAAGAGGGTTGACATAACTACAGCCCCATTTAGGTGCTGCCTCACAGCACTACTTAAGTGCTGCCTCATGACGCTGCATGGGTTGAGTAGCTGTTGCATGATATAACGACCTTTCACCTACCAGCAGTATATGTGTAACTATGGTTTGGAGCTACGGTTGCTATAGTAGCGCCAACTACCAGTGGTCACTCCATTGTACTCATCCTTCATACAGTGAACTTACCCTGCAGATCTACGCACAATTGTTTTAGATATTTGGATTGCGTTGAGCTGGATAAGTTTGAGGCATACAACTCCGAGTATGATTTGGAAAGTCGAAGTGTCGAGCTGATTAGTTACGGAAAATTCTGGGCGGCCGTTGTATTTGATGATAGTCTTGTTCAGCAGTCAGAGTTGCCTTCTCATGTCAGCTATAAACTCCGCATGAACACTGATAAGGTCAGTACACAAACTAGCTTCCATGGTTTGATCTTGATATGATTTGCTGTGATAAATACTAAGGATGAGACGCATGGCTTTAAAGACCTTATTCTGCTATTTTTCGCTAAATAAAAGTTTAAAATGGGAAAGATACCAAAAAAACTCCGGAAGTATCTCCTATTATAACACCTTTAAATATTTTGCTAATCTTGCACAAGTTAGCCGTTTGAATGCAGGCATTTGCTAATGTAGAGAGAATAGAATATATGAATACAATAAAATTAGGTTTGGCAAATAATAAAGCAAATCATTGTTATAGATAATAAATTTGTAATGAATCTTAAAAGAGCAACCAAATCACGAGCCTTTGCTAAATATATTGTTTGGCAGAGGCTCGTGATTTTGTAGCTCTTCTATTGAGCTTTATAGCAAGCTGAAAGTGAATATCTACTGTATGCCGATCTGTATTCAGTCAATGCTATATAGCTATATCATCAACCAATTATCATTTAGCTGTAGGAAAGATGATGGCTAAAGTGTGTAAGTCTCACCAACTGGAATAACTCCTCACGTCAGCGACAAATCATGCGTGGGAGGGCAACTCTTATCACATTAGTTGTACTACTTGAAGTCTTAGATAGCCAGTAGTGTAGACTTCAACGTATTTCATTTTACACCCCAGGTTGATGGTACGGACAGAATCGAGGACAAGTATTGGAACCCGAGACCGCGGGCTCGACCTCCCTTTGATACAAAGTACATAACATATGGATTTGCATACCTACAGGATATGATAGAGCATTCTCTTATTGCTGTGATGGCTGGAACTGAGGAAAAGGTACTGTCTACCCATAATTACGTCTCTTTCTCTACTTATATTTATATATATATGTATATATATATACATATATATATATATATTTCAGTGTCCGTCTGTCCAGTTATAGTCATAAAGTTTTGAAAACAAAAAATCTACATTGTAAAGGATTCAAACTCGGAACATCTAGCTTTGTAGGCGTTGAGCTTATTCATTAGACTACCGCTTTCAACAGAGCATAGGGACAAGTAATGCTGAAGATATTCATTACATCGGTTGAAATACGCATAACGACGTTGTGTCACACGTAATGCTCGCTAGCTGTCCTCACTAGATGATTACCTGACTTTGCACGGATAATAAAAACAGCTTGTAAACAGTTGCGGATGATGTAGTAGGTAAGGTAATGTAGGTAATGTAATGTAATGTTTATTAATAGACTGTTTTATAAGCTATATTTATATATATATATACACACACTAGCTGAATGCCCTGCGTTGCACGGGTAATAAGAAACAGCTTATACACATTACTTTACCTACTACCTTTGCACTACATTACCTGCAACTGTTTATAAGCTGCTTTTATTACCCATGCAATGCCAATCATTAACCGAGTGAGGCCAGCTGGCAATCATTACGTGTGACACAACGTCGTTGTGCGTATTTTAACCCATGTAATAAATATTTTCACCATTATTCTTCATCTTGCTCAGGTGAATGTGGTAGTCTAATGGATAAGCTCATCGCCCCAAGACTGAAGGTTCCGAGATCAAATCCTCTGCAAAGCAGATTTTTGTTACTAAAACTTCAATGCTATAACTGATCAGTTGGATATATAGATGAGTAGTAAGAATAGTGAAGCTATTTGTAAATACTTCAATGTTGCGAGGATTTTGGACAAATACCTGTAAACTTAAGTAGAGCAATTTGCAAGCACTTGAAGGAATTGTAAAGAGGGTACGGCTTGAGTCTACGGGGAGAGATCTAGTCGATCTAGTTGTATATTCCTTAGGTTGGTGTATATCTGCAACAGTTTCCTTACCCTTGCTACACATCTGACTATTTTGTGCGGGGCATGTCAACAACTCTTCCCCTTTTCATGGTGATCAGCTGGATCTTCTCTGTGGCTCTCCTTGTCAAAAGCATCGTCTACGAAAAGCAGGTACGCTTGAGAGATCACTTTGGTAATTGACTTCTTAAGATTTTAAAATAATTTTGACAATCAATTTGCTCTTTATACTGATGTTTATTCTATAATTTATCTGTTCAGCTGTACGTTTAGTAAGGCTCAGGTCCACCTTATGTAATGATCAGCTGTACGTTTAGTAAGGCTCAGGTCCACCCTATGTAATGATCAGCTGTACGTTTAGTAAGGCTCAGGTCCACCCTATGTAATGATCAGCTGTACGTTTAGTAAGGCTCAGGTCCACCCTATGTAATGATCAGCTGTACGTTTAGTAAGGCTCAGGTCCACCCTATGTAATGATCAGCTGTACGTTTAGTAAGGCTCAGGTCCACCCTATGTAATGATCAGCTGTACGTTTAGTAAGGCTCAGGTCCACCCTATGTAATGATCAGCTGTACGTTTAGTAAGGCTCAGGTCCACCCTATGTAATGATCAGCTGTACGTTTAGTAAGGCTCAGGTCCACCCTATGTAATGATCAGCTGTACGTTTAGTAAGGCTCAGGTCCACCCTATGTAATGATCAGCTGTACGTTTAGTAAGGCTCAGGTCCACCCTATGTAATGATCAGCTGTACGTTTAGTAAGGCTCAGGTCCACCCTATGTAATGATCAGCTGTACGTTTAGTAAGGCTCAGGTCCACCCTATGTAATGATCAGCTGTACGTTTAGTAAGGCTCAGGTCCACCCTATGTAATGTTCAGCTGTACGTTTAGTAAGGCTCAGGTCCACCCTATGTAATGATCAGCTGTACGTTTAGTAAGGCTCAGGTCCACCCTATGTAATGATCAGCTGTACGTTTAGTAAGGCTCAGGTCCACCCTATGTAATGATCAGCGAGTTGATCAACAAGTTAGCTATCAGTCAATTACTAAACAGCAAACACTTAGCAGTAATTAAGCGCTTATCTATTCCTAATTCATCAGTGACTATTTTTTTTGTTTAAAATCTTTGATATTGTTTTTATTATGTTCGGCACATTAATGTTTATTTAAAAATATGAACTGATATTTATTCTCTCAGTTTTGCTAGCGCGTTTGGCATTCTGGGATCCGGAAAGTTGGCAAATTATAGAACAACCGACTTGAAAAAAATTAGTTAAAGAGTTGTTTGCCCATCGTACCTCTTCTTTCAAGTGTATTTCTATGCTACACATGCGCGTTTGTGTGATGGATTGACTAGCTCATAATTCTTAGCACTACTGGTGGCTTTCAGCAGGTTGTGTTTTAATACCTATCATATCGGTACAGTAAGAAGTATGTACCACAATGATATCTATCATAATACAACAGTAGGATGTACACTCTTGTGATATTACCATTAATGATAATATAGCAAATTATACACACTTCCATGAGGGATATCAAACTAGTACCATAAAATGCACATTTATGCTACGCTGTTTCCTATAAGGTTGCATTAAACTATACACTCCTATCATAGTGGTACAGTACACTGTATATTTCTACTACGGATAAAAGCTAAAAATGTGTCAGCATGCAAAGTATTACGACCGCTGCCAGTTAGAGAAAATAATTGAAGTCTCACTACTCTCTCTGTCCAAGTGACCTTCAGTCAGAGGTTAGTTTGTTCCTAGAATATCTTGAAGCCATTGAAACAGTCTTCTCCGTATATGTTAACTTCTTGAAGAGTAGAAACGGTAGGTTGGCTTTTGTCATGCGAGTTTAGTAGAGAAAACGTGTACTTGCAAGTCTGGGAGTTGTGGTCCTCACGAGTTTAGTAGAGAAAATGTGTACTTGCAAGTCTGGGAGTTGTGGTCCTCACGAGTTTAGTAGAGAAAACATATACTTGCAAGTCTGGGAGTTGTGGTCCTCGCGAGTTTAGTAGAGAAAATGTGTACTTGCAAGTCTGAGAGTTGTGGTTCCCATGAGTTTGGTAGAGAGTAGATGAACCTGTAAGTCTGAGTGTTGTGGTTCTTAATAAAAGTTGGCAACAGGTAAATGGGCACACAAGTAATGTCTAGGGTAAGGATGGATACAACAGAATGTAATCGATACAAAAAACAGCTTCAACTCATACAACGTATATATGTGTGTGAGTGTATCACTTTTTGAAGATAGTTTTTTACGATACGACAACTCCTGCTATACCATGAAATTTCTTTGATGTGTTATGTTTCAGTACTATAGCCTTTTGTTATATGTTTCCAAACACACATTGAAGAATGTGATATGTTAACAGGAGCGTCTCAAGGAGCAGATGAAGATAATGGGACTAGCGAATGGTACTCACTGGTGTGCCTGGTACACCGTAAGCTTCATGCTGATGGCTCCCAGCATTGTACTTCTCTGTATCATCTTCAAGTATGCCAAGGTGCTTCAGGCTGCCGATCCATCAGTTATGGCTCTCTGGCTCTATGCCTTCTCTTTTTCAACCACCTCTATGGGTAAGAACTCGTGTTTCTTTTCTTAGTATTTTTCTACCAATCGTCTTTGGCGCCATCCTACTACAGTGATGTGTGGTCCCCTTTGTTAGAAAACTAAAACTCTCATTTACGACATTGTTACTCATTGCCAATTAAGTCAATAGCCATAAATAATGCATATAAAACTAGGTGAATGCTCGGTGTTGCACGGGTAATAAAAAGTGTTTGCCCAGAAAATTAATTTTTAATCGACGTATACAACATTAACCATTCTAACTTTCAAATGAAGGTGTTTTTCTATTTTTCTGTGTGGTATATGTTTATGCTATATATACATATAGCATATATTTATAGCATTTTGGGAAAGTCTGAACATGTATTTTTCTTCTAGTACACTGGCAGTCCTGTGCGCAATTTAAGGTTGACAGGTGTAATAAATATGTTCACAATAATTGTGAACATAGTATAAGAATAATTATTATTCTATAGTATGGCAAAGTCACCGCTTGACATAGTGGTTAGTGCACCTGTCTGCAAAACAGGTGTTTGCGAGTTCAATTCCAGTGCGATGCAGGTTTTTCGTGCGAATGTTACCGATACAACTGGACATACGACCAACAAAAAAACACTTGGATTTTTATATATCGATAGATTGATCTTCATTTGTCTTCATTTTAAATATGTTAAACTAAAAGTTGTAAAATGGTGTTTTTGAATGACTATGTAGGTTAAATTCTGAATATTTTTATTTATAATGGTTGAAATTAGCATTCTGTAGATATATGATCACACCACATACATTTTATTTGCTTATTTCAAGTCATCACAGTCGATTATTCTACCATTTTTTTCTAGTCATGAATCACCAGAGTTTGTCTCAATGATTCCTCCATTTCTTTCTACATCTTTTTAACTCTTGAGTTCCTGTAGCCTTGTTAAAATATAACCAGGAGTACATAGAACTATTATAAGTACCAACTCGGTGTAAAATGATGCAGTATACATACTAACCAGGTGTACATTGATATATTATATCGGTATACACCTGGTCAGCATGTTTCAGCTATTCCTCCCTTTATCCTCCAAAATTTTTTTGGCAACTTCAGCTGCGTAATTTTGCTTGCCCTTTGTTTTTAATGAGTGCATCTGCCAATTTCTGCTGCACCTTATAAATGCTTGTTATACTTGGGTGATTTACGATAGATGAGCTATCTGCTGGATACCATTCTTTGCTGCTCACTTCCTTACCATCTTTGATGCATATTGCTCATCTGTGATAATGTCATGTATCATATATATTTATAAATATATATACAATATTTAATATACATGTACATATATATACAGTATTTAATATACATATATATATACGATATGTAATATACATATACGTATATACGATGCTATATATGCAATACTATATATGTATGTATATTGCATTGCATATATAATATTGTATATACATGTTGTATTGTGTATACAGTCAAACATGGATAACTCCCCTCAGATAGCTCGAACACTTGGTTAACTCTAATGGATTTGTTTGGTCCGTTCCCACGCAATGATAAATTGCTTCAGATAACTCAACCTCAACTTCGTTAACTCGAACAGTTTTTTGCCCAACGGCTACTGAGACAGTTGTTATCGCTTTAGAATATCACTTTATTCCAAGCCATAGAGGTAAACTTCAACTTTTAGTAGTTCATAGGCGTCGTTATTACCATCATCGGCAAAATATTTCTGTCAAGGACTTCAAAAGGTTTGGTAAAATTTTAATTTTACCACACATCCGCTTAGCGATCGCCCTTCGGAAGCAAGGTAAAGTGAGGTAATCTTTGCATAAACTTCAAGAAAAATCAGCAAAATTAATCGTGGGTAAAATGCTCAAAAGAAAAAGATGTCTTTTTTTAGCATTTCAACAACGATCAAGTTTTGCCAATTTTAATCTAAAAAACGTCCTGGCAATAACATCACCTCAAACAACAAAACAATCTCAAGTGATAGAAAAATCTCCTATACTTTTTGATAAAAAGGTTTTAAACTTTACATTAGAAGCATTTAATTTGAAACAAGCCATTTATGCTTTTGATTTATATTATAGTTTGTATATGTGCATGTATCTACTAATAAATACATGGACTTGTGATAGTGCTCTGATAACTTGAACGCTCTGATAACTCGAACACTTTCACTCGGTCCCATGAAGTTTGAGTTATCCATGTTTGACTGTATATAGTATTGTATATATTCATATATATTGTATTTATAGTATATATTGCATATACAACATACATATATTACTATTTATACAATATACCATAAAGCCTCTATTTGAATGCCATGGCACTGTATTTTTCAACCCTTTTCCTTTAGTGGCGGTCAAATAGAGGTGGCGTTCAAATAAAGGTGGCGTTCAATTAGAGGTTTTACGGTATACACAATATATATGGTATACACCGTGTATTGTATTTTACACTTATATACAATATTAATTGCTAGTTATACTTACATGTTTGTATTAGCTTGGTCTCATATTCATGGTTATTTTTAAAAGGGAAGTTTTTAGTTTAGTACAATATTAAGTACAATGTTGAGTACAATATTCATTGTATATAAATTACATATTATATATACACTACATACAATATATATTGTATGTATTGTATATATATTTTGTATTGTGAATGAGTAATCAGACCTACTGCTAACATCACTCTACGCTCCGAAAAGTGTGGAGTGTTATTAATAACTCGAGTGTTGGAATGAGGTAATTGGTAGAACAGGTGGTGTATCACCACCAGTTACTTGAGCAGTGCAGAAGCACAAAACAGACCTGTCATGACTCCGTAGAGAAACATTAACCTGGAAAAAATAAGTAATTTTAACCTAGTCCAACTCTAGTTATTTATATATTGTATTGTATATGTAGTACATGTATATATAGTGTTGTATGTATCTTCATACAATATTCATATCTTGTATGCACTGATATGTTGCCGTTATTGCTGATACGTATCAAGTATTATAGTAGGACATGTTTTCATTTCACTGGCATTTATTTCATTTTGTTTGCAGCCTTCATGTTTAGTGTCTTCTTCACTAAAGCAAATCTGGCAGCATGCTGTGGGGCAATAATGTATTTCACTCTCTATCTACCCTATGCTGTCGTCTATCAGTACGAGGAGGATATGGATGGCTGGATGAAAAGCTTTAGTTGTCTTCTCTCTCCAGTTGCCTTTGGTATCGGCACTTCTTACGTGGCGAGATATGAAGAACAGGGTGTCGGAATTCAGTGGAGCAACATCTCTAAGAGGTGGGATAAGGTTATAGAAACATATAAACGAAAAACAAATCAGAAAGGTTTTGCTATAATAGTTCGTGGCGTAGTAATTTTACCCAAAAAAATTTTGTGCACACTGAGAAGGTGTAGAAGTGGTGTAGATCATTCATTTGTATATCCTTTCTGTATCTTGCTTTTATGTTGAAACTGTTTTTTTTAAACCGTACTTGATGGGTGATTGGTCCGTCAGCGCTCATGGTGTCTAACAATGCAATATAACCGTGTTGTACTCTCGCTGCTTTGCTCTCGCTGCTTTGCTCTCGCTGCAAGCATCAGGAGTTGAAAAGTGGAACTATCTAAAGGTATACATGAAATAAATATGCTTCTACTTGCAGCCCCCTGCCAGCGGATAACTACAACCTGCTGAAATGTGTCGGCATGCTCTTTCTTGATGGAATTCTTTACTTCTTGATAGCGTGGTACAAGGAGCATGTCTTTCCTGGCAAATACGGAACTCCTAAGCCGTTCTACTTTCTATTCACCAAGTTAGCGTTTATCTATCATCTGTTGATCCACTATCTAGGGGCGTTATCACAGATTGGAAGTTTTACACGGTTCAGTGAATTATCTCTCAAAAATCTTACCTTTTGTATATCAACTGTTTGTATATCAACTGTTTGTATATCAACTGTTTGTATATCAACTGTTTGAATATCAACTGTTTGTATATCAACTGTTTGTATATCAACTGTGTGTATATCAACTGTTTGTATATCAACTGTTTGTATATCAACTGTTTGTATATCAACTGTTTGTATATCAACAGTTTGTATATCAACTGTTTGCATATCAATTGTCTATATATCAACTGTTTGTATATCAACTGTTTATATATCAACAGTTTGTAAATCAACTGTTTGTATATCAATTGCCTATATATCAGCTGTTTGTATATCAACTGTTTGTATATCAACTGTTTGTATATCAACTGTTTGTATATCAACTGTTTATATATCAACGGTTTGTATATCAACTGTTTGTATATCAATTGTCTATATATCAACTGTTTGTATATCAACTGTTTGTATATCAACTGTTTGTATATCAACTGTTTGTATATCAACGGTTTGTATATCAATCGTTTGTATATCAACAGTTTGTATATCAACTGTTTGTATATCAACTGTTTGTATATCAATTGTCTATATATCAACAGTTTGTATATCAACTGTTTGTATATCAATCGTTTGTATATCAACAGTTTGTATATCAACTGTTTGTATGTCAATTGTCTATATATCAACTGTTTGTATATCAACTGTTTGTATATCAACTGTTTGTATATCAACAGTTTGTATATCAACTGTTTGTATGTCAACTGTTTGTATATCAACTGTTTGTATATTAACTGTTTGTTAAGATGGTTGCAGTACCTTCTATTTGCCACCAGATTTCTCTACATACTATATATATATATATATATGTATCACAGTACACGCTCCTATAACGTAAATTCTAGATAACATAAAAATTATGAACAGTTTATGCTTCGTACTACGTAAAAAATTCCACATAACGTAAAGTGTCAAGGCAGGGCAATTTCTCAAATTCGATTTGAATGTTAACATATCTCACCGCACTTTTAAGAGAAAAAACCACGTATGAATAGCGTTATATCTACTTATAGACAACTTTCATAACATTCTGGTTCGTCATTCATCGTAATAGGTTGTCAGATGTGTCGACAAAACAGAGAGAATTAGTAGCTGCGCATAGTTCATAAATACTTACAGCCGATCGATTGGTGCAGGTGTTACAGTGTCGGTCTACCAATCTGAATAGCACTAGTTTGACTATTGTCAAAAGTTATCTTATAACTTAACCTAGACCCCTGGATACAGATGCACAACAAACTGGTAGACACCGTTCTTTTTATAGTTCTTTTTATAAAAACGTAACAAAACTAGGTTTTATGTTCTGTTGCAGACATATAAAATATTTGTTATTAGTTTTACTTAGCAAAACAGACTTCGCTGTCTAGAAAAAATAAAAAATGGTTGTAAATGGGCGTCGAAGATGTGCATGTCCCATCAACTTATTGTAAAATAACTGCAATCATAGTCTATAAAATCAGTGAAATTGATCAGCAAAAGAAAAAAATATGTCGATGCGAACTAATAATGTTGCAGTTACAGTACGGCCAACAAATTGAAAAAGTTAACTCTAGTTATCCTCTTTGTATGGCTGAACGGGTAAGTTTGGAAAGATCGTGGAACGGATTAGGTAATTTTCTATGTATTTCACTGTTCTTATAACGTAAAATCCCGAAAAAGTAAACATTCCTAAATGGGTTATTTACGCTGTAGGAGCGTCTACTGTTTACACTATAGCAATGTATAATTGGTTGACACATATACATCATCTATGTACACCTGATCAGTATGTGTACTATACCTATCAATGTACACCTGGTTAGTATGTATACTGTATCAATGTACACTGTGTTGGTACATATGCTTTATCTATGTACACCTAGTTGGTATGTACACTGTATCAATGTACACCTGGTTGGTGTGTATACTATATCAATGTACATTTGGTTGGTATGTACACTATATCAATGGACACCTGGTTGGTATGAATAATGTACCAATATACTTCTGCCTGGTATGTATACTACACCCAAGCACACCCGGTTGATATGTGTACTATATCAATGTACACCTGGTTAGTATGTATACTATATTAATGTACACCTGGTTGCTATGTATATTATATTAATGTACACCTGCTTGGTACATACTGTACCTTTGCACACATGGTTGGCATACATAACATATCACTGTATACATGTTTGGTGTGTATATTTTATCACCGCATTCCTTGATGGTATACATACTGTACCACTGACATCTGGTTAATATACATACTGTACCACTCTGCTGCAAGTTCATGTACAAATGATACTACTACCAAGATTGGTTGATTTATATACTATAGCATAAATAGTTTGTTTAGCACATCCTTGTCTTCTAAAATGTCCATCTGTTTTTTTCAAAGACATCTATTCAACGTATGTGTATCTGTATCACATACATGTAGGTCCTTCTGGTGTGGGACGACTCCTGCACCCTACTATGATATCCCACTAACGAGCCGAAATGGCTGTCATGATGTTAACCAATCAGGGAATGGGACATGCACCAATAACCAATCACCTGACTGTGAAGCGGAGCCTTCTCATCTCAATCTTGGTATTCAGTTGAGAGGCCTGACCAAGGTGTACAGCTCAGGCAACAAGGTACTTATAGTAGCCTGTGGCACCTGCAGTTAGTCTGTGGCACCTGCAGTTAGTCTGTGGCACCTGCAGTTAGTCTGTGACACCTGCAGTTTTTGCAGTTTTTTTCTATTCTTTGCTTGTGTGCGCTGTAAATTTTTCAAATTTTCTAGTATGTATTCCTTTGGTATGTTTATTTACTACCCCTTGTCATTGTCAGGAATTTATGTAAAATATTGTTTTATATTTTCTGGATGCACTGTTGTAGCAGCCCACATGTACTTTACAAGAAACTAGAATCAATCAGAATTGATTGTTGTTCGCTGTCAAGTACCTAAAGGATTTAAATATGTCAGTTTCAGTTAACAAACATACCATATGCTGTTTTAGCTGGCTGTTGATGGTTTGTCTCTGAATATGTATGAAGACCAGATCACATCTTTCCTCGGGCACAATGGTGCTGGCAAGACTACAACCATGAGCATTCTTTGTGGATTATTCACACCGACAGACGGCACAGCCATCGTTTATGGCAAGGATATAAGGTGAGAGTGCGTTCGTGTGAGGTTTTTATGCTCCTTGAGAGTGTAGTCATATTTCAAGTTAAAGGTCATTAGATTAAATTTTATATTTATTCTTATTGAGATTTTGAGTTATGTAATATTTTTGAGAGCTGAGAATTATTGAGTTGAAAATTACTAGCTAGAAATAGTTTAGCAAAGCAGAAAGTAGTTCGGCAGGACTAAACAGAGGTAGATGTGGTTGAATATGATTTATGTTATGTAGTTTGATAGCACAAATGGTTATAGAGCACTACCTTTTAAACCTTAAAAATAGCTCATGAGAAAATGAACAGTTTTTATGGTATTAAAATTATATAATAATTAGTTTTGAGTCCTATTAGCTGCCATTATTATCCCTCGTAACACAGTAGCAGCCATTGAACATCAACATGTTCAACACCAAGCATTGAACATCTTGATTATCCAAACTCGCGTCCTTCTTTTTCATTCTCAGAGTCGGCAGTGGATTTATCTCACCATAAAACTGCTGCTGCAGACAAACCTCGCTCAAATTTATTGTTTTGAATTAAAAGGATTAACAGTTTCAATTTCAGCCACATTTTGATGAGTAAACCTTCTAACCCTATGCGGTTTAGACTTTGTATGTTGAGACTTTGTATGTTGAGACTTTGTATGTTGAGACTTTGTATGTTGAGACTTTGTATGTTGAGACTTTGTATGTTGAGACTATGCAGTTGAGACTTTGTATACCTCAGCAAGCTGTTTTAAGGATGTACATTAATGCCAGCTCGCGCAGCTACATCTTCTGCCATGGAAATCACTGGTCTCTATTGTACTAATCCTGTTTTGCTCTGATTCTCAATGATCTCTCCAGGCATGAGCTTGATGATATAAGGAAGTCCATGGGATTCTGCCCGCAGTTCAATGTTCTCTACGATTCTCTGACTGTCGCCGAACACATCCTTTTCTATGGACAACTAAAAGGATACAGTCAAGAGGCTGCCGAGAAGGAAATGATGTCGATGCTGGAGGCGACAGGCATGCTGAAGAAGAAACATGCAAAGGCGAGCTCATTATCAGGTCTGTTCCCCCTTCACATTGTATTCATATTTTATTTTCAATCTTTATTTATTAGCTTTTTATTGTTGGCTATAAGTTATTTTAATTGATTTACTTTATTTGGTAGATGAGTGTTCTTTTGTAATAGATATTAATGTGATAGTATTGTGAATTAGTATGGATATGTAATGAATTAGCATGAATATTTTGTGAATTAATGTATAAGAACATTCTTCGCTGCTTTTCTTGCTTTTGAAAGTTCCTAGACCTTTGTGAATTGACTCCTTGAATGAGATGTTTATATGAATTGTGGTCTGGCCGCCATGACTATAAAGCTGATTTTCAATCAAGATAAACTTTTGACTTCATGTTTCAAGTATCAGTGTCTGCTATTTGCTACTTGTTGGGCTTCTGCATATTTTGAAACTGCTAAAACTTAGAACACGCATCAATTGGTTTGCCGATTTCAGAACTGTTTACTCATCGATTATCTTCTGTATACTTGCTGGCATGTCCTGCAGGTGGCATGAAGAGAAAGCTGTCAGTTATGTGTGCCTTTGTCGGAGGCTCAAAATGCGTTGTGCTTGATGAGCCAACAGCTGGTGTGGATCCCTACTCGAGGCGTCAGGTAGGCTTTGAGAATTGTGCAACTGCTGACAACTGCTGTTGACCGGTAGCAGTCAACAGGAATTTTGTTATATGTATTTATTCCAAAACAGTGTTATTAAAAGCAATGGATAGGTTTTGTCCTAGTCCTGGTCTTCTCGACTTTTATATGACATACACATTACAACTACTTTGATGATATTGCAAAGAAAACTTATAAATTTGACTCATGAATCAATATAGATGCTGCAATTGTCTTCTCTTGTGCTACTGCTCATGAATTCAAAAGTAAGTTCCCACATTAATTCTGCAGTATTCTTTAGATTTGTTATTTATTAACGAGATAGAATTGTAATTGACAGCCAAGTGAAAAGAAGGCCTGCGTTAGCAATGCTATAAAAGTTTAGTATTCCCCATGCATTAATTGAAATTCAAATAAAAAGATAATTTTTGGTGATATTTTATAATTATTGAAATGTGGCATAACATGCTTTGCAATTGGCTCAACGAGGGATTCCAGGTCTAAACTATTGACTGGTACATCAAACCAAAAAATCTGGTTTGGAAAGGCCTCCAGTTTGATGAGTGTTGGCAGTTTGCGTCTTGTTGGAATTACTGTATATTTCGGGTCTCATTGTTATCTATCAGGATCATTTTGTACCTTCTACACAAACTGACTGGCCTAAGGATTAGCCATTTTATGGTTGCTTTGATCTGACTGGCCTAAGGATTAGCTATTTTATGGTTGCTTCGATATGAGTAACTTCGAAAATCAATCAACTGTTTATAACTAGTTAGATTTACGAGTTGAAATGAATATTTACACGAAGTTTCAAGACTTAACAATTTGCCGCATTAACTATCTTTTTAAAAGTGGTTCATGGCCTTATTTAAACAACAGAATTGGCTAGAAAACATTCAAATAATGCTGTATATCTTTGATCTTGGACAAAAATTAGTGCGTCGGGTTGTAGCTTTTGTAATCAATAATGAAGAAGATAATTCTTGTAATTATATACACTTTGGATTATCAGCTCAAGTGTTCGTTTACATTGCAAAATTTTTGGCATAAAACTCGGCTAAATTCTGGTCAGGGATTATCATTTCACGCACATACAGTTTTAGTGGTGCATCCACTCTGCGAGTACAAAGCTTTGCTTACACACAAAAAAGTCTCCTTATATTAGTGGAGTGCTGTTGTAGTTCTATTGACTCATCATTGAGTGGATTGACTTGTCATAGAGTGATCCTAATTTGTTCTAGAGTACGTTTTCTTTAAAAGAAAAACTGTAAATGCAGTTAGGTTTTTCCTTTTTGCAACATCTCTGTCTGTGCAGATTTGGGAGCTGTTACTGAAGTTCAAGAAGAATAGAACTATTCTCCTCTCTACACACCACATGGACGAGGCTGACTTCCTCGGAGACAGAATCGCTATCATCAGCCATGGAAAGCTGTGTTGTGTTGGCAGCAGCCTCTATCTCAAAGCCCTTCATGGCAGCGGGTTTGTTTTGTCCTATTAATTTTTTTTTGAATAAGTATATTTTGCTTTCCATTTTAAATAAAGCTATTGAAGTTGGTGGAATAAGTTTTTATTTGGTTTGATATTGCAACAAGTAGAGCAATACAGGTTTGATGTGCTACTGTTTCCTATGAAAAGAGCATGACTGACCTATTAGCGTGTGCTCCTTCAAGACTCTTTGTCAATCATCTCGCCTGACTCTCACCAGGCTATCTAAAATATCTTTAACCTGTGCCGACTGTATTTCTGGGCTTTCTGAGAAAATGACTCCTAAAGAAACTATGATGTCATAAAACTTCGTCACCAAATGTCACTCTAGTTTATGCATTTTCCTTGAAAGACTGACAGTTATTGCAAATTGAGTTTTTTATGCTTATGATGCACAGTTCTGTGTTTCTGTGTTGTACGCTGTTTCATGTATGAAGTACTATTTGTAGTATTTCATAACAGCCTATTTGTAGCTACACTTTGTCTTTATACCCTCAAACCTCTACTTATCATTCTTCTACCTTCCATCCTACCTTCCATCCTACCTACCATCGTTCTACCTTT
This sequence comes from Watersipora subatra, assembly GCF_963576615.1. Lineage (NCBI taxonomy): Eukaryota > Metazoa > Bryozoa > Gymnolaemata > Cheilostomatida > Watersiporidae > Watersipora > Watersipora subatra. The sequence goes on from NC_088709.1 coordinate 22,140,518, forward strand.
TATCATTCTGCCTACCATCGTTCTACCTACTATCGTTCTACCTACTATCGTTCTACCTACCATCGTTCTACTTGCTATCTTTCCTCTTATCACTACCATTGTAACTCTGCACCTACACATCGCCTCGGCTACACTTCTGTTTGCATGTCGAAGATACAGTAGTGATAAACACATTGTTTTATCGATGACAACTTGACAATACTTTAGTTTTCTATGTTAGTTCTATTAGCAACAACCCATATTTCTATTACGCAGTTATTGGTTATTAGGCTGTAGAATGAATTCAAGAGAATACAGTATATTTTAAAGCAATCTTTGCTCTGGCAAGCGCTAGTTCCATAAAGATAAAGTAGATATGTGAATGATTCCCTTTTTATTAGGTTTGATTGTATTTCCACTCTGGCTACCAAATCTTTGTGCAAGTTGTTGTAAACCCTCAAACTCAGTCTCCTAACTTTTCAAATGCCATCACACACCTATCTAAGCTAGTAGATTGAATTAGCACACACTTCATTGGAGGTAGTCAGATTGCTGTTTGTATTCCTGCTATGTTCTACCTGCAGCTACTACCTGACACTAGTACAAGAAGAGGAGACATCTGCTGCGCAATCGCTAGAAGAAGAAATAGAGAGATTTGTAACTAGCCGAGTCCCCGGTGCAATCTTGACAGAGTCTGTTGGCCAGGAACTCGTATTCAAACTACCATCAAAGGGTAACTATCACTTTGTTTGGTTTAATAATGAGTCACTCTGACTCTGTCTTAACTAAACCGTTTGTACTCTTTATTGCAGTGCAGTACTTTTACTTTTCTTATCATTAGTTAGAAAGTCACTTTTTTCAGTACTAAAAACAGTAAGTACTATTTGAATTTTCATTGTCGTATACAAAATATATGGTGTGATTCATTGAAATTATTTCTTTGGTCGCGTTTCTTTTGCAAGTGCGTAATTTCAAGCATTTCCTGAAAAGTTTATTATTTAGATAATTTATGTTCAAAAAGTGGATGTGTTTAATTATCCTAGTTTTTATAGATACTTTTCAGCTGGCCTCAAAGGTCATGCCAAGATCACGTCACAATTTCACCCAATAAATTCCAAATTTCAACTCAAACTCGCATGCTATATAATATATGCCTTTTTTACGAGATTTATTTTAGCTGGAGATCCAAAAAATTGACTAATTACTTTTCCTCACTAAGCTTTTCATTTAAACAAATATTACATTACAGATTTAGTGATTCAAATAATAGCTTTGATCCAGATAACACCTCTGATCCAAATAACACCAGAAGCTTACTTAACATTTGAATTCCGGTAAAATATTACATCGGTATTTATTTATCTGGCCATAACAGATCGACCAACAAATATCTACGTATAAAAACAGTTACAGGAGATACAGTAAAAGTATTTTTGAGGTGCTATTAATAACTGCGATGGCTCTATGCCTCACATGCCTCAATGCCATTTACAATAAACTGATAATAAAATGAGTGATAGGTTAGGATAAGAATTACGTAGTCACTACACTGTGTACATCAAACACAATTCCTAGTTAACACACCCATCGAGCCATTCTTAAACGGTTTTCATCCCAGTGCAAACTTCGCTTTCGAACACACTCATTATTTTGATTATTTTGAGCATCGCTTTTAATACATTGTAAACTTATCAATCACCCTTGATACTACCTCTTTCTACAGTTTTTTCTCATGGTAGGTATTACTTATTGGATACCTGCGATGAACATATGGTACCGTCAAATTAAGATGCATGCCTAGGTTTTTGTAACATGCAATGACCCACATATTCCAATTTTTACTAATGCATAAAAGGTGATGATTTTTTTACTGGTAGTCAGTCTTCTTTCTATAATGACTCTCTTTTCTTGTGACATATAAATTAAAATATCTCGGCAACCTAACATCTTTATTGCTAGATTATGAGCTTATCAGCTTATCGCGAGTAGAGGATTTGCAGTGTTTGTTAAGATCATCATGGCACCATCAATGGCTCCGCAATCATAGCGCAACCCGTTTGAGTGCTTTGTAAGGGAACCTCGACGACTATTGACATGCCCAGTTGCAGACAACAATTTAAGGCTGGATGTCATTCCTGTCACCAGCTGATTTCACTGTCACCACCGGATGTCACCATCACCTTCTTCGGTGAATTCAACCCCAACCTACCGTTTGTAGGTCATATGTTCTAGATCACAAGGTCATGGCTGCGCTCTGTAAAACCTACTTAATGTTTACTACTGTTGCCGGTTGCTGAACTATTTTAGAGGTTCAAACTGGGGCATTCACCAAGTTCTTCGAAGACTTAGACACTCACCTAGCCAGGCTGAAGCTAACAAGCTACGGTATATGTGACACGACCCTCGAGGAAGTCTTTCTTAATGTTGCTGAAGCTACGGGTAATATCACTATCCGCTAATCAGGCTCAAATATATCTTATATAACTTGCAAAAGCTTTGTTTATGCGCAAAAGTTCCTCCTATTTCGCTGCTTAACTATCTCGGCTTCTTGGTGGCCTTCTTTTGTATAAGTCTAGTGAGATACTGTCAGTATTGTCCCTCAGGCATGAATGGGAATGCACCATCTATTGGTACGAAAGTACCCTAGCAATAAGATATTGATGTCTAAAATAAAAATTGTATCTCTTCCTACCAAAGTTCGAGACCACTTTTTAACTATTGAATGGCTATCACCACCCTCTTCCTTCATTTACAGGGAATGGCCAATAAGCGCTTTCCTTCATTTTGTTATCCTCGCGATGTCTGACACGGTCGTCTCAAAAATATTTAGCATTGACTTTGTCTCTTTGATTCTCATCCCACTTATGCTGCGCTTTCAATTTTTATTAATCTTTTAGGGATTAACTTACAGTGGGCCCCCACCATACGACTTTAATTCAGTCCAATGCTGGCATTGTAAGGCGAAAATGTCATATAGAGGAGTATAGAAACCCATAGTAATTATCTAATGCAAACTCCCCTGGTAAAAAACATCAAAATTTTATATACGTACTGCACATATTACAAATTAGTAACAAAATGATAAATTAGCCTTGGTAACTATAGTTACCTAAAGTAACTTTAGCATATTTAATGGTTATGATCTGCGATAAAATGTAACATTACAATGGATATGTGATACCATAAGGAGTTCTTACCTTTGAGACAGATGTATAACATAAACGTTGAATTTAACTTAAATGGATTTAGCTTAATAAACACCTACTTGAAACTAAGTTTTAGTATGTGTTTTACTAAATTAAACTTCAACTTTCTCATCGTCTAAAATTTTATCACCTTTTTTCCGGTTTCATTTTTACTGTAACTCGCAACAAATAACGCTGAACTGAGAGAGATCTCTTCCAGGCGTTGTGAGAGAGATTTCGGCGAAAAGCATATCGGCAGCTTTGTTATTTCGACGTATTGAACACTGACTGCCAAATATTAATTTCGAGAGAAATTATTGTTGATATCATACGGTGAAAACAATGTGGTAGGACAAAAAACATCGCGCTCCACATTGTAAGGTGAAATAATCGTATAACAAAGACATCATAACCAGTGGCGCACTGCACTCTGATAACAATATTTGCTACTGCTTACAAAAATTTTGACATAGAATGCAGATATCAGATTGGATTACGTTTAATTGTTGAAGTTTGACTGTATATTTTTTCAGCAGTGTTGATTGTGTTAAGATTGTTAATTAAAGTCATGTTATGAAAAAAGCTGACAAATCAGATCTTAGTTCCAAAAGTTATTGTAATTTAATCCGTGATTGGCTTTTATAAGCACTAGTCTTGGGCCTTTTACTCCTTGGTTAACCAATCCAATTATATTGACTAGCGTGACATCATGAATGAACTACACTATTTATTTAGGGGTGGATACTGAGGAACTTCTCACAGATGGGGGTACCTTGGCGATGCCTGCACGCAGAAATTCGCTGAAGCTCACAAAGGGTGCTCGTAGAGCGTTTGGGAAACTGAAGGAGAAACTTTCCAAGCTAAAAAAACCATCAAACAAATACTCAAGGCAGCTAGATGATGATACGACATCCACTAGGGGTTTCGGATTGAATTCCATTGTAAGTCTTTTTTATTGGTTGTGAGATTTGTAGCATTATATGTAAGAAAAGGCTGGTTGGTTATTTAGGGCACTTGATAGTATAAATCAGGTTTCTGTTTGCTGTCAGTCTTCCATTAGCAAATGTGTTATGATTCAGATGCTGTCATTTCATCGTCTTCTAAAAGCTGTAAAAATGAATCCTTCGATGGGCATAGCGACATTTATGTCGCTTATATGTTGCACTCTTCTACGGGTGGAGCGAGATTTATTTTGCTGGTGTCAGTGTTTTTTGTAAAACGGTGTTTCATAAATTTCAAAGTATCAGGCCGAGTTGAGCAAGGACTACTTTATGTAAACATATTAGACTGATGAAATTGCTACTTATTTCGAATATGTCGTTTTCAAGGTCGTTAGAAGAAACAAAAAATCTTTGGAGTTTGATCAAAAGCATCATCAATATGCCATAACAATGGCGGCTCCTGTTGCTAGTTTGCTGCTTCTGATGAGCATTTTAATAGCTCATCTAAATATTTTAAACTCTCCGGATTTTGTTGCAAATAACAAATTTGAAGACAGTAGATCATATTTAGACCTTAGACATGTTAAATCAAAGTGTAGCTCTGATGATTGTGAGGATGGATCTTCTCAGGTACACTGTCACTAAAACAATGGCAACCACTACAGCAACAACGACAGAATTCAAGGATATTGGTGTAATCTAGTCATTATTAGTACCATTTTGTTGGGAGTTTTTACTTTCCTCGTAACTGTGGGTTCACGAAGATCATACTAACCTGTTTCGAGTTATGACCAAAATAGTGAATGTAGAACATATCGATAATTTTTTAAGAATTAATGGGCCTACGGTGTGGGGTTGAAAACTACAGCATGGAAACTGTGAAAATATGTTTGTCCCCAATGGCTTAATTAGGGTAACGTAACAACGACGTGTTGATATAAGCAAAGTGCCAGGCTTATCTTAACACTGGTTTTACAGCCTGAGGCTGATCCGGAGCTAGAGAATGCAAACAACGTTCAGAGGACAGGTTCAGACACTGCTGCAACAGGTACTTTAACAGTAGCATGTTACGGCAGTTGGTTTCTAGTCTATTTACTAACTCATCAACCCGTGGCTTTCTCTGGTTCTATAGCTCTCTCGGTTGTTTATTTTCTTACTCTTTCTTTCTGCACACTAATGGTAGCGCACAAAAGGCTCTTAGTTATGTTACACATTCATAGAACTTTAGACTGCAAGCACATGCAAGTGTTTGTCATCTGCTTTAGTTAGTCATGACAAAAAGCACCCGCTATACTATGTCATGGCAAACAAAAGCACCTGCTTTAGTAGGTCACGACAAATAAAAAATAAGCTATTTGTATCAGTGTCTCCAAAGATTATATGAATTTTAGCGAGCTGTAAAGACTAGTATTTATGGGATGTCAAGTAAAGAGGTATTTGAAAATAGGAATTAGGTCATGATAAAGCTCTTTTCTAACCATTCTTCCAAATACTAACATCTGACTTTACCATCTACCATAAACAGGTAGGCATGAATATGTCACTCTTGCCAAGTATGAACAGGTTGTTTGTGTCAACTATGAACAAGCTGTTCTTAATCAATGTGACCAGTGTCAGCTATAAACAGGTTGCTCATTTCAATTGTGAACAGATTGTTTAGTAAACTTGAGCAGCCTGTTGACACGAGTGACTTATTTATGTCTGTCTACCACAAGCATGCCATTCAACTCTACCGTGGACAAGTTGTTGCTATGTGAACACAAGCGCTTTGACTTATTTGCAATATGTAATTTGTGTTATTTACATTTTGTCATTATTCACAGCAGTTGTGAATACGGTAGTTTAGCTATATAGTTTAGCTATATAGTTTAGCCACATAGTTTAGCTATATAGTTTAGCTACATAGTTTAGCTATACAGTTGCCACGGGTGATGGTTGGTGATTAGCTAGTTGCTAGCTGCCACTAGTAGTCAGCTTGGCTCCCTGGTAGTGTTTCACAGCTTTCAAGCATGTTGAGTGATTGCAAAATCTGTAACCTGATTTGATTTTATCCTTTGTCACACCCATTACCCTCGCATGATACAACTCCCAATGCATGTACGCACTGCACCCGACCCCACCCAACCCCACCCACTATGATTTTGTAAACACTCATTCTTTCCTGAAGCGAAACAATGCCATTTTTATTTATAGTTTTTCAACTAAATTTTATGTTTCTTTTCCGCTAAGACTTTTTCTTTCCTCAAACCTGTGAGTTTTCACAAACTCTTACCTTCACTCTACTTTTTATAGGCACTTTTTTGTAGGCTTTTCTTTTTCCTTGAACATTGTTCCTTTTTTTTCTCTGATCTCACGTTACCTTACAACCTTAATACTCTCTGCCTCCTAATGGTATACAGGAAGTCCCTACACCGCAAGCTCCCCTGTTACCTTACGCACTCCTTTTATGCTTCCTAATGATCTTTCTCAAGTTCACTAAACTGTAAATTCTCATGTTACACCAATGGCCTACACCTACACTGTACATCAATGGTTTTGATGAGCCTATGTTAGCGGTAGTGCAAGCTTACCCTGTACTGGATGTCTAATGGTTGTTTTCATTAATAGAAAGTCTGTAATTGGTTGTTAAGAATATGTTTTACCAAGAAAAGTTTTGTTGATGCCTTGATGACTAGTTATAGATTGTTAGACATTCATTACATAACCGCTGCCTCTGGCTATAATAACCTGGCTATTGGACTAATATACGGACTGACTTGCCTATCCAGTATACTATAATTGGGCTAGAATTTGTCTGTCTGATCATTACTTATAAGGAAAACATCCAATACCATGAATCCTGAAAGTGCATAGTAGTATTTAGATATAATTCCTATTTTGAATAGTTATATAACCCGTAGTAAAAAAAGTTCTTTATTCAAGTTGGACAGGAAAATGTGATGCAATTCACTAACTTGTTCTTATTTTTATGACAATTCCAATTAGTGCGAGGTAATTAGTACAAAAAACCTGGCTTCCATATACACTTCCCAAGGGCAGCATGATCGGTCTCTAATAATCAGGTCAACCCACGAAGGTGATGTTGGATACTGCCGAGGACAACCCCATTGATACCAAAGTTTAAAGGAGGAAGGAGTAAATGCAGATTTTATTACAGAACTAGTGAAGTGCCATTGCTGTTAGATATATCACACACTAGTGTGAGAGTAAAATGAAAATTGGGCTTGGAGAACGTTTACCAAATTCAGTTGCTAATATTTATCAAAAATACTCACAATCTAAGACCAATCGTTATAGAAACATTTGCTATGAATTGACAAGCCAGTTGAACTTCATGGTTTATTCCAATCCTCACTTTTTACAATTTGAATGTAACTTTCTTGATTTGCTGTGAGTCGGTCAAGAAGGTGGGAGGTTCAGGCCAATATTGTAACAGCTGGTTATGACCTTAGTTTAAGGCTACAGCAGTCTGAAGCGCTACTCTAATCAAATTGCATGCTGCTCGCTAACCCTGTAGTCCTTGGCAATGGTCACAGTTTATCATTGAGCAATCACTTGACACGTGTAGCTGTGCATGTTACCGCTGGTACACAGGCTCGCTACTAGTACTTTCTGTACGTCTGCTCTGTCTGGTCCTACGTAATCTTGCTAGTCCAGTCCCACTGTTACCAGATGGAGACGATACGGAGGACTGCCTTTCTGATGATGATGAGCAATCTAACGTCGCCTCTGCCGGACATCTCTCCATTGCCTATTCATCGAATAGCGCTCAAATCAGCTCAAACGCGGCAGGTTTCTCTGGAGACGGCGAGAGCAAAGGTGAGGAGTTGTGACTCATTTGATAGTATTTATGACAGAACTGCAGGAATGACTCTTGTGACTCGACGTGAAAAGGCTTGATGACATTAGATTTAATGTTAGAAAAAAGTTACATGATTTTGTCAACTGCTCGCTCTGTGGAAAAATGTGAGAGTTTATTACGTTTTATGGCATGCGATACTTTATTTACATTGCTTTGCCGCGGAAAATGTACTTGGCCCTTCTTCAAAGCTGGTTCACATTATATTGCCATATGTCGGAGTTATCCTCTCGGCTATTATTCGTCAGACTTTGGGCATCGTAAACTGATGGCATCGTCGAAGCAATGCGGATACATCAAAAACGCTTGCAGCTATCAAACTATTTGGTACTTTTTCAATAGTTCACCGAACATTCACGACAGCCTGTGCAATGCACACGACTTTGGCAATGGTGATTGGCTGTCGGGGATTGCTTGATTCACATTTTCTTCCATGACAGTTGCTGCGGACTTAGTATTTCATTGTTTCTCCAACCGCTTTATATAATAAGAACTCTATGCATCAAACCTTTTGTTGATGTAAACCCTGATGTGTTTGTGATAGTGTGAACATTGTCACCACCGATGATCACCAAAGTATTGTGTGTTTAACTGCGATATAGTGTGAACCAATCCTTGTTACTTGTCATAAAGAGCCAATGAATGTCACTCGCCTCTTCATTGTTTTTAATTGGATATTTGAATCATCCTTTTTACATCCTGTAGTTGTAGAATTGTACAACATGCAATTAATCCGACAATCATAAAAAGCTATTGTTTTTTACCAAAGAATGTTAAAGGATTACTTCATGATTTTTCTAAGTTCTAGAGTTGTAAGTTCTAGATTTTTCTAGTTCATGAGTTCTAATCAGCCTGCTCATGCTACAGTATGTCAGTACAGTATGTCTACCAATATGTTCAGCTCAAGCCTGGCATTTAATCTTCTATTGTGTGTTATTAAATTGGTTAATCGTAATTTTTTTGTTTCCCAAAATAGCACCAGCGGCATCCTAAAAAGGAAATTTATTGGCTGCAAAGTTATACTAACTGCACATTTTTTATTACTGGTTGAGCTTGCCAAACCACTGCTAATCTAGTTGAAACTGACCACCGATGCCATCATCTGTTAGTTTTTAGCAGTAAGATGTGTTTTAATGTTTGCAGCAAATAAGCTTGTTGGCTGGAAACTGGTGCTGCATCAAATGAAAGGCCTGATAATAAAACGGTTCCACCATGTGAGACGTGACAAAAAGGCCTTTATTTGTGAGATTATCTTGCCTGCCGCCTTCATCCTCGCTGCCATGGCCTTTGCTCTTGCTGTTCCTCCCATTCGCCCGCAGCCTCCTCTCGAGCTCCAGCCTTGGATGTATGAGCCAGCTCGTGGCGACAAGCACCTCAATTTCTTTTACAGGTTTGGGTCACTCCAAAGTTATGAACAATCTAATCGCATCATTTGATAAGACTGTGATATTAGTGTTACATGTGCTACATCGATAACCCTCTGTTCTTATTATACGATGTTGTATCTGTCATTCTGGTTGGACGATTAGTTGCTCTGTACAGCAATATGCATTGAGTATTCATACTTACTATGCATATAAAGTACGTAAGTGTATTTGTATATGTGCTTTAGCATATACCCAAATACACTTTTGTTGGGTTGTCACTATGGCAACTTCTATTACTTGTTTTGAGCACATACATTTGTAATTTTTTCAGGCAAGTTTAAAGGTTGACTTGCAATAAAATTCACATTACAGTTATTTGGTATCAAAAGATTCACCATGTCTTACTCTGTTGTGTTGTAGGTGCAAAATATATGGGAATGTGATTAGAAGCTCTTAAAAGCTAAAAAACGAAACGCCGCTGTAGATTGGAATCTCTTTATTTCGATGGCGTAGCCATGAAATTTGGTTATTGTCTTGTCACGTGATGTTCTCATGTGAATTGAAAGGCTAATAAAAAGCTCAATATAAAACTTATCGTAGCACTAGTTTATGACAAACACTTCGGGTTTTACCGAAGACCCCGTATCAAAAATAGATGCTCGCTACTTTACAGTTTTGTTTTGGTTTGGTCTAATCGGCAAGTCGTAATCTGATCATGTGACCCAATACTTCGCAAATAATTTTTGCAGCACTTTTTGAATATCACAAGTGACCAACAGGCTCGTCATGATTATCAGACAATGATATGTATTCCTTCAAACTAAGGCTAAAAAAATAAACGAATTTTTACGGTAAGTTATAGGATATCACTGCTAAAAGTGACAGTATTACGATGACGATAAAACAGACGCGTAAGAACAATAGACATGGTTTTATTGAATGCGTGAAGTATATTTGTGAAAATATTTCGACGAATGAGGTTGCATGAAAGTGTAAACAGAAACCATCTACCACAGCTACGTCTCATTTGAGCCGTTTTGGAAAGGGAATCCAAACTACGGCGGTCTCGTGTGGTTGCGATTTTCCGTTCATTTTTGAGCTCTTAAGAGCTTGTAATCACCTTTCCACATATTTTGCACCTACAACACAACAGAGTAAGACATGGTGAATCTTTTCATATCAAATAACTGTAATATGAATTTTGTTGCAAGTCAACCTTTAAGTTTATTCCAAAGTTTTTTTCTATGTGCCATAGCTGCATCATTCCTACATTTACATCGCAAGTAAAAAGGCTGTCTTGAAAAACGCCATGGCTAAAAAATGGTGTCTCCTTATCTAATAGCATAGAAGTTTAGGTGCCTGAACGCCTTACGGGTGTGCAACCTGAATTTGAGACTCTGGTATTTATTTTAGAAATGAATACCCGAGCTCCGAGTTCACACAAAATTTGGAAAAACTGGTAACAGAATCTCAGTATGGAACTCGATGCATGAACCCTGATGTATATGAAATTGATGGACTTCCATGTGGTGCTATGAACTCACCGCTGGATTGGAGTGAACAGCCCTCGGATATTTCTCCTCAGTGTGACTGCCACGCTACAGGTAAATGCCTTATCTGACACCTGACACTCACTGTCAGGTACCCGTTGTGATTGTCAGATTTCTGCTAGATATGCCTGTCTTTAAGATGTTCTTGTTCAATAGGAGCTTTTTCCTTCCTGCCATCACATTCAAGGTATTTAGAAATGAGTTACTATGTGGTGCTCTAAAAGTTTTTTGCTGTATTGCGCAGATGCATAACTACTATCACATAGCTGTTAATAAGTAAAACTTATCACCATACTTGTACACTGATAGTAGATAGTTTCGAGTGTCGTCAGTGATTGTCAGATGTGCCAACAAAGCACAGAGTATATCTACATGCACAGTAAATGTAAAACCATGGAAGGTGATTGATTGGTGCATTTGGTAATGTGATGGGTGGGAAAGCGCTATGTTGCAGGTTCGAACCTCGTATGGGGCAACCTTTTTTCCAGCATCTAAGCGTGGTTTTCAGACAGAAATAGACATCCCTACTATTATAGTAAAGATTGGCAGATGATTACATGATCTCTTACTATTATCTGAATTATGTACAAGCTGTAAAAACTGCATAATGTGGTTAATCTCTATCACGTATTTTTCTTTTTTTTTGTCGAGTCATTTTTGCAGAAGTCTAAATTTCTAGCTGGCTTAAATAAATTTTTTTTTCTGGTCAAACTGTCTGTCATTACTATATGCTTGTACAATTTGGGCACCAATCATGATGCTGCGTCTAATATATTGATATGATGATTTGGTAGGCTATCAGCAGTGTGGGGATATCACTAATATGCCATCCAATGTTACCTTAGCCAATCACGACTACCTTCTTAACCTGACCAATCAGAACGTTTCAGAGTGGCTAGTCAAAACAATGCAGCCCTACATCAAACGCAGGTAACTTCATCTTACAGCAACTCTTGTTTGGTCATAAGTTCTTCTCAAACTCACTTAGCCCCTTTGGCCTTTAAAAAAAACATAACTTTTTTATTTTTTTATTTTCCAGCAAACTATTATGTAAATGGTTTGTATCAACAACTTTCTCTTTTTTCTTGTCATTTTCATTTAGTTTAGGGTTCATGATTACAGTTATTTTATGTTTAGTTAAGGGTTCATGATTACAGTTATTTTATGTTTAGTTAAGGGTTCATGATTACAGTTATTTTATGTTTAGTTAAGGGGGGCATTTTCAATGTCTATTCCAAATTTATTTTTTCCACTTTTTGTCTCTGTAACAAGGTCTATGCTACAAAAAAAAGACAAATGTAGCATGTGTATGATGTAAAAATATATAGACTAGATACCTTGAGTCGTTGTTTTCTTGACCAAGTGCGACGAGAGAGACAACGATATTTAAGGGTAGCTATGAGAATCTCGTTATTCAAATCGAAGTTTAGAACTTGCGTCGAACTTTACGCTTTATGTTGTATGGAGTTTCTTACGTAATATGAGGCAAGACTTTATACAAGAACAGAAAGAACATACATTTGTTATGTTCAATGTAATTTACGTAAAAGGAAGTTTATGTTATGGTATGTTATGTTATGGGTGTGTCCGCTGTATAGAAGGTAGCGTTAAGGCCCCAGAGTGTAGGCAAACATAAAGACTTAGGTAACAGATGGAAGTGTATGCAAGCGCATACGTGACGTAGTGGCGTGTATGCAAGCATACAAGAGGTGATAAGGGGCAGTAATTCATACAAAGAAGTATTGAGTTTATTACAAATAGGCTAGTTAGTTTTAAGAATATCATCTGCGCTGGTATATAATCCTAGCTTCTGAGATTAGCTTTTTATTTATAGTTTTGAATAAGGCTCTGAAAATGTGGCAAGTTGTACATATTAGGTCGATGTTTAGTTGTAACTATGCGTGAAGTAGTCTTCTCTCTTCTGCTTCCAATTTACTGACTGTAACACTTGACTGTAACGCTTGATTGCAACTGAAAAGATAGCGCCATCTTATTATTATCCTACTGACACCATAAATGGTCACTTTACGACAGCGATTTAATGACACCTGTAACTGCTAGTCAAAGTAAACAAACTTGAGGCAAGATGGAGCCTTCACAATGCCTTTTTTTGATTGATACGACTTTCTCATGCATAGGCGGCACCCAGGATATGATCCGTTTTGCTAATTGACAGTAGCTGTTCGTTTGGCTGCAGACATCTGAATCTGAATCTCTTTGCTTGTTTATCCAGTTGTCATCACAAACATTCCTACTTAACTGACATAAACTTCAGATTCAGTTCCATACAACAGCTGCCATATAATGTTGTAGTTAGGTATGCTGTAGTAGTGGTGTGAGAGTTCATGTTAGTACTGTCGCACCTGCTACACAATGGCACAACCTACATGGTTATCATTTTGTTTGTATTCAAGATACTTGACTTGTACACTAGCTGGCTCTGATCACACTTAGATAATCACTAGTGTTACATGCTACAATTTCTTTCCTGCTTTTCATCTTCGTAGCATGTAATGGTTTCAAACGTCGCATTTTTAATTCTTCGAAACGATTTAAACCTTCGATTAAAGGGGAGTGTTTTTGAAAATATCGTATCAACAACGAAGTACTGCGTATGATGTAAACATCAATATCTGTATTATTGCATAAATCTTTGCGATTGGAGGTTGGATTTTCATCGTCTTCATTGGTGACGTCCTTGCAGTAACCCTACGCAGTTCTGTTTTTGAGTTTTTCTTCGAATTTGAAAGAAAAATTTCCCACACGTTTTAACATTGACATTTGACCTTGGACGCATTTTTAGTGACAGCCGTGATAAAAAATATGCACCCCGCTGTAGCTAAAAGCGCGACAGACTAATATAGAAAATGCGGAGTTGTGCGACAATTTCTTCGTAGTACGTAAACTTGCCCGCTATGAAGAATTGGGAGTTGTGCGACCACTCCTGCGTCTCATGTAATTACGTCCTCCTCATTCCTACAATCAAAACCACAACATCGAAGCTCAAAGATTCGTAGCAAGTATCGCTAGTGATTGTCACTTAATTTCAGTATCTGTTTATAGATATGGAGGCTTCAGCTTTGATGTCGGTGGTTCGGCAGCCTACGTGAATGAGAGTCATATAGAGGCCATATTGGAGGCAGCCATGCCGGACTCTTCTAACGTCCAGACTGCTGTTGACATAGCAGAATCTATGGAGGACATACTTGACATGGTTAACATCCATGAGAATGTCAAGGTATGTCTTGTTTCAAATTTGTCTTTGTTAGGAGACTTACTGATGTGGTAATGATAGTAGAGGTCTGGTGATCAGAGTAAGCCAGTTGTTGGTATAGCTAGCTTGTGGCACCCAGCAGTATCACTCTACATAAATTAGTAGATTAGGTTATTATTTGCATGCAAGCAGAATTTGCTAGGTGTACATTGTCATGAAGTTACTTTCTCTCCGTTGCTAGGATAACACTTGATAGAATAGATCCTGTAGTTGATCAAATTAAATCACTGGAGATATGGAGATCACCAGTGCTCTTTTTTGGTACAGGTGTGGTTTAACAACAAGGGGTGGACAGCGAGTGTCAGCTATATGAATGCTGCCAACAACCTGCTGCTCAGGTATCAGCTCAACAAAACAGGCCGAAGTACTAAGTACAGAGATTTTGGTATCACAGCCATCAATCACCCAATGAACAGGACAGACTATCAATTCCAGCAGGTGTGTTCTATCAGCTTTATTCTATCAATAAGTTGCTTGGATTTTATAACATTGTCAGAAACTTAGAATAGATGAATGTGTCACATGACTGCCCCCAGGCTATGTTCCCTGTCACATGGTTGCCCAGGCTATATTCTCTGTCACATGGTTGCCCAGGCTATATTCTGTGTTACATGGTTGCCCCCAAGCTATATTCTGTGTCACACGGTTGCCCCAGGCTATATTCTGTGTCACAACATTGCCCCAGGCTATATTCTGTTCAAGCATCGAGTATCTATTACATCAATAGTTAGTAAAGGTAAAAATGTAGGTCAAGGTTTCACGTGGTTGTACAAAAGCGTAATGAAGTTTTTAAAATCACAGTTTTCTCGAGTATCTGCTAGAACAACTATTAGTACTTACTGCCCTATTGATTGATGGCAGATGGCAGCAAGTGTAGTGTGATCATGAAGCTGTGAAGATGGACATCAGGTTATCTTATGTAAAACATTTGGAGGTTAGGGCTGAAAGATTGTAAAGTCTATTTGTTCATGTTTCGATGGTAACAGTTCTATTATGTTCATGAGACTCTAAACATGAGAGCTGGACACAACAGACATGTCGGAAAACTTGTTAATGGGAAGCATCATGTCACCTCTATTGGCATTCAATCGTGGGTTGTTGCATTTTTACATATCAATTATCATTAACAATTTAAAAAGGATAAACAGCTTTGAAGTTTTTGCCCCATGCTTAATGCAAACGAAGATGAATATTTTACTGAAAGTTCATAGGTGTTATAATGATGTCAGCACTCTTGCAAAAGTTTTGGTAAAAGTAATGATGAAAATGTTAGTTTTCTCTTGCCCTCCAAGTCGTAGTTTGGAACTCACCTCTGCATGTTAAAATGTTGAGTTGTCCTACACCGCTGGTTTTTTTCTGTTTGAAGGAGTTACAAAGTCAGAGCTATATCACACTGCTGGTATCACTTTGTGTTATATTTGCCATGTCTCTCATTCCGGCTACCTTCGTCCTCTATCTCATTATGGACAGGGTCTCGACTAGCAAAAGTCTTCAGGTAAGCTTTTTATTTTAAGGAATCCAGTCTGACTTCAGACTACAGTTACGTTAATCCTTAAAATTGTGAAAAATGGCGATAAGGGAACTATTATAGAAGTAGGACTGCATTTGCTAGCGGACAAAAATTAGAATAATCCTTCTTTTCCTCTGGCACCTGTTAATGGTCAAACATGTCCATAGCACTTTGATGACTTTGTATGCTCTGTATCCTTATTGGTTTTTTAGAAGAACAGCTTTATATGAAACATAGCAATTATTCAGAGTTAGATTTACGCTGTCTTCCTGCCATTCCTGTATGATACGCTTGAGGTGTCAAAGATAAAAGCAGTCTTGAACTCTTGCTGATTGTTTGCAAATTTAGTTTCTCTGGGAGAGTTTGTGATGTAACTCTAGATTTTAAGTTACCTTAAGTCCTTAACTCGCTGAATACAAAAATTAACATAGAATGTACTAGTACTCGGTATTAACATAGAATGTACTAGTACTCGGTATTAACATAGAATGTACTAGTACTCGGTATTAACATAGAATGTACTAGTACTCGGTATTAATATAGAATGTACTAGTACTCGGTATAACAAATATTTGTATTAGGCCTGGCATTTCACGGGACTTCCTTCATTTTCGATTAAATAGCCTGCAGTATGGGTGTAGATTTTTAACGCAAATTGCTACACCGCTGCTATGACGCCAGTCCTTGAACACATTCATTGAGAACAATTGTCCTCAATGAATACTAAGAGGCATCCTTGAGTTTTTGATCAGATGGATGTTCAAAAGGCGGGCTCTCAGGAACTAGATTAAGTTTTGAAACCAAATATTTTAGCCACCTGGTAGAAAACACGGAGCATATGGGTGTGGTGTTTGCAAAAAAATGTGGAAAGTGTTTACGCAGACTAACAGACAGACTTAGAATGATAAAGTAGGAACTGTTATATGTAGTTGAGCGAGGTGTCATGCTTGTAGCTCACTTATGAGCATTTTATGGGACTCATAAGTTCCCGTAGGTCATACTGGTTAAGTTTCCTTTAGAAGCTCAAACCTATTAACGGCGTCAAGTGCTTTGAATTACCATAAGTTGATATAACGACAAGGAATTTTTATATTTGTGATGTACTTATATAAGTTTTCCATGAGTCACATTGCTTCAGTTTCCTTTAGAAGATCAAACCTATTAACGGCTTAGAGATGGTTTGAATTACCATAAGTTAATGTAGCGGCAGGGAGTTCTATGTTTGTCTCTCGGTTGACTAGTCGTACAATAGCTGAACGTTAGCATGAGTTCTTTACATACCTCTTTGAAAATCATTTACCTTGAATAGACTCTTGAGGATCTATTATGATGCATTCACAATGACCTCATTGTCACTAAACAAAAATGTGAGCACAACAACAAAAGGTTTTTACGCAGCATCAAGCTGCTATGATGGATACCAACCTTCCTTGTGCTAACAACCTTCACTACCGCAGTATTGCACGCCAGTAGCACAATATCTACAACCAACCAAATACGGCAGTCCCTACTGCCTACACCTATGCGCAAACCAATAACCATTTAGCGGCCTCTGTCGCCACCCGAAAGTCCCTCTCTGCTCAGACCACCCTGGAGGTTTCTTTCTTGTTCGTAAAGGAGAAAGGAATAGAAACTCTGTAGTGCAGTTCACACGCCCTTTGCTCTCATTCACTAAGCTTCAACCAAAACTTGATTCACTGTCTTATATATAACGAGTCATGTTAGTCAGTCCTCTGACTTTTCATGCAAGCCAGCTTTTGTATTACTGGCCAAGCACTGAAAACCCTCAGATGTTTAAATATTATCACACAAAAACAAATGTATGAACTCCGGCTAGTCATCAGTAGAAATCATACAGCGGTATTACGGTTGTGGTTTGGTCACTCACCCTGATGCGGTCACTCACCCTGATGCGGTCACTCACCCTGGTGTGGTACCATATCCTGGCTCAGTCATTCACCATATTGCGGTCACTTACCCTGTTGTGGGCACTCACCCTGATGTGGTCACTCACCCTGGTGTGGTACTACATCCTGGCACAGTCATTCACCATATTGCGGTCGCTCACCTTGATGTGGGCACTCACCCTGATGTGGTCACTCACCCTGGTGTGGTACCACATCCTGGCACAGTCATTCACCATATTGCGGTCACTCACCCTGGTGTGGTCACTCACCCTGGTGTGGTCACTCTCCTTGGTGTGGTCACTCACCCTGGTGTGGTCACTCACCCTGGTGTGGTCACTCACCCTGGTGTGGTCACTCACCCTGGTGTGGTCACTCACCCTGGTGTGACACTCACCCTGGTCTCATCCATTCTGCGCTTTATTATTTCTGACAATTAACATTGATTTAGAATCCATGTTTTATTAACGACGAATATGAGGAGTCTTCTTAAACAAATCTGATATGAAGCTGATTTCAAATAGAAGGAATTACAATAGAAATTATAATTGTCTAATGAAGACCACTCATTTCAATGGATCACTTATACATAAACGATTTCTCATTCGTCAACCATGAAGGCTTATGAACGGAAAGAGCATTGGCTGTCATCTCAAATTGTAATCTGTACTATAATAAGAACATTCTCCAACCTCCTGTTCAAAGCCACTTTAAGAGCATTAAGAAAAAAATTTTCTCACACGGAAATCAAGATTTGTAGGCATTCAGGCTACCACAACCCGACTCTCGGTCGCCTTACCATTTTACGCATTAACCCTTCAGCTTTGTGAGCCCTGTAATTCGGCTTGAAACTGTAATAAAATTGATAAATCGTTCTGCTCAGACATTCTCATGGTCCTTGGCTGAAAAAGTGTTCGTTTTCATTCTACAACACGTTTGTGATATTTTTCATACCATCAGCTGATGTAAAATTTTATGTTGATTGATTTGGTATCGTAGACCGTGTGGTTCAAAAGTCATGGCAATTTGTACGTGCCAGATATTAGGTTTTACCGGATACGTAGTTGTGTCCCACTAAAGAAATTTATACATGTCAAATATTAGGTAGGTAGCGAAAGAGTGAATCATGCGCATACTGATTCGTGATTACTCATTACGATCTCTCACAGCGCATGGGACTGCCAAGTGGTAATAACTAGTCGGTATTAAAGACAAATGAATTTCTTGCTGTTTCAGTTTTGGTTACCAACAAGCTGAAAGATTGAGGTAAATGCAAAATATCTCAGAACATTTTCCGTTCTTAGAATAGTTTGACTTCTGGCCGAGCTGTATACAAGATGCTGCCTCTCTTTTGTAGTATGTCAGTGGCATGAACAGGATGGTCTACTGGTGCACCAACTTCCTCTGGGACATGTTCAACTATGCCGTTTGCGCCTCTCTCTGCTTCATCATATTCCTCATGTTTAATGAGAAGGCGTTTGTGTCAGCTACTAATGGACCTTGTCTGGCAGCACTGCTGCTGTTGTATGGATGGGCGATGATACCTTTCATGTACCCTTTCAGCTACATATTCTCTGTATGTTCATTCAAACGCTGTAATAAGTTTTGTCAGTCATGTTTTAAAATAGCAGACAACATCATTCATTCAATGGTAATTGCAAACTTCATTCTTCATTAGTTCAGTGTTTAAAATCCAATTTAGAGAAAAGTTGAGGTTATAATAGAGCTAGGATTTGTTTGTGTAACAGATGGCTAACTTGTAACTCGTATACTCCTTTTCTCAAACTGTCAAGTAGTGAATCACTTTTTTTTTTCATAGAATAATTTATAGCAACTCGGAAAGCTCCTCTCATGCAAAACAAGTTTTTCATCCAAAAATTCGAAACTGCCTAAAGATCTTGCAGCCTTTTTAAATTTGCCGAGACATACTGTAGTAATTGCTTTTAATAAATTTAAATAATAATCCAGTCTAACAAACTAATAAATTTTGGTTGTATTGCCATAATGCTGTAGAACCCAAGCATTTTGAAATCATCTCAATCATGGATGAGCATGGGTGATGCGATAAAATTATTTTTAGAACAGTTGAAGTGACACAAGTAAATTTTATTTTGTTTAAATTGGAAATGTAACCCTCGCTTATAAATTTAAATGTTAGTTATAGTACCGTTTGCTCTAGCGGCTTTTGTTAGCTGTCACTAGCCACAATTTGTGATTTTTCTCTCCCTTTAAATTGTGTACACTAAGGCGTTAAAGAGCGCGATTTTCCTCTAGGGCTTTTGATGAACATAATGCGAATATTGCATTTTTCACATAGCTACTATATGTGCAGACAACTCTGTAAATGCTTCAGGAAGATTTTACACCTGACTCTACTTGTAATTCTTGCCAAATATTGTTTCAAAATTTAATTTATTGACATCACCTTAAAATTTGGATAGCTCTATGGATAGTGAATACCTAAGTTTTTGTTTTAGTTCAAAACTGACGGTTTTCATCTTAATAATTTATAATAATTTTGGTAGAATAATGGCATCACTACGAACTGGTGGTAGTTGGGCAGTGGTATTTACATAATGGTATAACTAGTCCGCATTACAGAAAGGTAGTGCCTTTAGTTACGAAAAAATGTTTATATAAATTTCAGCTGACACTCACAATGAAGATGGTGAATGTAGGGGTTTATTGTTTTTGTTTCTCAGGAGCCGGCTATGGCCTATGTAGTGTTGGCCTGCATGAACATATTCTTGGGATTCATCACCACCCTGTCGACATTTATATTGGAGTCGTACCCCCAAGATGAAGAATTAACTCAAATCAGCAACCAACTGAAGAAGGTACATCAGATATCATAGATTTTTTCTGGAAATAGATTAATACTGAAATATTACAATGTTTTGAGTTGTCTTTTCAGTGCAGAAAATAAATGAAGCTGCGTGTATTATTATTCATTGCCAGGTTTATCATTTTATGCATATCCTATGTTATGTCGGTTGTAAATACCATCTGTTAATGAATGTTAATACCGCATTTAATTAAATGTTTTGTGTTGGTCAGGCTTTTCTCATCTTCCCCCACTACTGCCTGGGTCGCGGCATCATGGACATATCTGTGGAACACATCAAGAAGGAGATAGCGGAGATTCTAGGCACTACATACGAATATGACCCCTTCGCGTATGTAGTACATTTTACATGTCATTGAATATTATATTATAATAAGTTATGTTCTTGAAGTTGTTATCTTTGAGTTACGAGCTGATACTTTTGGTTTCAGGCTTGAGGTGACTGGAAAGAACCTGCTCGCCCTTTTCGGACTCGGCTGTTTCTTCTTCTTCTTGTTGATCATGTTTGAGTATAAATTCTTCTACCATCGTAAGCGCAGCTCAAAGCTGCTGAATGGTTTAAGGGAGTTGGAGGATGATGTTCTGGCTGAGGAAAGGGCGGTCAATGAAGGTGAGAAAGCATTTCTACTCTGCCTTGCTGACTCCTGTGGCAGAGGTTACACGCTTTTTGTCTAGATGTAGTCAGTCAGCAGGTCAATGTGTCATTTAAGCTGCCGCAATCACTATAAACTCACTGCTATGGCAGTCCATAAGCTGGTGGTTGAACCTGATGGTTAGGGCAGACTCTCAGGATCAACCTCAATGAATGTTATTTTACTCTATTGTAGGTATCTTTCAAAATAAAGTCTAATCACCTTAATATCTTCTTTGATCAAATCATGCAACTGTAGTTTGTCGTTGTAGTTTCTATAAATTTTTTGTGGTCCGAAGTATTTTTGCCATTTTTTGGAGATATATTTTTATTATTATTGGCCGTTAGTCGTCTGTCTGTTCACTTTTTTTACTGTCACAAAGCGATCTTTATTCTCTGATTGGTACAATTATTCTGTTTTATGCGCCATTCATTGGAAGACATTGAATTGCAAAGAACTTTCACGTTGCTTAAATTGTTGGTGACCTTACATTTCTGGGTTGTTGGATAATGTGTAAAATTTGCAAATGTTCAGAATCAAGTAGTTTTATTTTACCGTCGCCAATTATCGCTATGTTTCCATGACCCGCATCATGGAGATTAGGAGTTGTGCACAAGTTGCGTTACCATGCAAGATAAGTGTTTCTATAGACATGCGCATGATGCGGATTGACTCCGGCGCCTCGCTGAAAAAAGGTAAGGATATGTACGCTATAAATTAATAATTTGCGACGCAGGTAGAGATGCAAACACGAGTAAACTCGATCGAGAAAGGACGAACGGAAATATTGAAAATGCTTAAAATTGACTAGCTGGCCTGGTATTTTAATGCGCATCATTCACAAGTGCTGTTTACATTATTCGCAAGCATGATGGATTCGATTAAGTTTTGCGAAGCGCAATACTTGCTTAGCGTATGGATTTATGCCGTTTCCATGATGTGGTTAACTTGCGGATTGGCTCAAATTTGCGCATCATGCGCGTCATGGAAACAGTGATTATAACATAACAACCTTTCAGCTGGAAACGCTTCAGCTGTTTTTCTGTTGATATCTAGTGTCAACCAACTATAAAATTGTTTTAACTTGTAACACTGAGAACCTTGATAGGGAGCAAGTTAAACAGAGATCATAAAGTATCGGAGTATGTTGGTACCGAGCCTAAAAAAGATGGTTAGGATTTGCTGTTTCAGTAGTTCCGCTCTCTGTATATTACATTGAGGTGAGGATGCTTATTCAGCTGGCTACCCTTATATATCTAATCATACTAGAGATTGCTCATGGCTCATTCCATTGAGAAACCTTTTAGCGCTTTTGACTTTCCATATTGTTAAAAAAATAATAAGTAATTATGTAGTAATTATTTTGGTATTGGTCTGTGTTGAAAAAACCATCTTTCTTTATAAGTTCAACTTATTCATGTTACACAAAAAAGTCTTTATGAACATCTTTGTCCCTTTGAATTACACTTGTAATATCTTAAACGCAGCCTAATTTCACCGAATTAAGTGTAATTAATCCTAAGATATGTATTAAATTTATATTAAAGATTTAAATTCTATTTGAATTCAATTGTCATGGATTCCTAATAGTTAGCTACCAAGACTAGATGGATAAAATAATTTCAATTCCCATGATCGCATTAATATTTTTACTCACTTCCTGCTAGGCATTCTTTTAATGCTAGTCTGTTTACACTGTTCATAGGAAGCCGTTCAGGCGATGCCTTGCAGACGAACAAACTAAGCAAGCGGTTCCAAGGAAATACAGCTGTAAATGGCCTGACCTTTGGAGTGCCCTCTGGCCAGTGTTTTGGCTTGCTCGGGGTGAATGGGGCTGGCAAAACAACTACCTTCCGAATGCTCACAGGCATCACTGGAGTGTCTGGAGGAGATGCCTTCATACATGGACACAGGTACTGGTATATCATGCATCGTTGCATCATTTCAGTAAGGTTGGGGATATTCGGAGGTCATTGCTGTTTGAGTTGTTAAACAGAAACTGTAGTCATTGTCAATATTAACAGTAACCTGTTACAGTATGTTAGATTAGTTGACATTTAGTTTTCAGAGGTGTGCTGCTCATAGACACATACGTCGCACATGTTTTCTGCTTTGTGTGCAAAATGTGTGTCAAGTACAGTAAGTAATTTTTCCTACCTTGTGTTGGCTACGCTCCAAACCCACCCGCAAAAGGGAAATTTCCGCCAAAACCGTAATTGTGAACCACAATTTTAATACTTCAGAAAACTTTACTGCTTTTTAAACTTTCATAGTTACTCTACATGTAAGTACATGTAAATGTAAGTACATGTAAATGTAAGTACATGTAAATGTAAGTACATGTAAATGTAAGTACATGTAAATGTAAGTACATGTTCTGCATACTTGAAATGATCGGTGGAATAGGACTTGAACGAGAATCAAAGAGACAGTCAATGCTAAATATTCTTGAGTCAACCAGGATAGTGAACAGATGGAAACTGCTTATTAATGATTCTCTGTAGATGAAGGAGTCATGGTCAAATTCCATTAAATAGTTGACAATAGATCTCAGTCTATTCTTTGAAAATACTAGCAGTTAACTAGGAGATGCCTTAGATTTCTTTCATTGTTTATAAGATAGCCTTCGTTATAGCTCTTATAAGATAGCCTTTATAAGATAGCCTACGTTTGGTCTGGTTCTCAGGAGCCAGACCCTAATAGACAGACACACGATGACAAAATGAGATTAATAAATATTGGTTCTATTTTTCATCGTTGAAATAAATCACGATCGGGAGGGGACTTTCATACCAATAAACTGTACGCTTCATATTCACGCCTCCAGGATAAAACTACTGGGTATTGCTAAGTATTCAAATGGAAGCTTTCGAAAACCTGCGATACTGCGAAGCCGCGATAGTTGAAGCCCTGTGCTACCCTTTGCTGTGCTACCCTGTACTGTGCTACCCTGTACTGCGCTACCCTGTATTGTGCTACCCTATATTGTGCTACCTTGTACTGTGCTACCCTGTACTGTGCTACCCTGTACTACCCTGTACTGCGCTACCCTGTACTGTGCTACCCTGTACTGCACTACCCTGTACTGTGCTACCCTGTATTGTGCTGCCCTGTATTGTGCTACCCTGTACTGTGCTACCCTGTACTGCACTATACCCTGTACTGCGCTACCCTGTACTGTGCTACCCTGTACTGCGCTACCCTGTACTGCGCTACCCTGTACTGCGCTACCCTATACTGGGCTACCCTGTACTATGCTACTCTGTACTGCGCTACCCTGTGCTGTGCTACCCTGTATTGTGCTACACTGTATTGTGCTACCTTGTACTGCGCTACCCTGTACTGTGCTACCCTGTATTGTGCTACCCTGTATCGCGCTACCCTGTACTGCGCTACCCTGTACTATGCTACACTGTACTGCGCTACCCTGTACTGCGCTACCCTGTACTGTGCTACCCTGTACTGTGCTACCCTGTACTGCGCTACCCTGTACTGCGCTACCCTATACTGCGCTACCCTGTACTATGCTACACTGTACTGCACTACCCTGTGCTGTGCTACCCTGTACTGTGCTGCCCTGTACTGCGCTACCCTGTACTGCGCTACCCTGTACTGCGCTACCCTGTACTGCGCTACCCTGTACTGCGCTACCCTGTACTGCGCTACCCTGTACTGCGCTACCCTGTACTGCGCTACCCTGTACTATGCTACACTGTACTGCGCTACCCTGTATTGCGCTACCCTGTATTGCGCTACCCTGTACTGTGCTACCCTGTATTGTGCTACCCTGTACTGTGCTACCCTGTACTATGCTACTCTGTATTGTGCTACCCTGTATTGTGCTACCCTGTACTGTGCTGCCCTGTATTGTGCTACCCTGTACTGTGCTACCCTGTACTGTGCTACCTTGTACTCTATAATACTTGTGAACTATACCCTGTGGTAGATCAAGGTAATGTAATAGATTGCATTAAAAGTACACTTTCTATAGGTGTAAACTATATCATGTAGTAGGTGTGAACTATATCATGTAGTAGGTGTGAACTAAATTATGTAGTAGGTGTGAACTATATCATGTTGTAGATGTGAACCATAACCTGTAGTAAGTGTGAATTATATCCTGTAGTAGGTATGAACTATATCCTGTAGTAGGTGTGAACTATATCCTGTAGCAGGTGTGGACTATATTATGTAGTAGGTGTGAACTATATCCTGTAGCAGGTGTGGACTATATTATGTTGTAGGTGTGAGCTATATCACGTAGTAGGTGTGAATGATACCATGTAGTAGGTGTGAACTATATCATGTAGTAGATGTGAACTATATCATGTAGTAGGTGTGAATTATATCATGTAGTAAGTGTGAACTATATCATGTAGCAGGTGGGAACTATATTATGTAGTAGGTGTGGATTATATCATGTAGTAGGTGTGAACCGTAACCTGTAGTAAGTGGCAATTATATCCTGTAGTAGATGTGAACCATTCCTTTAAGTAATTTCACACATCTTGTTTTGGGCATCTTTGAACTCCTTTAGTCAACTTCCGAGGTATCTTATAATAACTATCATCTTGAGTTTATTCACCACTATAATTTCATGATCTTAGAGTGTAACTTAACAACAAAGTTACCACTGCGCATTGATTTGTCTATTAGAAACATGTTAGTTAGTATACCCTAGGACACATATTTCACTAGTATTTAGTTTTGTGAGTAGCATACAGAGTAAAATTTCGCTGCAACTTAATTTCGCAGCTCTGATGAGTGCGAAAATATAGTGATGTGAAAATAAATGCAGTGGAACAAGCATAATTAGATTTCTAAGGTTCTGTTCACCGGTAAGAAAAATTTTTTCAATTTGGGACTAGTTTGTAATTGTGAACCGCAGGTAGAATTGTGTGGCCGAGATCAATAATGCAACTTGATCGCTTGCTGCCATTTGTTTCTTGGACTATCAATAAACAAAGCTATTTAATTCCGCGTTTTCGCTCGTTCGTTATGACGGTTTAGTTTCGCTCATGAAATTTTCGTGAGAGGATGACTCCACGTAAACACGCAAGTTAGATGAGGCAAATACATAAGTGTCCTAGGGCACCACTAGTTTTGCTCCACATCAGCTTAGGTGTCAGGCCGGGTCAATTCCTAACGAATTGAATGAATCATGCTCTTCATCGGATGGCTGGTCTGTTATAGGATAGTCATACGCACACCTTTATCATGATATAGTATGGTGGTTCTATTGTGTTAGTATTTAGTGTTGGCTGGCATTTGCTTAAGGCGGTCACAAATTTAAAAAAATCAAAAAGTGGGAAGGTGAGCTCCCTGCACTTATTAAGGAAAGCATTTTAAGCGTATAAAAATGCACAAGTTAAAGAGATGTGTGAGGACATTACCATGGATTAAAATAGATTATTAATAATATTACTTGTACAATGGACACACGCCCTTTCTCAGTAATCTTATATTTCACTCGAAGGCTGAAGCTTAAAGTATGCTATTGGAATATGTTTAACTCGGCATATATAAATAGTACTTGCTACATGGTTGTACATTGTACACTCGGTTTAGATTGGATAAAGGTTTATGTATTAGAATATAACAAGATGGTTATTATATAATGTTAATCAGGTAATACTCTACCGTAGCAAGTAGCTTGTTATAGTCAAAATATGCTTATCTGATTAATCTCGG
The DNA here is from genome assembly GCF_963576615.1 of Watersipora subatra. Classification (NCBI taxonomy): domain Eukaryota; kingdom Metazoa; phylum Bryozoa; class Gymnolaemata; order Cheilostomatida; family Watersiporidae; genus Watersipora; species Watersipora subatra. The sequence continues at coordinate 22,167,255 of NC_088709.1, forward strand.
AATTACTTTTCTTTATCACTGTTTTCATAGCGGCATGAAGCTCTTCATGATGGTTTGGAGTTGTGCGCAAGTTGTGTTACCATGTGAATTAAGTATTTCTATGGACATTCGCATGATGCGGATTGACTTCAGTGCCTTGTTGAAAAAAGATAAGGAATTGTACGCTATAAATTAATAATTGGTTAAACGCAGTTAGTGGCGTAAACACGTGAAACTTGATCGAGAAAGGATGACGGAAGTATTGAAAATGTTTAAAATTGAATCGCCGGTGCAGTATTTTAATGCACATCATTCGCAAGTACTGTTTTCATTATTCGCAAGCCTGGTGGATTCAATAATGTTTTGCGAATCGCTAGCTTGCAGATTTATGCCATTTCCATGATGCAGTTACCTCGCGGATTGGCTCAAATTTGCAAATCATGCACGCCATGGAAACATAGTGTATATGCTCCTAAACACTATTAGTTAACCTATGGTGAGGGCTGAATGGTAAAAACATCTTACTTCAACTACTGAATAAAAATTATTAGTTTTATTGTAAGGTATTTTCTGTGGACATGGCTGACATTGTTTTGATGGCGTAATTAAAATAATTACTATTATTCTGTTTTCTAGCATTACCCATGATCCTACCAAAGTTCAACAATTGATTGGCTACTGCCCACAGTTCAGCGCTCTTGATCCTTTGCTTACCGTTACCGAGCATCTGGAGTACTACGCTAGGCTGAGAGGTGTTGCCAGTCAATATGTGAAGGTAATATACGTCGCTTTTACTAGTACTAAGTGACCAGCAGATGTTCGCACTCATTATTGGCTTGCCAAGTTTCCTCATCCATTCTTTTCACGCTTTGCTAAGTCCTAATTGTAAAGTCAAGAGCTGGAACGAGATTATATAATTATTATGTTAATAAATAGGTAACAGGTCACTAAGAGGAAATGCGTTAGGTGAGGATATTTTTTCTGTATTTGCGATGAGAAATCCAAAATAATTGGCCACATTGGGAGATGTGGAGTGTGCATAGTCGGTGTGAGTATGAGTAGGAGTATGGTGGTTTACTATAGTCGGTGTAGTTTCCAGCTAGTATGCTAGCAGTCCCAGAGAGCTGTGAGAGATCATCATGTGTAATAACTATGCGTACAATTATTCCACTATGCGGCAAAGTGATAGAGCGGTGCAGTTGGTAGTGTGTCTGTTTGCAAAACCAGATATTGGAGTTCGATTCTCATGCACGGCAATTCTTTTTCCTAATGCTCTTAGCGTGGCTTAAGACAGACTGACACGGTTCTTATTATAGTAAAGATCGCGTGTCTACATAGTAGTAGAAGAATTACTGTAGCTCTGTTACAATGATTGCTCTATGCTGTAGTACACAGTAACTGAGTCATTCAGCCCTCAATCGTCATCTGAAAGAGGAAACTTTCCTATGCTTTGTTAAAAACCATCTTTGCTAATTTTTTGTAGGATGCAATAGCTGACTGCTAGCTGTATAGCAGATGTGTTTGGTAAATGCTAAAATAGATCTCTGGATTGTTTGTTAACGGATCATCTCCTAGTCGACAGAGTAACTACCACATCAATCGCATATTATTGAAAACAGTGTGTGGAGAGTGACTCAGCATATGAATAAAAGAAGAGGTCCTTGATTGCTTTCCACATTTAACAATAAGAATTCATTTGAGGAAGTCTGAAACCACCCAAAGCTTCCAAACTTAAAACAAATTTTTTCAAAAAAAACTTTAAAAGATTTTTTCAAACTGATTTGTTGTCTTTCAGTCTGTGGCGGCAGCCAAGCTGAGGAAACTTGGCCTCGTCAAATACCAGAAGAAAAAGGCGGGACTACTCTCTGGCGGTAATAAAAGAAAGTTGCAGGCAGCCATTGCACTTATTGGCAACCCACCAATCATATTCATGGATGAGCCGACTACAGGTAAACAAAAACTATTATTAATTCCCATGTTTATAACAGTACTAGCGGTGCTACCCGGCATTGCCCGGGTAATAAAAAAGTCTGCACAGAAAATTGATTTGTATTTAACATATATAACAAAATTTGCCGTTCTAATTTTCAAACTACATATCATGAGAAAAGTGTTTTGTGTAGTTGAAATAATTTAACAGAAAATAAAAACAACTAAAGTTTTTTAAACTTTGTCAAACAACTGTAACTTTCAAACTTCATATCCAAACTATATTCAAACTTCATATCCAAATATAATTTCAAAGTTCAAATCCATCAGATTGCAGAGACTTTATTCCAAGATTTTAAGGGCTATAGCTGGAACTACACACACACACCACGCAGGCACACAAACACGACCAACTTTGAGAAATATATATATATATAGATGATAGCTGGCAGTTGCTACCTCAAGAGATACAAGATAACCTGTGTAAGAGTCAGCATTTTGGTAAAACTTGAAAGTCAAAGGGTAGTGATCAACGAGTAGGAAACAAGGAGTCGACAACTCTCTTGCAATTTAATTTGCAGCAGTGTAAATCTACTGTATGTTAGCATTTTTTAAACCATAAATGCTTATTGCAACCCGCGCACAGGAAAAGTTGAATATTTACTATCTTAAGCTCATTACTGAGGTAGTTTTAGCGCTCTGCATGCATTCAATTCTTACAGTATGTGTTAAGGTTTTAGTATTAAGGTTTTAGTATTCTAATACTCAGATGACACACACATATGACACACACATGACACAAATACGACACACACATGACACACACGCTCGCATGACACACACATGACACGCAGACATATCATTCTCACTGAAGAAACGCAATTAATTTATGAAGCATTTCTTTCTGCTATTTAATATCTGTTGGTACATCCTTTGGGTTTGTATCATTATCTTACCAACTCTAGCGCTATTTGAATATGCTGGTTTCACACCTTTAGCTAATATACATGTATGTGCATGTTTGGAATGATTTAACAGAAGTATCTCTGTGAACATGCATTATCTTGACACTGTAAATGTAAGATTGTTTACAACGTAATACGTTTACCTCACTCATTTTAGTTTGTTTCTTGTGTTAGTGTGACTGGCACAACCATCTATCTCAGTGTTTGTTTGTCTGTTTTTCGTGTGTCCAGTTATAGCGATAAAGTTTTAGGAATGCAAAAATTTGCTTCGCTCTGTATTTTAACTCGGGTCCTCCAGGTCTACAGACAAGTGTGTCTAATTATTAGACCAAGCGACTGCATTGCTATACGATGGAATAATTGTGGGCATACTTATTTTAGTTGCCGATGTTTATTGCCAATCACTAAGGCCGATTCAGCTAGCGCGCTTTAAAATCATGATTGTGTCAGAGAGAATTACTCATAACCTAATGATTATTAAGCGGGCTTTAGACACGCTCTTATTATAGTCAAGATTTAGACTAGCTTAAATTACTAGCTTAAGTCACTCAAATTCCTTGGGTGATTATTTAATTACTCGTGCAACACATGGCATTCAGTTCAGTCATTGCTTATGTGGTATTTGATCTTATGGTTGGATGTATTTTGCTGTTTACACCCCACAGCCTTGTTGTATCAGTCAGTCTTGCACTGGCTTCAAAGAATACAAACGAAATATGCGTCTGTTGTACCATACACTTCATTCACTTCTAATAAACTCACAAATGCGACACAACAATATCTGAAAGTTTTGTAACCTTACAAATTATCTTTGCTAAAAGATGTATGCCAAGTTAATTTCTATTCCCCAATCCACTAGCATATTTGTGGTCTTTCATTTTTACAAACTTCTCTTCTCAATTTCATCACTGAATAGCTAGAGCCTTCAGGTAGTTTTTGTTTTAGGTGATGAGAATGAGAGATATAACAAGTACAATATACAACTTCTCTTTTTTCACTATAGATTGTGCTGTATAAAGAGTGAAAAAGTCGATTTAAATTAATATTGAGTTATAATAATAACCAATCAACGTAAAATCACCCTAATCATAGATCCTAAATCAAGTGAGAGTGATAAACAAGAGAAGCCCTGTTGATACACATCACTAATACCACAGATACTGTACAGAACTCTGGTATTATTAAACTGAATTAACCGTTAAGAAGTTAGTTTATTTTTATTTTCTTTTTTTAGGGTCAAAGTGCTCAGTTTGGGATGATCGTGGAATGAATTAGGCAATTTAGAAATATTTTACTGTTTGGATAATGTAAAGTCCTTAGAAGGTAAATGTTCTCGGAACGGATTATTTGCTGTATAATATCCGGTGATCAGCGAGTGAAGTTTCCATCCCATTTCACACGATGTCTCTGAATACTCAAAAATAGATGAAGTCACACATTAATTTTCTTATCCAAGTTTGTGTCTCGCCAGTTCTAAAGTCCATCAAAAGACGCTGCATATTATTTTGAATCGTAGCCCAGGGGTATGGTCTGGAAGTCTGAAGTCGCAGGCCATAGTGCAGCACTACCTTATTTGTTTACATCGTTTTTAATGTAGCGCTATCCTCGCTTTATTTCAATGAAAAGAACTGCTCAACGCATAATGGAAAATTGACTTATTCAGAATATAAGAAATCAATATGGTATTCGAGTGTAATATAAAAAATCAGCTCACTTTATGACTTTTGACCTTCCCCCCCCCCCCCGCCTCTTCTCTGCTATTGTCTGATCAAAACCTGTTTTCTTATGAGTGAGTGATATGCACAAATCATTTTTAAAATTTTTAATCTCATTGATGAAATTACGATAATTATTTTTGGTATCTAGAAAAGATAAAAGTCAGGATTCACATAGGAAAGTTGTTTCGACAACATATGCGCTTTCTTCGTCTTCACACGCGAGTATTCCCAATCGGGAAGCCGTGCCATAGCGACTTCCATAACTAACCTTGTGGATATCCTGCAGGCATGGATCCTAAGGCCAGACGCTTCCTCTGGGACAGCATATTAAAGATCAGCAGAGATGGGCATGCAGTGGTTCTCACTTCCCACAGCATGGAGGAGTGTGAGGTGCTGTGCAGTCGACTCGCCATCATGGTCAATGGTTCTTTTAAATGCTTAGGTGAGCTAATGGGCTGTTCCATACTCTAGACTGGATTTATTTCAGTGTCTCTCGCAGTTCTCAGTGGTAACGTAGAAGTTTCTATTTCAGAAAGTATCCAGCTGTATGCGTGTTAGCTCTTCACATATGCAGTTGTCTAGAGTCGTTAGTTTATAAATTGTTAACCTAACAGTAACTATAACTGTTAACTTATTGCACTTATAATCAGATAAGATAACGAAAGACGAGACAATCTTTGAAGATGAACTCATACAAAATTTTACTAGATCTTATCAAAAAGTATCGGTTATTTTTTATCATTTATGATTGTTTTAGATGTTTGAGGTGATCTGACTGCCCGGATGTTTCAAGATTAAAATCGACAAAACTTGACAAAACAATGTGTGTGAATTGATGTCACTAGTTACTATCGGCTGTTGTTTTCACCTTACAGCGTCACCTGACGCTATTCTTTGAGTCTTGTTGCAACTATAGAAGTCATGATTGCACTTTCGCTTGCACTTTTGATTGCACTTAGCTGTGTAGGATGTTTCGCTTGATTTGAGCGTTTCAACCCCGATCAAGTTTTGTCGACTTTCATCTTGAAACATTCTGGCAGTCAGATCACCTCAAACATCAACAACAATCGTAAATGATAGAAAAATACTGATACATTCTGATAAAATCTACAAAAATGCTGTGTATATTGACTATATTCATCCTCGACAATAATATCTGGAAGTTGAAGGAAATCTCTGCTGGATTTGTTGACACGCAGCCATCTTATTGTCTTATCAACAAGTCTGATTTGAGGGTTCAAGTCGCACTCCTCATCCGCCGTTCAACAATGAATGACGATATTCGAAGTGGTCTCTTTTTAAGCTTTCTATAGTGCAACTCTGATCGACTGTGCGATCAATATACAGTCAAACATGGATAACTCGTCTACAGATAGCTCGAACACATGGTTAATTCGAACGGTTTCTTTGGTCCGTTCCCACGTAATGATAAATTGCTATAGATAACTCGAACTCAACACTGTTAATTCGAACTGTTTTTTGCCCAACGGCTACCGAAACGGTTGTTATCGCTTTAGAAAATCACTTTATTCAAAGCCATAGAGGTAAACCTCATCTTTTCGTAATTCATAAGCGTTGTTATTACCACCATCGGCAAAATAATTTTGTCAACGACTTTTCTAAAGGTTTGGTCAAATTAGATTTATACTGCTATACGATTAATAGCACGGGCTAGCCGGGTCACGCGCGCAAGGATTTTCGCCACGCACATACAAAACAAAAACAGCATGTTGTTTTGTATGTGCGTGGCGAACATCCTTGAGTGCGTGATCCGGCTAGCCCGTGACGAATAGTTTTCCGACGTTGATTCCGTGTTGAATCAACGTCGGAATGTTGAATGTTTAAAACGTTTTAAAAATTGTTTTTATTAAACGTATACGTTGTCTTAGCTAAAAAAACTATTCATCGTTTGACCTAAACACAGAATACGTGTGTACATTCAATAAGTATCCATTCAAAAAGCGTGAGTGATATACAATGTACCATTAAACCTCGTAAAACTTTTAATTGAACTGCCTCGGAGTGTTGCTCTTAACGAATCCCAGGTAAAGTAAGGGATTTTTCTTTGGTAACTTTTTCTTGAAGTTGCATAAACTTCAAGAAAAATCGGCAAAATTGATCGTGGGTAAAACGCTCAAAAGAAAAAGATGTCTTTTCTTTTGAACATTTCAACAACGATCAAGTTTTGCCAATGTCAATCTAAAAAACGTCCTGGCAATAACATCACCTCAAACAACAAACCAATCTCAAGTGATAGAAAAATCTCTATACTTTTTGATAAAAACGTTTTTAAACTTTACATTAGAAGCATTTAATTTGAAACAAGCCATTTGTGCTTTTGATTTATATTATAGTTTGCATATGTACATGTATCTACTAATAAATAAGTAAATACATGGACTTGTGACAGTGCTCTGATAACTTGAACGCTCTGATAATTCGAACACTTTTGCTCGGTCCCTTGAAGTTTGAGTTATCCATGTTTGACTGTATTTCCATGATGTAGTTAATTCACAAGTTAGCTCCGCAAGATGAAAACAGAAAAATCCGCAAGCGATTTTTGTTACAAATTTTTATTGAATGTCTCATACTTGAGAAAAATGGAAATGGCATTTGCAAATGATGCGTGGAAAATGTCACGCAACCTATTCCATTTTAAACATTCTCCACGCTTGAGCCATTCTTATTTTGATTTGAGCATTTCCGAATGTCCCGCTATGACCTTTTGACTTCTTGCATAGAACTCCTTATCTTTTTAATAAAGTGCCGCGTTAATCCTCAACACCCAAATGTCCATTGAAATACTGTAAAGCAAACTGCCGTGTTCCCTTTAATGCTTCACAAGAATCAAAACCACTGAGTGCAAAGCAATAAGAGATATATACTTGATAACATATACAGTAATACTTCAACTTACGAGTGCTCCAACGTACGAGAAACTTGAGATACGAGCCAGTTTTCAAACAAGTTTTAGCACTAACATACGAGCCATGTTTGAGATACGAGCACTTGAGTCAGTTGCCAAGTATGCCGGAGGTGTTTTATGAGAACAGCATCACTCTGTATTTTTCAACTGCTCAGGTTATACTGTTGTACCGTGTTTTTTTGTGCACGATTTTCTGTGCAGAATTATGTGAATTAAAAGTACTGTGCGTAGACCGAAAGTTTGCCAGTAAAATGAAAGATAATACAAAGAGAAAGCAAATGATAACAGTCGATATTAAACGGAAAAATATTGAAAAATATGCGAAATGTGTATGCGTGATTCAGCTAGCTCGGCAATATGACAGAAATACATTCATAATTATCAAACAGAAGGATTATATTCAGGGCATTTAGTTCGCAAAAGGACTAACCATAGTTTCTAAACGGTGCAGCGATCTTCACGACGCTGATGGCATTGGACAAACAATTGGCCGGTGACAGCGTAACTGAAACGATGCTATGTGAAAAGGCCGGCGCTATCTATCCAAACTGTTTAATAGACATTCGGACAAGTTGGCTAGTGGTCGTGCGTTAACCATTTGTGACGACACCTGTGTTCGTCCTAATCGCAACATGTTGCAAGGGCGACAAAGGCAAACGTGCTTAGATAGGTTTATCTTAAAACGGCCGGCTAGTCGTGAAAGCGAAAAAAAGGAAAAATTTCTCGCTAACCAGCGAGAAATTTCAAACTATGAACGCCGAAGAAATTTTAATTACGTTTAGTTGAAAATGAAAGTTTGCTTTTAGGTTTGCTTCTAAGTTTGTCTTTTAACACTTTGATAAAATCCAAATTTATCAAGGACAACTGCTGTAACGAAGGATAACTCATATCTCCTTCCCTGGCAAATGCGAGTGTTAACTGCTATTGTATGTATTTAATTTTACATTTTAATTAATCACATTTCCTTGCATTATTTATTATTTGTTGCTTTTTGAAAGCATGTAGTACGTAAGGACAATAACCAACATGTTCTTTCTGTTACAATATCTTGTTTTGAGTGTTTTATTTACTTTTTTTAGAGTATGGAAACCAATCAATATATATTTAATTGTTCTATATATAAATGAATTGCACCAACATGCGAGTAAATTGACATACGAGCTCAGTCTCGGAACGCATTAAGCTCGTAAGTTGAAGTATGACTGTATAAGAATACAAGCAATTCAAAGTGTGCGAGTACAATGATCAGCATGCAAAGGACTGCCAGGGACCTCTGCTTATCGTCGCTTCAAGTGCTGCTTTTATAACTATTTTATTCTTGACTGACTAGCTCCTCCCTATCGGTAGACCGCTAGTATGTCAGTCTCAGCAGCCGATCTTTGGCTGACCGGAGGTCTTTTCTTCTGCTGGGACTCGTTCGTGACGTATGCCCTGAGGTTGGCTAGACAGCCGGCCACGATATTCCTTGCACGGTAACTCAGTGCGCTCTTTTCAAATCCTCATGTAGACAATGCAAACATAGTTTATATGTACACATGCTTATTTGAGTTTTGTGGTCAAGCTTTTTAATAAAGTTCTTGTCAATTATTTATTTAAGCTTTGGGCATACAGAACTTTATCATGGATTGATCACTCCTGCCCTAATCATCGGCATTAGATAAGTGAATGTAACCTCGATTTGATCGACTGATGAGGTCTGATAGGCGATTGCTTAACTCATAAGTGCTGGTTCATGAAGCTTGAAATGACTGAGTGTCGGATTTATGTTAGAGATGAGATGATTCCTCCTTATCTCTATGACTTTCTTATTGATTGTCGATTTCCTTGTTTGAACACAGGGAACTGTTACTGGAGTGATTAGTTGCATGTTCAGCATGATTTAGCTGAAATATGCTCTATCACTTTTAATCTCTACTATAATAAGAACCGTGTCCGTCTGTCCGTCTACTCCGCAGTTGGAGGCTCGAAATAAGATTACATATGCCGTATGGGACTTGAACTCCTATTCTATATTAGATACATCGTGCTGTGTTGCATTCTAATACCACCCTTATGACGATGGAGCTCTCTAGCGAGCATGAACATGTCAATGTATCCTTCAACTGTTTTCAACAGATATAAAAATGAACATCTTAAAAAGACTTATATTATGTCATTTCTAAAAGCGCTAAATACATCAATGGTTTTGAATGCATTTCTGTATTTAACTAGAAACTTGAAGAACGGACTGAGGTGATTGAATGTGAGCGATATATTGACATTTTCTAACTGGTGAAGTTTATTATTGTAAAACTTCATGAATGTTCTGATTTAGCAGCACTATTTCAATATTTACGTTTATGATGCAGGGACCCCACAGCACCTGAAAAACAAATATGGAGATGGGTATCACGTAACTATTAGAATTTCACGTGACGCCAATGCTGATATCGATTTGCTGTTGCGCGCTTTCTCCACTGAGTTCGCCTCTTCAGCCACTCTTCTGGAAAGTAGTCTGCTTATGGCACAGTTTCACCTCTCTTCAAATATACGGGTAAGTTATGCTTATGTACAACTCTAGCCTTACAGTTCTGTCTTTTGTACTATACATACTCCAAATGTTGTTTAATCTTATCATGAAGGTGATGATTACTCAGTAGGGGAGACGATTACAGTTTTAGCCATAGTGTTATGTAAGCTCAGTTCCTTCTCAATTAGCTATTTATCATGTATCTGGATGAGTTGTTGAGATATGAGAAACTCAAATCTTATGGTGTTGACCAATTACATGAAGGTAAATACAGGACGATAAATACGTGATGATAAATAGACAGTTTTTCTTAGCAAAGTATTAGCAAATTGGTAATTCAGTTGTACTAGGAAGGGTATTTTACATGCTGACTCTTTGGTAATCTTTATAAGATAAGTAAATGTACTCTTGCTAAATTTGAAAAGATGATATACAGGGTTTAAGTATTGCATATTTTTAATGATTTTATCATGTTGACATTGCATCGATTCTTCAATAATTGAGTTGCACGCTTCAACTCATATAATAGATCAGTTTCCATAGATTAGTTGTGCCTTGAAGCGTGTCAGGATCAGGAGGCACCTTGACTGTTGATCTAATTGACCGATGTTAGTTTTTATAGTGCATATTTTATAGGTCAGTTTGTGATCCAATTGACTAGCTGTTTGTCATAATGAGGTAATTGATGTGATAGTTTTGGCAATGCTGGTCTAAAACATTTTTAAACTCACATCTATAGAAAGCTAATATTAGTTTTAATAATTTTTCTCTCTGATATTTGTAGTTTTCCTCTCTGATATTTGGATGTTTTGTGACGCTAGAGTTTAAGCTATAGCCATTCACTTATTTACTGTACTTCTCCATAACTGTTTATGTTTATTAAGGATAGTACAACTTCTTTAAAACAACGAGTGTAATCTGCAGGTTTGCTGTTTATTATGTAATTATTATAGCTGAGGTGCCACTTTTAGCAAAGTCATGATTGCTCATTGTAGATTGCAGAGATATTCTCCGGTATCGAGAGTTTTCGAGTACGGTGTGCTGTGGAGGACTACAGCGTGACGCAAACAAGTCTTGACCATGTTTTCATACGCTTTGCCAAGGAGCAGGCTGACACAATAGACGCCATTGAGGCTGCCCTTGGCAGTATTAACGGAAGCTCTGTCTCTGGCAACATTGAGATCAGAATGATGGTCTAGGACAATTCTATCGAATAACTCTATCGGACTGTTCTTAACTTTATTAATTGTTACTCGAGGATATCATCAATTGAGCAGACATTTCTGCCTGGACTTTTGCTCAAAAAACTTGTCCGAATTTTTATCAGTTCTGTGGTATCCAGGCTTGAACGAGTGTGCTGAGTATGCATACATAATACATGCGAATTTTTATTTTCTTATCAATTTATTTTTAGCACTTGACAAATGTTTCTTTCGTTTTATTTAGATAACACAATTCTTGTTTTCTTGACTCTGGATTACTGTGATATTTTTTGTCTGATGTAGCGAAATTTCATATCACCACTTGGTTTACATTCTCATCCGCTCTAGTTGCCTAGCAATAGGAACGTCTAAAAGGATAAACGTTTAAAAGCATATTTTGCTGTTCGATTGCTGTACATGGCAAGTTTTATTCCACATTTTCACAGAGGTTTAGCCATTATTTCAATGAAGTTTGATAATGGTGTCCACGTTGATCCATCTTTTGTCACATCTAAGGGGTTGCAAGGACGCTATGTCTTTAATGTGCAAGTATGGACAAGCAGTTTAATTAAGGTTAATAGTATATTTGTGAGTGTGTATGTTTAGCAAAGAAAAATCTGAAGATGAATAAGAATATATTGTATATATACAATTGCCATGATTGGTTGTTTCAACTGGAATTGGGCCATCGCCATGTTTGGCAACATCAACGCTTTTCTGATCGTTTTGCCATTGAGTATCCGTCTCCATCTCGATTGAACTGAATGGAAATGAAATAGCGCTATCTTTGAACAGTTATTTGTTACAACCAAGAAAACCCTTTTAACATAATTGTAGGATGAGCACAAAATTGTTGTAACTTCATATAGAACATAAGGGAAGTTACAACAATTTTGCGCTCAGCCCACGATATGTACATAAAAAGGCTTCTCAACAATCTTGTTTTTGCCAAATCCTAAATCACTTAATTTTTATTAAATCGTAATTAATCTATCACTTGTTCAAATCTGATAAAAGGTAACTAGAATTTATTTCAGATATTTGAATATCTAAATTTGACTAATTTGAGCAACCCTCTGTCACTTCAACAAATATGAGTAGCTAAGTATGCATTTTGCACATAAAATGGTCAATCAACCGCGCCCAGAATACTGTTGGAGTTCTCCTTCCTTGCTTTGCGTTGATTACTTCCTCCTAAAAATCGATAGCTATTGGCTAGCTAATCGTATCCAATCAAATCAATAGTTTTTGTTTGCTCTAAATGTAGCTCGCGTTTCACTCAAAAAGGTCGGAACTAATGTGAGCGAGTTGTTCGTGAATCCGTAATTGTAGAACTAAGACTGTCGATAGTTACGACTGGCACTGTTTCGTCTGAAGTCTGAAAGACAAAGCATTGCTATTACTTGATTCGAAGTTAACTTCAAAAGCCTAACGCCTCATACTATGATGGCATCTTCAATACACGCAACTTTACTCCTTATTTTTACTTTATTTCTCACTCTTTCAGTAGATTCAGCGGTGAGTATATATGCAGTATATTCGTTCTCTGTTGTTTACATCTGTAATTCACCTCGAGAGATTAAAAAAATTGTTAACCGACTTTGTGAGCACGCATCGATTTTTATATTTGCTATACAATGAATGAGGAAAGGGTTTTCTTTGCTTTGATCTTTGAGCTTAGCATGCTTAGACTATTATAACATATTGTCTGCAGGAGTTGTATCGCCTAATTAATTACTGAGTGGATAGCAAATAGCATAATATACAAATAGCATCCTATGTTATTGGGAAAATGTTTCGATTCCTTTAGATAGCTGTTACTACTGCAAGAACAGCTGATTTATCAGTGAACACCTTCAAGTAGCGAGTTTCTCGGAACAACAGTGAATCTGTTATTCTATTAATAACACTCGCCCCGATCTTGTTCTTATCAATGCTTAAGCTCTTTTAGTTAATATTTTACGAAATTTTGATTAACTATTACTTTTTATTACATAATTTATATTTATGTAAGCTTATGTAATACATAAATTTCTTCCTATTGCATAAATGGCTGTCGTTCTTTAGCCAACATCAGACATGCGGCTAAGTTGAAACTGCTCAAATTATATTCATGACTAATTTATTAGGCTTTACATATAATAATAATATAATTGGGTTTTGATTAGTAAATAACGCTGAAAGCGTTGTAACATAAAATCAAGGTTATTTGATTATGATTAAACCATTTCGGCAGTGTGTACTGATGAAAAAAGTTCAAAAGTTGGGTTCACCAATAGGTGTGAAACCGACACCTACATATTCCAGTCCAACTTGCTATTTTCTGCTATGCAAGTTTAAGTGTGACTGCAGGTATTGGTAGTGGTCATTTGAAGGTCATTTGAAGGTCATTTGAAAGCAAGAAGTCAATGGCTGCATTTGCAGAGCATCTGGTTGTCTGCTCAGCCAACAGGCACACCACTACTTCAAATTTTATATGTGGGGCCAACCTTGTATTTTTTCTACTGGAAAGTTCTTTACATCGTCAAAAATCGCTCTGTTTAGTAATAACTTAGATTGCAAATAATATGTAATTATTGTCTATTTAATTGTCTCTTTTAATTCTCCTTTGTAGTTATTAAAATCAACACTGTTAAAATTGATAGGCTCTAGTTGTAATTAGCTCACAAACACATTGAGTGACTCACCATATGTCGCTGGCTCTGATGTATGAACTATGGGATGAATTCACATGCCCTTGTAAATACTGTTGTTTACTGCTGCTGGCTTTATCATAGTCATTTTTCCTTGGCTAGTTAATAGAATATTCTAGTGGATATCAAATCCAGTTGAAATTGCTGTCTATAGTTGATAAAGCATAAAATTATATAAACAATATAAAATGCAAACATCAACACAGATTATAACAAGGAAGGATAACTCTGTGTAAACTTCGGCTAAATAAATGAACATTTGAATCTCGATACGGCAGCGAATTACTATCAACAAGAGGTTCTATTTTTATACAGTTGGCAAAAAATAATTCTTTTTATGTTTTTTCTACCATAACTCCTAGATTGCCTGTCATAAAATGCTAAATTGCCTTGAGAGCTTATCTATCGCCTCGGAGCATTCTCGGTGTGCCATATTTGACCTTGACCTGTGAGTTGATATCATAGTTCCATCTTCATGATGATACGTACAAGTCTTTGTCGAAACTTAGGCTCTGGTTTACTCTAGATTGTTCTGATATGTTATAGATATATTTTTCCTATTTCGAGTTTAATAAACCGCTTTCCTTTTAAATCTTGTTTATTGGCCAAACAGAGTTAACACTCTCGTAAGTAGGTGCCTACAGACAATCTCAACATTTAGGTAAATATTCACAAAAGCTTGTAAACAATATTTAGTGATACCAAATTTATTGATTGTTTTTCACATAACCCTAATCTCTCCAGTATGGCGGTACGTTTGCTCCGAGTATTTGATAAGCTAGCCTGATTCTCAGAAATTTATCAGTTCGAAATTTCTGCCAGTCCCTGGTAGGCCTTTACATGTATGTCCATCGGTGTATGATGCAATCATGTTTAATGTTTGTTTTGTAGGAGGCTTATGTATACTACTACAATACGTGGTGTAAGTATGAGGCTATGAGCTACTAAATAGTCTCCCCTTATCACAAATGCGATCACCTCGAGTTACCGAGGCTCGTAAAGCTATTTAGGCACTGCACAATGGCCATCTGCCTGAGTTAGCTTCCACAGAAGCGCCAACTATTAAAGTACACAATTATATAGGAATTAAGGGTGGAGGTATAAGAAATCTCAAAGATTCTCGTGATCAATGATTGAAGTAAGACTGTAATTTAATTGGGTTGTTGACATGCTCCCAAGAGAAAAGTGTCAGTCAGTGATTCTCCTATTAATTTGCACTTATATAACCATTTTGACTTGATTAGAAATAATAGAGGTTACCGTGTGTTAGCTATGGTGGAGATGCTATACAATGCAGGTTTCACAAGCTGTAAAGTAAATCTCTTTTGATATACCGGATACGAAACACGGATACGAAACACAGATACGAAACACGTTGTGACAAACTAGATAAAACTATTGTTTTGTTTTTATAGTTAATAGTGTGACATAAAATATTTTGGAGTGATGTATGTCGTGCATCGTTTCAGCTTTTAAGGGAGAAACATAGTTCTTATTTTCTATTAAGTTTAGCTTCACAGGTAATAAATGCCATTTAAGAGTGAAAGTGAAACCTTAGGATGATTGAGGGCTTCTCAGTTTTTGTTAGTATTTTTGTGTCAACATTGTTTATAAGGTGTCAAAATATATTTGCTGTACATATTGTAGTGTGTATCATGGTCTCAGCAATGCACACAAAAATCATGTTTAGCACTACACAATTTTGACAGATGAAAATGATCCGTTGCGCGTAGCAAAGCGCCAAGTTTATGTTACCTTGCATTCAGTACACTTGATGGTTTCTCAATCAATTGCATGTAAAACTATTGTGTTACAAAATTATACAATAATATAATAATTAGATTTGCAATAATTTTTCATTTGGTAACAGCGGCATATAGGTGGTTGAGATGAAAAGTGGTGTGCAAAATAAACTTTACTTTGTTGGTAAAGTAAAGTTTACATTCACAACATTGTTACCCATAGTGAATTTAGTCAACAGCTATACATTATACAGGCCTAAATTAACTTAATCCTCATTTTGTCTTTGATTTCAAGTTCATAAACCAAGCAGCTGTGAAATTATGTTTATGAATTATTATGTAGGCTAAATTCTGAGTCTCTCATTTTTTAATGCTAGAAGATCTTTTCTGTACAGTTCAGGGCACACCACATTGATTTTTGTTTTTTTTAATCAATTCAAATCATTTACTGTGTGTGATAAAAAATAAGCAAAAAAAGTCATTTCAATATTCATTCGTAGCTTTTCCCCCTTTATTGTACTTTCAGAAATTTTCCTTTAGCAAAATATGGTAGCCTATGTATCTACATGTACATGATAGTGAACCAGCTTCATTTCTGTCTGGTAAAGTGATAAACGATGTCTCTTTTCCTTGGATTTCAGTTGAGCTCTTGGCGGTTCCCACAATTTTCTCATGACATTCGTGTTTTGTTTTACTAATAATGTTCATGTTTGTTTGTAGACATCTATGTGATTGTCGTCTTTGTGGTCATAGCGATCAGCAGCTGCATCGGGGCATGCGTGAGATACAAACGTAACCAGATGATACTCGAACAGAGAAGAATCATCGTGTCGCAGGGGGCCCCAATAAATGTGACGACCACTGGAGGTGCCGTCAATGGAGGTGAGTCATTCGTCTCTACTCTGTGCAAATCTTCCTGATCACACAAATCTTTTTGTTGCTTTCAAAGAGTTGAAAAGAAATTAAATGTAAGAAATAATTAAACTGCTCTCATGTTTGCTTAGAGGTCAATGGTTAGTTTACCACCATGATTTGATTTAGACTGTTCATGATGTGGTTAATCTGTAAGTTTTCATCATCTGCCAGATGAAAATGGCAAAAACCCCCGCAAGTCAACCGAGTTTTATCACTTGCAAATTTTTATCAAATGTTTTACGCTTGCAAAAGATGGAAATGATGTTTGCGAATGATGCGCAAAAAAATCCCTCGCAAGCTATTCCATTGTAAATGTTTTTTCAAACTTCAATAGTCTAGCATTGAAGTTTTTTCCTTAGCATTTTTCACTTACTTCTTGAAGATTACTGAGCATTTTAAGCGTGATCAAGTTTTGTCAATTTTCATCTTGAAACATCTTGGCAATCAGATCACCTCAAACATTCAAAACAATCGCAAGTGATAGAAAAATACTGATACTTTCTGATAGATCTGCTAAAATTTTGTTCATTTAAAGTTCATGTAAGTTTATTTTGAACCATTTAATACCATTAGTCCAAAACACAATCTACACTGATATTACTTACACATCAAGTTCAGCAGAGGCCATAAGAAAGCTGAAGCACGGTAGAGAAATATTGAGTGATTTTGCTGGCATACATCTACATTTCGAAATGTCTCACATTTCGAAATGTTTGCTTCGAGTTTGCTTCAGCCCCTAGTTTCCCTTCAAGCACTTGTCGCTAAGATGAAAGACCACCTCATCTTTGTGGCAGGCCTTAGCATCATTGAATTCACTCCAGCATTAGCCCACGCTACTAAAACTCTACCGTATCTAATTGCAACTCAAATCTTGAACCATAAGAGCCCAAATCCACCACAAAACCTATTGTCTGATCGGCTCATAGACCTCTAAGTTTTTATAAGCGTGATTAGGTTTGCCACAGATCCAGCCTCCTATTCTTATTGTATCTAATTATGTGTGCTTTATCATTAGCATCTGTCTGGTAGCTGAAGACTCCGCTACTAAGAAAGGAATTTCGTGTTCTTCAGAAATAATGGCCATGCCTGCTTAGTATCAGAGATGATATGCGATTCCTATGATGGATAGGAGAGGTTAGGCGACAGTGACGCTTCCTAAAATAACTGCTATATTAATAAAGCATTTGTCCAAGCTGTCTTTACTATTGTAACAACTGTGTCCATCTCTCTGAAGCCATGCTGAGAGGGTTAGGAAAAAAGATTGTACCACGCAGGACTCGATCGATCCCAGATAATCAAAATTCCAGCCAAACACGCTACCATCTGCCTACCATCTGCGCAATTCAATCACCTTGCTACATTGGGTAATAATTATACAAACAGTTATTACACCTGATGATCTCTCACAGCACTTTCAGACTGCATACTAGTCATGACTGTAATAAGAGCCGCGCGGGCTGGCCGAACAAAAGGTTGGATGCTGAGAAAAGATATTACATCGCACAAGCTTAGCATCCAGGCACTTACCATCCTTGCCACTCAACCACCCACTACATTTTGGAATAATTGCACACATATTTATTACAATCCCTGGTGTACTAGTTAGGCTATAAATAAAAAATGATTGCATTGCCAGCTTTGTGTCAAGAGTTTCCCGATTGACAGCATACTTAGAACAACACAGCAGATCAGCAGTTGCTACCGTTCTTTGTACACATGTGTGCAGCACACGTAGCAGCTGTTACGGATAGCCTTGTTTTGTAGTCTCGCTGACTGGCAATTGAGTGATAGACTGATATCTTTGTTGACGAGCGAGTTTCCTTTATGGATCGATACCTATTGTCATGTTGTCAGTTCATAGCTAGCTGCCTAGGTAAACTCGTGTCTCAATAATTAATGCAGGAAGATTGTAAGACAGTGCGGATTCCATTGCGATATCAGAATCCTTAATGGATTTGTCATTTGGGTCACCATTTTGTTTTGAACTGGATTGGCTCACATTGTTTATTTTTCTTCAGCAACTACTTGTTAGGGTCTCTGCCTTCTCACAGTCATTTACAGTTCCATTACTTCAGCTGCTAGTAAAGTTTGATTTATCACGGAATCTTATTCAGTATTTGGTAATGGAGGCCATTTTGAATGCTAGGCACCCACCTTGTCAGGTATTTTGGCGACTTACGGAGCATTTCCCAGTGATAAGCTTATCAGAATATACATTAGCCATTGTTCCTTGTAACCAATAACTTTGGGGCGCTCCACCGAGTGTGCCATATGAGAAAAACTTTAGAGTTCTATGGGTGATTCGTCATCTGGCACACCTCTGAAGGGGCGCTCAACGATTAGCCTGCTCTATGCGAGAGAACTCTGGTATGCATCGTTGCTCTTTGGTTTAGAAGGCACATTAGTGGAAAATCGAGTGCCCTTTTTGGTCGTGAACACTATTGAAAGTTTGGATTTGAGGGAGCCACAACAAGCAGTAAAACGGCCCTACTTAATCTTTACTATAATAAGTGCTGTGTCCGTCTGCAGCTATAATAGTATGCTGTGAAAAAAAGATTTCATCATGAAGGATTCGAACTCATGACTCTCAGCTTCATAGGCCAACACTGTAACACCTGAACCAATCAACCACCTTAGCTGGACAGAAATAATTGTACAGATAGGTATTACAAATGACCATTGCTCATGGCATACCAGACTGTGAGGACACATGTACTAGTTATAATAAAAATACAAGCTATGTTGTATCAACTCGCAATGACGAACATTCACAAAAAGTATACCTCCATGACATTTGTCTGGCTCTTTATTTTGCTAATTAGTATAACCCCAAGTATCTGGTGTTCAATCCCCTCCCTAGGGCGCCTTGTAACAGTGGCATGTAGACTAAAAAAGACCCACACCATTGGGAATCGCTCATCAGTGCATCATTATGTAATACTAATGCTGATCAAAGGTCAAATTTGCTCCTGAGTCTTTCCTGTGTTCACTTATCAGCTTCTAGATAAAATGATAAATATATCAAATGTTTTGTAGCTTACCGCACTGGCCACGCAATAAATGAATCAATGCATCCACTGAGCCCATATTTGACTGAAACAATCAAAGTTGTCTCATTGCAGTGAGGCGGTAATCAGCTAGTAACTTGTGGTTCTAGTCGTGTGTAACCAGAAACCTGTTGAACCATTGAAGATATTCACCAATCGCAGTTTGAAAGCATTAGCATGCATTGGGTCTATCAATATGTGAAGTTGCTTAAAATATGAGAACTTTGGAAGGTGATATGCATGGTAGTTTGATAGTGATATAGCTGGTCATTTGAGTGTGATATAGCTGGTCATTTGAGTGTGATATAGCTGGTCATTTGAGTGTGATATAGGTGGTTATGTGAGAGTGACAGGTGATCATTTGAGTGTGATATAGCTGGTCATTTGCTAGTGATATGCATGGTAGTTTGATAGTGACATAGGTGATCATTTGAGAGTGATATAGCTGGTCATTTGAGTGTGATATAGGTGGTTATGTGAGAGTGACATAGGTGATCATTTGAGAGTGATGTAGCTGGTCATTTGAGAGAGACATAGCTGGTCATTTGAGTGTGATATAGGTTGAGAGTAGGGAAGTTTCTGTTGGTGAATCAGAGAACTAATGAAAATGAACTAGTAGCCATACTGGCCCCCTCATAATAGTAACAAGACAGCACTAGAGACTGAGGACTTTGCTATAGAATCTGAAAAGATGTTAGACAGAGATTTCAACTTTTTTTACATCCAGTTTTGAATGGATTTGGCTTATTCCTTCTAAAAAAACTTTCTTAGCTGAATGTTTTATGACCACTTAAATAACTTCACCAGCCTCACACTTTTCTCGTATGAAAAGCTGAAAGTTTTTAGATAATTATGTGAAATTGTAGTTGCATCGTTAAAAAGTTCTGCTATTTTGATTCAGTTTGTTAAATCGTACATGAATACATATATAATATAATACATATAATTGCATTAAAAGCATTCTAGTTTACGGACAGTTTAGTTTTCCAATACGCTGTCAGTTTGTTGCAAATCAACCGTAAATCATAAGATTATATAACACTGCATTCGCCCACTTTCTCTCATATGCATGTATCCATATAAACTTATTGTTTTAGGCTATAATCCACCAATCTACGCACCAGGAAGTTACCCGACTCAACCAGTTGGAGGATATATGCAGCATCCACCTGCCTACAATGCCGCAGCTCAACCAGAGAAGGTTTGTAATGGGTTGGAAATGACAGATACCCTCCATACTACCCAATAATGGTAGAATCGTAGGCTAAATAAAAAATAGGATTCTTCTTCCAACTAATTGACTGCTTGAAGCGTAATGGATAGGTTACAGAGTTCATTGGTTGTATCTACCATATCATGAAACTCTGATCTTGTTGTCACGCGTTAAACCATTGCACTGAAACCCTGCTTCATAAAACAATGCTTACTACAAGACTTGAGCCCGGCGCCTTCAGTTGTATACTGATACTCTACCATCTGCGCTGATCGACCGCTTTGCACAATGGATTTTGTCGTCAAACGATTTGCGTTAAAAATGAACGAAGTCCTGAACGTCGCCGGGATTAATGCAAGTGTTTTATAAAGCGGTGTCTGCTGCGTACGTAGTTCATAGGTCTAGCCATGGTAACATCGCCTTGAAATGCCTCATAGTGGGGCAGCCTAGTGATTTGCCCTACTACATATTGACTGGCAACAAAATGTCCCACTACAGATATAACTATATTATTCTTAAAAAGGTCCTGGGTCATAAGGTCCTGGTTCAAAAGGTCCTGGGTTATAAATGGCTGCATCAAATCCTTAAAAATGAATTTACACTAAATTTTAGATGATTTTATCAGAAGGTATCGCTATTTTATCAGAAGGTATCGCTATTTTATCAGAAGGTATCGCTATTTTATCAGAAGGTATCGCTATTTTATCAGAAGGTATCGCTATTTTATCAGAAGGTATCGCTATTTTATCAGAAGGTATCGCTATTTTATCAGAAGGTATCGCTATTTTATCAGAAGGTATCGCTATTTTATCAGAAGGTATCGCTATTTTATCAGAAGGTATCGCTATTTTATCAGAAGGTATCGCTATTTTTTAATTATTTGTGATTGTTTTTTTACATTTGAAGGGGTCTGACTGCCAGGGTGCTTCAAAATTAAGGTTGACAAAACTTGAGTGCGGTTAAAATCGGTGGAATAGAGACGTACAACGCTGCAACTTAAACGCATTTAGTCGATATCAACTATCGCAACAAAAACAACTAGTGGCACCATTTCGCACGTATTTTTCTTTTGAGCGTTTTACGATCAAGTTTTGTCGATTTTAATCTTGAAACATTCTGGCAGTCGGATCATCTCAAACATCAAAAGCAATCGCAAATAATAGAAAAATACCGATATGTGCGGATAAAATCTACTAACATTTCGTGAAAGTTGATCTTTAATGAAACGACCAGAGCAGTTCGTTCACATTGACTCACAAATGCGGCTGTACTATTACAAGGTATTTTCCAAACATGTTAAAAGTGCTTTGGTTAGCAAGTTCATATAGCAGTTTCTTGAATGAACGTACATGTGTAACAATTCGCCCTCCATTACTAGTTATGAAGTGCCAAATTGAGAAACTGTTTTCATTTTAACAATCATTAGGAAAAGAGCAGACAACTCATTGTATATCACTGTAGTTAGCCCGACTTGTTACACTTCCCTAAACTTGAATGAATTTTTTTCAACTAATGTTTTGGCGATTTCTTAGTGTCAGTAGCCAACGAAAAGATGATATATTTTCCTCAAGGTCACAAGTAAA
Organism: Watersipora subatra; assembly: GCF_963576615.1. NCBI lineage: Eukaryota > Metazoa > Bryozoa > Gymnolaemata > Cheilostomatida > Watersiporidae > Watersipora > Watersipora subatra. The sequence continues at coordinate 22,189,676 of NC_088709.1, forward strand.
CTAATATATTACTTGTTCACAGGAATACAATAGTTCAGCTGTCCTTTACCAAAATTTTTAAATATTCTACAAACTACTTTTCCGTCGTGGTTTTTAATTTCTTATTGCTCCGGGATGAGTTTGTGGAACTTGGTTAGGATAAAATTGAGAAGGTAAAGACAGATTACATTGAATTTACACAAGAGCCATTCAATTTCAATAAGGAGAATTTATTAATAAAAGAATTCTACAATAAATAGAAGCCTAATTTTTTTAAGTTTTTATAATCTCTACTGATGACTCATAATTTTTTTCGAGATCATTTGGTCGTGCTATCCTTTATTATTTATGCTCCAGAATTGAACAGAGATCAGTTATCACATTTTTTGGTAGCTGAAGGGTGTGAACCAAGCAAAATTTACAGGAATATGGGGAATGTTTGTGCAGGAGGCAGTTTTAGCCAGAAAATATTTAGAGAAGGCAGGACAAGTATTGATGATGAAGCGATATCAGGTAGGCCTGCTGATGCGAGGTCCTCTATTGTGGTCGAATCATTTACTGGGTTTGTTCAGTTTAGAGGAAGTGTAATCTTAGAAGATGTTGCAAAGTAATTAGGAGAGTGAGTTGGCAGAGCCTACAAAATTATTCATGAGGAAGTGGCTTTTTCTAACGTCAGCTGTCACTTAGTTCCCAAATAGCTGATACAAGAGCATAGACAGGAGAGAGTTGGGTTGTATCAACAGAAGCTTTGTTGATATGAAAGAAAAAATGATTGAGTTCCTTAGAAAGATTGTCACTTGTGATGAGACCTGGAATTGGCAATATGAGCCATCCTATGAACGCTATGACCAAGCTTAATTAATGCATTGGGAATATAGGGAATCTCCTATCAGAAAAAGTTAAAGTTACGACAATCTGTATAAATAAATCAAAGTTTTTTGTTATCTGTCGTCATTCAGTGTCTGTCCAGCTGTAGCCGTTAAAATCTATCAATGAAAAATTCATATTGCAGAAGATTTGATTTCGGAACCTCTCGGTTACAAGGCGACAAGCTAACCCCTTGAGCTACATGGGATGCAATAAATTTATTGGGCGATATGTGTCATTATCTGTGTTGAAATACGCATAGCGATTTTGCATTACGCTCAACGTCACTAAAGCTTGCTCTCACAGTTCTTATTAGTACGTTTAGCAATGCAGATCCAATCTACGGCGTCTTCGGGATGGCTGCGATTAGCTGTTCGTTTTTTAGCTTTTAAGAGTTTGTAATCACATTTCAACCTATTTTGCACCTACAACACAGCAGAGTAAGACATGGTGAATCTTTTGATACTAAATAACTAATGTGAATTTTGTTGCAAGTAAACCTTTAATACAGCTTGTTGAGAGGAAAGCCAGTGTCCTTACAACTGATAAGAGCTGAATGCTAAGAACAAACTTTTCTTTAAACGTTTGTTATATACATATTATAAAATATATGTTATTATATAAAATATATGTTATAATATATATTATAACATATATTATAACATATATAACATACCGTAATATATATGAGCCTATAATATATATTATGATATATATATATATTAGTGATATATTATATATATGATATATACATTATAATATATATTATAATATATATTATAATAAAATAAATTTGATTAAAAGTTACCAAAATGGTTAAAGCATTTTACTACTAAATCTTTTTGTGCATAGTAGGTGCACTCAGGTAAAATGACCAAAGGTTGGTAAAATGTATAAACACAAGCTAAGCAATTATAGGTTTAAAATAAATAGGATTAAAAGACACTATAAACGAATGTTGTATGGTAACAGAATTCATGTAATGTGATCCAGTGTGTGCTTTCGTGCATGTCTACATGTCGATATCATTTCTAATGCGATAATCCTTCATATATATTATAACATATATATTATAATATATATGTTATAATATATGCTTCCTTCTTACCGATTTAATCACTAAATAGATACTGATAATCCTGATAAGCTATTCTCAAATTTGTGCCTACAGTTTAACATTTTGTTGTTAGGCAGATGGTTAGCTAACCAATCAAACACACCATAACACTAGGTATAGCCAACTAACTACCAGTAATACTAGCAAATATATACCAAATTTAAAACCATTTTGTTCAACTCACTTAATAATTCCTGATTTCTGTTTTTTATTTTTGTTTTGACATGTAACGAAAAGCATCATTTAGTTGATGATTACTGATGCCAATAAAGAGTTATACATACAAGTGATGCGTACAATACATCATACAATACAATCATACAATACATCATACAATACAACCATACAATACATCATACAATACATCATACAATACTATCATACAATACTATCATACAATACATCATACAATACATCATACAATACATCATACAATACAATACTATCATACAATACTATCATACAATACATCATACAATACAGTCATACAATACATCATACAATACAATCATACAATACAATCATACAATACAATCATACAATACTATCATACAATACATCATACAATACATCATACAATACATCATACAATACATCATACAATACTATCATACAATACTATCATACAATACATCATACAATACATCATACAATACATCATACAATACAATACTATCATACAATACTATCATACAATACATCATACAATACAGTCATACAATACATCATACAATACAATCATACAATACAATCATACAATACATCATACAATACAACCATACAATGCATCATACAATACAATCATGCAATACGTATGTTATCATACAACACGTCATATTTCACTCGTCAGGGTTAGTTAACCAGTCACGCACTCCGTAACACTGCCGTAGTCTGTTAGCCAATCACATACTGTCATACTAAACATGATCAATGTTTTCCTTATTTTTTTTACACATGTACAAGTTGCTGGTCCATAGAAGCTAGCTAGAAAAGCTCTTCTTGACTGTACTAAGGATTAACTTGTTACAGTAACTCTTTAGGTTATTTATCTCTTTCATGCTATTATCTTTAGCTTATCTTTTACCGAGCAAGTAAAGACTGGTTCACACTAGAGGTGTTAATCACACAGTACTTCAGTGATCGTCTGTAATAACAATGATCATACATGATCATACAAACCCATCCATGTTTACATCAATGAATAGTCAGTGGTATAGCGCACTCATTATACAATGAGGAAACTATGAAATACTAGTCCTACAGCAACTGTCATGAAACAAAATATAGATCGAGCAATCAACGACATCCAATCGTCACCGCCGAAGCGGTGTATATTGCAGACTGTTGTAGATGCTCGGCAAACTATAGGGAAAGTCTGACAGCTGCAAACTTGTCCGACGTATCTTCGTTGCCTCGACGATGCTATCAGTCACAGTGCCCGTAATGGAGCGGACAACTCCGATATGTGGTGATATAGTGTGAACCAGCGAGTAATGGTAGATAGGCCTAATTATTACCTCTAGGGTGAGAGAGTTTGGTAATCTAATCTTATGCAAAGATTAAGGCAAATCAAATCAAGCTGAATGCAGTGTTTATCTAAGCCTTTACGCTCTATTATACCTTTAGTATTTCTAACAATAGTCAAGCACCAGCTATCCTTTGACGCCAGTTCACTTTGAGTCGCTATCGCTAGGTATTACCTAACCATTTGTTGTGGATCGTGTTCTACAAGGAGGAAGTACGATGGCTTTCAGCTGGCCAAAATTTTTGGCGCGGTATCTCCATCGGTGTTAATCTCTCATGAAAATTCATCCTATCATGCGTCTTTTATGCGGTCGGTCTCAAAATTCGAGTGAGGAACAGTCCCGCTTCTCCAAGTTAGCACTTAGAATTTATCAAGTTGAATTTTAGTTGGTTTCCCTTGAAGTACATTTCCATGCTTGAACAGGAGAGGAAGGTCAAAGGTAGCGTGTTCAATTCTAGGGTGTTCAATTCTAGGGTGCTGTCATATTCTTGCAAGCAGAGTGTAGCGACAGGCGCTATCTAGGGCGACAAGCCGTAATGGAGAGCTAGCTTTACTGATGAGTAGTTGTGGTTCATGAGACTTTATTTAACCCAACTGGCTCAACGGGAAGTCTGCAATGCGAATTGCATGACATGTACATCAATATAAAGCAGCTGCAATTATTAATAACAGTGTAAAATATACATATTGATTCAAATGTTTTAGAGGCAATTCAAATGTATAGAATTAGCCATAAATTGTGAAATAAACATAAAATGAGAAATAGATAGTGAATATAACAAATCCTAATGTGTGTAAAAGTTTAACAGTTTGCTAAAAATGAAATGCACAAATTAATAGGCAAAAAACTGACCTTGTTGTCTTCCGTGGCTTGTCTTGGTAAAATAGACTTGAAAATATTGTAGACTTGAGAACTTTTAAAAGAACAACTTTATAAACTTAGAAACTTTATCACCAATAATGGTGAGCTTATTGAGCCATACTGCTCAGGACAAAGACTGCTGCTCTACTGGCCAGTTCTAGAGAAGACAGTTGACCAAGATGAACCGAGAATGCAAAAAAGTTAGATAAAATTAGTGCACATCCCCGACCCTAAATTAGCCGTAGTCCCAGCCACGCCAATCGCCAATGGAACGCGCTCCAACGCCTGCAGCAGCAGCTCTCAAGCTTATTCATACCAGCAGCCAAAGACTGGAAAAAGCATTAGTATTTATTAAAAATGTACTTGTTTTATAGTCATGACACATCTGTTGAGGTAATTATGTATTACACCTTAAAAACATAGAAGTCTGGGGCTGATGTTTACTAGAAATATTTTTAAAGAAATGGCTAGAAATAATACACCTATTTAATTTCATTACACAGAGGATCAGAATCCAATCCTCGGACCATGTGGATAAGCGTATGCATTTTGGTGCATCATTTGTCTAGGTGGCCCCAGACTGAGCCAGTTAGAGTTAGCTGATGATGGTTAAAAGTTGTAGCCCGAGCTGTTTATAAATAGTGCGATATTTGTGGTCTACAATAACCAAACTTTTGCCTTTCAACAAACACAATCAGTGTAGGTTAAATTGTTAGTATTAGATTCATTTACTATAATCAATACAGTATTACCATGTCTTATGTATCGCTGAAATTGACAGGTAGAAGATAACTCCATGTGTATGGATGTAAAGTATATATGTAATTCCAATACATGTATGGATACATTCAAAACTAAACAATTGCACTCAACTAAATTGCAATTTTAAATTATCTCAGAATCTAAATTTCATCAAAGGTTCTAAATTAAGTCTAAATTCTTAAATCTTTTTTGTATTGTGTCACGCATGATTGTCTCGTGTACTTGTAGGGAATCCTGCTAGTGTATTTAGTTTACCAGTCACAACACCATGATATTATGAGTTATATGTATACAGTATACAGTACTGAACAAGTTTGAGACCCATAGGAAAATTGAGTGATTTTGATTTCTAAGTTTGAATTGCGACTGCAATATTGTCTTGAAATTGTCAAAACTATACATCATCAGAACCAGAAATTTATGGGCTTTCCATCGATATATGTACTACTTGCATTCTTCTATCACACAGGCACAAAACCCTAGGCTAGAATATCTGCATAGAGTGAATAAAAGGTATTAACTGTTCAATAGTTGACTATACCAAAGTTTGCTAATGTTAGAGTTTGTGAACAATGACTTTTGGTATGGTTTGGTGGCCCTAAAATGGCCGTTTGGGGTGTTTAAAGTATTAGTATTTGATGGAGCCTCATTTTGCCTTGATCACCAGGTCACATGGTCTTGGCATGATTCGCACCAGCTTTTCCAGTTGTTCCTTTGTCACAGTGTAGTTCCAGGCTTTGATGATGCCCTCTCTGAGTTGAGTTTTTGTGCTCGATTTGTTCTTGACTAGTTGCTCGCTGATTTATTACCAAAGGTTTTCAATCGGGTTGAGGTCGGAACTCTGAGCTGACCAGTCTAGTCGCTCAACTTTGGTTGTCCCGTACCAATCTTTTACGATCTTTGTTCTTTGGTTCTGTGTGTTATCATCCTGGAAGAACCATCGTCGCAGGTCTTAGAACAGGTCTCTAGCACTCCCAGCATATTTCCCTCAAGCATTTTTATGTGCTTTGTTCTGTTCATTAATCCTTGGCGAAATTGTAGCCACCCAACGCCATCTGCAGCCACACAGCCTCAGACCATTACAAAGGTAGGGGGCTTGACCAGCAGCTGCAGGCATTGTGGTTTGAATTTCTCTCCAGCCCGTCTTCTGACATAGGATTTACCTAAGTGATTGTGAGTCATGAAGGTCGACTCATTCAGGAAAAGAGCTCCTCTCTACTGGGCGTAGGACCAGAACTGATGTTCCCCTGCCCACTTCAATCTTTTTTCCTTGTGGGCTTCTGTAAGCAGCCGTTTTTGTGAGGTCAGCACCCTCGCAGCCCATTTTCTAGCAGCCTCATCCTAGTTGTCCTTGGATCCACATCAGTTTGAGTGCCTGCCTATTGGTGAGTGAGATTCTAACCAGGGTGAGGTCAGCACAAACATGATTTTTTCTGTCTCCCACTCCTAGACCTGGTCTTGAATCTACCGGTTTTCTGCCGCTTTCTCGCCACTGAATAGACTCCAGTCAGGCCTACACCGACTTCCTTTGCGATCTTAGATTTGTCCTTCTGGTGAAGGTGAACAATCACTACTCGCTTGTTTTCAATTGGTTTGCCTAATTTGCCTGTGAAGCGACTGATGACAGGCTCAACTTCACATCAAATTTTATACCGTGACACAAAGCCTGACATGTCTCAAATCTAAACACCACTTGTTGACACTGATGAACTTTCTGTAACGTTTAACAGAATTGCTCTACCTTGCTTCATACGGGTTTTACGGCTGATTGAATTATATTCAGATATTGCTTCATCTTCACATTATTTAACTTTAACAATTATAGCTGCCATTAATACCATTATATTAGTCTCATCGTAGTGCAGCATTAATAGGTTGGTAGATAACATTGTAAGATTTCTATTGATACCACATTTGATACTTATTGACAAATATAAGTAACATTAGGAGGCACGAGAAAAATACTACCAATGTTGTTTCGTTGAAAGCCAAGTGTCTCAGACTTTTGTACAGCACCGTATATATATATATATATATACAGCACCGTATATATATATATATATATATATGTACAGCACCGTATATATATATATAGTATATATAGTATATATATATATATACTATATATACTATATATATATATACGGTGCTGTACATATATATATATATATATATATATATATACGGTGCTGTATATATATATATACTGTTGAATTATATATATATACTGTTGAATTATATATATATACTGTTGAATTATATATATATATACTGTTGAATTATATATATACTAATCTTGAAACATTCTGATATATAATATATATGTATATATATATATATCAGAATGTTTCAAAATTAAAATTGATAAAACTTGGTGGCGATTAAAACGCTCAGCTATAACATGAACGCAATAACCGATACGAACTGTAGCAACGATAACAACTAGTACGTCATTTTGCACGTATTTTTCTTCTAAGGGGTTTAACTGTCATCAAGTTTTGTCAATTTTAATTTTGAAGCATCTTGGCAGTCAGATCATCTCTAACATCGAAAACAATCGCATATGATAAAAAAGTGACGATACATTATGATAAAATATACTAAAATTTTGTGCAAGCTCATCTTTAAATGTTTGGTCTGACCAGAATCTACACTGTTGCCTTTTATCTTGGTCTGACCAGAATCTACACTGTTGCCTTTTATCTTGGTAAAGGTTTTTTCCTGACTCATTCGTCGATCTATGCTGAACCAATTAGTAACTAGTACAAGCATTAGCTGGTGTATTGAGATGAGGTTCGTGACGCATTGATGACCATGCAGTATTCACATGGCCTCATTATCCTTATTTCATAAAGTGTCATAGAGTAGGACTGGAGCATAATGCGTGCCATCTAAAAATACAGGATAAGTAGGTATTTGATGGGCTGTAGATAGGCATCAGTCGCTCTTGCATCATTTTATGGTACTTGAGTTATACAACTCCATATTCTTGTTTACAATGTGAAGATAACTTCTAATTGTACTTGTTTACATCCGAATTGGCCAACACAGTAGGCCTATCCAGTGCAAAGCCTGAGATAATTCGGGGTAATTGTTTTTCCATCTGATGTTGAGTCTGAGAAAACTCGGTTGTGTAGTTTTGCTTTGTTAGTTTGTTGCACTTTCGGGTTTTGATCGGATTACGGAATTTTGGTCGCTTTGCGCTTGATAAGTTTTAAGCGTAGTTCTAAAGTTTCAAGTCAATTGGACTGGTGTTTCTGAGATATCGGTGAAACACCGAGGGCATTTCAAAATGACCAAGAACTGAAAAATTGCTGCCGACAGGACATTATTTTCTAATGACAAACTGATTGAAGTTCTTGGTAATGAAGGCTCAGAAATAAATAAACCAAAAAACTTCTCAACAACAAGAGCGTTACATTAAAACTATTTGTTTGTTTATTCATAACAATTATATACGCTTCATCAGATTAGGTGTACTGCAATCATTGTTTGTCCAGTTATCTCTAAAACATTATTCTGAGAGAGAGGGAGAGGATTGAGTGTGTGCACGTGCGTGCGTGTGTGGGTGTGGAAAAACCTATCCTCTGTATTTAATTTCTGTTTTTCATTGAATTCTACATGCTTAGAGCTTCAACATGATATTCAGATTAAAAGGAATTGCGCTATTATAAGTGATTTCACACTTGATAGTAAGTTATGGATACTGTATAGGATCAGGGACCTGCTTTTGTATACTGTACAAGATGAGACTTCAGTGTTCAACACTCGGTATTTTCATGATAAACAAGTCTTGTTTAGCATGAAAATACAGAGAGGTTTGGTGTATAGCAATAGATAGTTTTTGTGGTATGGTGAATATTGGTTATATATGTGCCATTGCAAGTGAAAACCAAGCCATAATATTTATCACTACATCTGATGTTGTTTTTATATGTAGGTTTTTATACTCGAGAAAAAACCGATTTGGCTTCCTGCCATCTACAGTTGTAAATACTTCAAATTTTCAACATGTCCTGCTTGCATCAGCATTGGATATTCGCATGCAAGTGTACTATCAATAAACAAGTGTGTCAACACTTCCTCAAAAATCTGAGTATGATGTCTGGTGACCTTACTTGATGTAGAGGTTGTTTGGGTGTTTTTAAGAGCTGTCGTTGCACCAACAATGGCTTTGGGTTCGTGGTTAGACATGTCTGAGTCCAGTAGCAAGGGAACCTTGACAATCGGGGACATGCCCAGTCACAGATAGCAATTTAAGGTTAGATGTTATTCCTGTCACCATCAGTAGTCTTTTTGGGAATTGAACCCAGCCTGTTGTCTGCAGGTCAACTAGGTCACGGCTGCACTAATGTAGACAGCACTTGACAGCATGCCTCTGGGGGAAATACTGAAAAAGCTACTTCACCATTAACTATTAAACTTCTTTTATAATTTACTGGATGCGTTTGTTATTAGCTTTGATAGGATGAATAGCTCCAGACTTGACCGTCGAGACTAACATTTGACTCATGAGCTCGAGACCCTCGCTTTGTGATTATTCCGAAGATGTTTTAACTCCTTAATGGACTAGTCTGAAAAAATGCAGAAGTCATGTTTTTAAAATATTGGACTACACTCGAGCCATCTCGACAATTCCTACTGTTAAAATGGCACTACTCTGGGACATCTCAAGCTAACGCAGAACTAGTTCCACATTACTAACAAATTAATAAGTTTTATGACCTCAGACTACAATCCAGTTTACTACTATATGTTGAAGCTGCGTAAATTGTGTTCTATTTTAAGACCCTTTCACGTCTATACCTAGATTGTTTACGTTTTATGTCCATATAACTATTTATGATTGGTATGTTCAGAAGTAAGCCGTACATAAATAGATATCAAATTTATTATCATCAGACAATGCCGTTCAAAGATAACTAGACCATTAGACAAAAAGAAATAAAATTAAATTATGTATACAGGAAGGAAAAGCTTTTTGCAAAACATATTTATTTTTGTTTATATGTTGTTTATAACAGTTTGGAATGCGATTAGCTGATTTATGAAGCGCATAGCAGTAGAAGTTTTGTCTTCTTTTGTGAAAAACTTGATGCCTGCCTGATCGTATACGCTGAGATGCCCATATCGCATCACGCTGCCAGTACAGTTGTCTCCCCTTGGCTCGCAATGTATATGTTGACTACATACCAGTGACATGTAAACAGATTTCTCCCCACGGCTCGCGTTGCATCTGTTGACTACAATCCAGTGACATGTAAACAGTTGTCTCGCAGCTCACAATGCATATGTTGACTACAATCCAGTGACATGTAAACAGTTGTCTCCTTGCAGCTCACATTGCATATGTTGACTACACCGGTGACATGTAAACAGTTGTCTCCCCACGGCTCACACTGCATATATTGACTACATACCAGTGCATACCAGTGACATGTAAACATACTTCTAATCAGAAAAAACTAGCCATTTTCATTTAGATGAACATTTCTATTAAATAGGGTTGTCAATATTTTTATTATAACCTGCTATTCATTTTGTTGCGAAGTTGCTCTATCATTGTCTCATTGAATTCCCATTATTATGGGACCATAGGCTATTTTTGTGGGAAACGAAGCTAGCTATCATCAAAGATTAGCGATCATATCACTCTGCCAGTCATTATTTATATCTGTGTAAAGTGGCTGTTTTATCTTTGTTTTTATGTTTGCAACGTCAATTATGAACTTGTAAAACAGAGAAGTAATTGCAAAACAAACTCATGTTGTCTCTCTTTCCTCACTTGTCATGTTTATCAAGAAACTGAGGAATTTGGATGAGGTGCTTGAATATTTAGTGAGCGACTTTCTGAACCTCTTCATGCTCGGGACCATGAATTGCTACAATATAATTAATGTTATTCTAATTACATATTTTTTTATATAAATCTTAATAATAAAAATAATTAATAATTTAGTAAGAGTTGTTAATGAGATTAATTATTAATCATATGAATAGTAAAGTTTTTTACTTTCTACAATTGTCCGATAACTTATCCTCTCTCTATCAGTTGTCAGTTTCAAGTAACCTATCAGATGTTTCTCAAGCCAGTTTCAAGTTGCTTAGAAGGTGCTTTTTAACTCGGTTTTAAGTCGTTTTTAAGATGGTTTTGTGTGTAAGCAGTACATTATTAGGCATTCTGACATCTGGCAAAGAGCCTATTGTTTTGCATTTTTAACAATTACACATTTTGTTGTAATATATTGTAATCTATATATATTATGTAGTATATACAATATTTATATATATTTATCTATACTAATCTGTATATATAAATCTCAAAGTTTCTGTGTTTCTGCACTTCGGTATGTTCAGCTACGGCTATTAAAATTTTGGAATTAAAATATTAAAATATCACATCTTGCTGGATTTGAACTAACAAAGATTGCAACTGCTGGTTTGTAATCCATTTGTTCAAACACGAGTCTCAGGCTCTTACAATGTATAGCTCTTACTATATACTGTATACACTTATTTCCTGATTTCACTCACTAAATGATGTATTAATTGAAACTCTATTAACTCTATGAAACACGATACTTTTTCATGTTTTCGTGAACTTTGATTTTCGGTTTTCCGTTAAGTTCAATTGCTAAATCGTGGTCAAAGCTAATACTTTTCATGCGGACAATTGTATTATCTCGAGTAAGAATAGCCTCTACATTCTCTCTCCATTTGGTCAGACGAAAACAGTCCGATATCTCATTCTTACACTTGCACCATTATTGAGGGGTACCAGCATCGTCGTATTATGTGTTATTCAAAGTTTCTGCTGGAACAGTAACATTTGTTATACACACACACTTCTATGCAAGATTTACTATTATTAACTCAACATATTCAGGATTTTTATTTTGTTTTCTCAGTTCATATTAATTGTATCATTACCAAATCATCTTTTATTGTAATCGTAGCAAAACAGGCCCAATTTAGCTATTACTCGCTAATTATTTCACATTTACATTTAAACATTTTCATAGTTGTTTTGTTTCTTAATTTATTTGTCCTGCACGAAAGATTTTCCTAACGATATGAAGTTCAACGTTACAGTTGTTTATCAAAGTTTAACAACCTTTACAGTTGTTTTATTTGTTCTCTTAATTTATTTAAACTGCACGAAACACTTTTCTCATGATACGAAGTTTGCAAGTTAGAATGGATCAATCACCATTGGCTGTTCTGTAATGATGGTGGTTTATCGATACCATCAGGTATAAATAAGGCATGGAAGTAGTAGTGCAGCTTTCTCAGCTTAACACTTCGAAACTTGCACACAAGCGGGTCACCCTGATCACTTGTCACCCAGATCCTAGACCATATTAACAGCATTTGATCGACTGTGAAAGTACTTAGGGTAACACAACTCCTTTAAAACTGAATATCATATTAAAGCTCCAAGCTTGTAGAACTTTAGAGGAAACTGATGAAACATAACGGATGAAGTGCACCGAGTCTGTGTATATTTATATTAATAGAAAAGTAGCTAGTTTTAGTTTAAAGCTCTTGTTACTGAGGAGTGGAAGCTTTTTAGTTTTGTATGTTTTTATCTTCATTACTAAGTTTCGATCAGTATGTCATTAGCAACTAATGTTCTGTTGGCAGCCATTTTTACATTTCTGAGCCGGTTTGAAGCGTTTTCAGTATTGTGGCCATGTCTCAAGAGCTAACAGTCCAATCGACTTGAAACTGTGCAATTATCCTGAAAACACAGAATGCACTAAGCGATTAAAGTTTCGTAATCCCACGTAAACTAAAAGTACAGAAAAACAAAATGAACTACGAAACCGAGTTTACTTGCGAGTAGGATCAGGCGGGAAAACATTTCCCTGAAATATCTCGGGCTTCAATGCATTAATGCTGTTTACCGAATCATTGGAAATACTTTTAGGTTGAATTCATAGGTCACCACAGAACAGTTGCTCGTGGATCTCAGATTATGGTCTATTTTCTGTTACGAGTCGAGTCGTATTCCTCTGTTATTAAGCATGCTATGCAGTGTGAACATAAGATCATAGTATCCGCCCCTCTATTGATAGCTAGTCTTATCTTTTATCTTTGAAACCCTCTGGCCCTTTTTACAATGTACCATTACCTTTGGTAGGGCTCTTCCACTTAGTTCATGTGTACTTGCTTCAATTTGGGTGGAGTACATCTCACCCGCAATATCTAACGCCAAAAAGGGAGATGTACTCTGTACGACTCAGATTAGTCCTAGTGTTTATAAAACGCTTAGCTGTGATGACGTGGTTGAATTTGGTCATCCGGATCATATATGTATATGATACAATCAAGATGTGTGTCTGTATGTTAGTCCATGTGACCGCTATGCACTTTCACTTTGGCCGTTTTCATTCAAACTTCACTCACACATGATCTGTACCTTTCATGACTTTGTATAGACACCTGAGAACCAGCCTCGTAATCAACCACCTAGGGGCTGTCTGATTGAAAATGAACGAAATCTCAAGCATCTCCAGACTAGTGCTGGACACGAGTACTTCTTGGCCAACTAGTTTAGACTTTCACCCTTCCGTTCGGGTTTTTCGAGTATCGGGTAGCTGGTAGCGCTTGGCACGAGTACTTCTTGGCCAACGGGTTTTTCGGGTGTTGAGTTTGTTGATACAGGTTTTATATCTTACAATATTACAATGCAATTATAATTCTATTCAATTTATTTATCATTTTTTATTATTTTCTATCAAACGATATTTGTGCTCGCAGCATGAACAGGTGGGATATTAAACATTGCTTCGAGCGCAGGGCGCAATAAACCGAGTTTTTGTCCAGTCTACTCGACGGATTTGTGTACCAAAACCCGAACTCGCAAGTCAAAACCTGAACCTGCAAGATCGAAATGCTCAAAATGTCTATTACCTGAGGCTCGAGAGAAGATAAACCGGCGAGTTCAACGAGTTTTATTACCCATGCCCAGCACTACACCAGGCTAACTGCCAGTTTTTTAACTATAGATTTCAGCTGCTGAAACTTCTTTTCTTCGAATATGATTACAAATGATAATGTTTTGATCAAAACTGTTTAGTAAATTAGGAACAGTGGGGGGTACACATAGCTATTAGTCAAGCAGTATCCAAATGACTGGCGGCGGGTAACTCTTAACTTATTCGCAGTGTAGTAATGCAGTGATAGCGTAAGCTTCTGCTTGTCCGTTTAGTCTTTAGTTATTTCAGGGGCACTCACACTTGTGAAGCTTTCATCTTTATGAAGCTGACAAACTGCTAGGCTTGTTTGTATGTGTATTTCCTCCAGCACTATTTGGTGCATTCTTCCTTCATTAGCAGAAGGGGTACATAACTTCCTTTTTGCATCCCATCAAATAGCATCTGTAGCATCATGTAGATCTGTTGTTCGCTGGTTATCAAAATGGAGAGAATTGCAGTGTTTGGTTTCTGTTTTTAGGACCCAAATATGCCCCCAGCATATGATGATGCCTTGTCAGCTCCAACAACAGGAGCGCCTAACTACCCACCACAGCCTCAGGCAGGCAATCCACCCTACCCCACCCAGCCTATGCCATAACCTACACAACTCGTTGTCTAGACTCGCTGCTGATTGGCCGACTGGGCCTGCTCACTCTATGATAGCTTGTGTTCCACTTTGTTTCTCTCTTATTATTACCTATTACTAATTCACTTTTCATTTTTATCAGAAATGATGAATTTGAAACCAGGCAAGACATCTGTGATTATTTTGTATTTTTGTGATTTTTACTGGACTACGTCAACTTTCTTTCTATTCGCTTCCAAATCACTTTCTTCTAATGATTCTTATAAAGCCATTTTACATAACTTTGTTATCTATAATTAAATTCTCTGTATGGGTTTTAGTTGATTCAAAACTGTAAACTTACAAAGGTGAAATCACGTGGGTCCTACCTACGACATGGAGCGACTAGTACAATCACTCTCTGGCTCACCAGTTACATCCGCGCTTTCGAAATTCTTTGCAGCAAAAAGAAACACTTTTTCGAACTGCTATTATAACCATCTATATTTTTAACATTCCTCATTTCTGACACCAACAATAAATGAATATTTTACAATAAGCCAGCACTGTTTGCATCCAACAAACCTTCCATTGACTTTCTGACCAGTAATAAGATTTATTTAATCGTAATCTTTTTATGTTCACTGATCAAAAGTTGTAAATAGTTGTCACTGTTTGCACCTGTCGGTGAGCCCATAACCTGAGGATTATATGAAGTGCAATTTAGTATGATCATCTCCACATGTATACTCAGGACAGCCTATTGAAAAAACCACATAAAATTTAAGCTTGAATGACCTCAAATAATAAGAGTTGAAGGCTTATTTACATTGACACTAGCAACCTAAAAAAATTATACCAGAGTGAGTATTTGTCATATCATCTAAACTGGTATCCTTGACCTGATTTGCTGTCTTCTTATTGGCCAGATGAGATGTAATTAAGGAGCAATTTCACTAGTTTTACAGGATACTTTTGCTCAATCTTAACTTTAGCATGAGTTGCTTAATAATTTAAGTGTCTTTGCAAAAGAAATTTATATCTAACAAGAGTTGCCTTCTCGTGCACAAAGGACAATATTTTACAAAACGTGTATTCATCATGGCTTGAGTTGTCTTCTCATCACTATCAAGGACTTGTAGTTAATTAAAATTTGCTTTTATCTACAAGGATGTGATATTAGCCAACAAAGATTTATTCCATTTTAGTTATTTATAATTAATTAAAAAGGATAAAATATTTTTACATACTAACAGGAATCAGTAGATCAGAATATTGATCAAAAAATGTTCCAAAAGAATTGCTGTGTTTCTAGTTTCTAGTGTTTCTAGTAGTTATTTGTGTGGCTATATCAAAATTAAACTGTTATTTGTTGAATTGAATTGTTATTATTTACTAACAAACTTTAAACAAATAATATAACAATGGAAACAAAAGTACATGTAACCATTTTAAAAGTATCAGTGAATAAAGAGTACCTTAATAATACTTATGTAGTCAATCTAATGATATTTATTATGTAATTATTTAGATGCCTAATATATATATATATATATATATATATACATGTATGCATATACATGTATGTATGATATATAAATATAAAAGTTGTTTGTTTGTTGGTCTGTTTTCCGCATGTCCAGTTATAGTGATAAAGTTTTGGGCACACAAAAAAACTGCTTCACACTGGAATTGAACTTGGAACTTCCAGGCCAGCAGACTAATGAGCTAACCCTGTAGCTTACCCTGCATGTTGATTTATATAAATTACCAGCTGAATGCACGGGTGATAAAAAAGTCTTTGCATAGAAATTTATTTTTACTTAACATATAGCCACAGTTCCCATTTTAACTTTCAAACTTCATATCACGGGAAAAGTGTTTTGTGCTATTCAAATAAATTAAGAGAAAAAATAAAAAAACTATGAAGGTTTTGAAACTTTTTCAAACAACTGTAATTTTTAAACTTCGTATCATGAAAAGAAAGTGTTTTGTGCAGTTGAAATAAATTAAGAGAAAAAATGAAACAATTGTAAAGGTGTTTAAATGTGAACGTGGAATAATTAGGTAGTAACGGTTCAATAAAATCTATTTTGCTACGATTACAATGAAAAATGATCAGTAAACATATGGTTTTTGTTTTGTACCTAAAAATAACAAACAGCTTATGCAAGTACTATTAATATGTTCACAGAAAGCAATAAAACACGTGGATCCACGAACATAAAAAACCGTAATGTGGTCTGTTCAATAATGACTCTATCAATTAAGTGTAATGACACACTACTACGTCGACCACTAAACTACTATGCAATGTTGTGAGACAGTAACTCCAAACCTATCTCAACATCCCCCTCCACAAGTTTTATTCGGTACCGGTAATGTTGGTTACATATTCCTTCAGATATGTAGGTGGTTTTGTCTGCCGGCCATATCGTGTTATTGTTCCTAATTCCCCATTCACAGTCGAGATGTCCACGACGGTTGCATCCGCCCTTTCCCTCTGCTCACAGCTATTTTTCGCCGAGAGATCTGCCACGAACATCTACTTGTCTGCCCTCTCACTCTGCTCACCGCTATGTTCCGCCGGGAGATCTGCCACGGACATTTGCCTGTCCGCTCCCTCAGCCTGCTCACACCGTAGAGTCAGATCTTCCTTAGCAGTTGACTCTAAGGGGTGCAAGTATTTACGGCTACATCTTAGTGTTTGGCCCTGGTTATGCACGATGTAAGATCGATCCAAACAACTTTGTTGTATTACTCCAGAGTTCCGCATGTTGCCTGAGAACTTGCGTAGATCCTGAACATAAACAGGCTGCCCCACTTTTAGACTCCCACTGTCCCACTTTGCTTGCTGATTGTAGTAGTTTTGAGATGTCAAGGCCTTAACTCTTTTTTTATCCACCGCTTGTCTGGCATTGACAATACAGGGTACAAGTGTCTGCTGGGGTAAAAGCAATATACTTTGGGTCTGACGACTAAACATCCGTTGAGCAGGGCTTGTGGTCATATTGACAGTTGAAGTATTTTGCCATTCCAGTATAGCAAGGTTAATATCTTCACAGATTTTTTCATCAAATTCTTCACGATTTTTACAGCAGATTCTGCTTTGCTATTTGATTGTGCATGATACCGAGATGACAAACTGTGTTGGAATTTTCACTTGCAAGCGAACTTTTGGAATTGGTCTCCCGTGAATTGAGGGCTGCCGTCAGAATGCAGCAGCTCCGGAATATCATGGCGTGAAAACTGTTCTTTTAGACAGTTAATCAGTGTTTCCAAAGTGAGGTCCTTCAACTTGTTGATTTCTATGTAGTCAGAACAATAGTCTACCAGCACTACATAGTGTTCCTGGTGCCTGGCCTGAAATATGTCGGCTCCTACCTTCGCCCAGGGTCGATCTGGTATCTCATGACTTCTCATCATTTCCTTTGGTTTGCTGCTTTGATGCGCCAAACACTTAGAGAACAGTTAAGGCCCATTTCGGTTATTTCTGCTGTGATACCCGGCGAAAACACAGTGTTTCTCACTTTGCTTTTAGTGGCTTCTATTCTTTGATAAGTTTTATGAAGTTTTTGCAGCACCTCAGGTCCCATACTCATTGGCAGCACAACCCGATCACCTTTATAGACTAATTCGTTGGGAGCCCCCAGTTTATCTCGATAGTTCCAATATTGCTTGATATTATCGGGTAACTGACTTTTTTCTGAGAGCCACCCCTTCCTAATTGCTTCCTGTACTCCTAGCAGTTCTGGATCTTCTCTGGTAGCGACTCGTACTTGCTCCAATCGCTGCTCTCCTACCAGTGCATAATATTCAGGATCTGTGGACTGAATTTCAGTGCGACGTCTCTCCCACTCGCCCAACTGAAATACTTCCTCCGAACCCAGCGATAGCCCTTCTACACCTGCGGCGAGTGGCGCCCGAGACAGCATATCCGCAATCACTTGCTCTGATCCTGGACGGTATTTTACTTCCAAGTTTAACCTCTGCAACATCAGACGCATTCATTGTAATCTCTTGGGGGTTTGTAGCGGCGACTTTCTCATGATAGATCCCAGCTCTTGGTGGTCTGTGTGTACCGTTACCTGCGAGTGGCCATAAATATACTGGTCAAATCGATGACACCCATAAACTACTGCAAGATTTAGAACTACTGCAGATTCTAGCTCGATAGGGGCATAGTTCTGTTCAAACATGGTGAGAGCTCTTGAGGCATAGGCTATGGGCTTATCTTCTTGCAACAACACTGAGCCTAGGCCCACAGTGCTCGCGTCACATTGTAGTACCACTGGTTTGGTCTGGTCATAGTATCCCAAAGTTTTACTAGTTTGAGCCGGCTGCTTAACTTTGAGAAACTCCTTTTCCTGCCCTTGCGTCCAGTTATATTTAGCTCCCTTAGTCAGTAGCCTTCTCATAGGCTCTGTAATTGTAGCCAGCTTCTGCATGAATCTTCCTGAATAGTTGATGTAGCCCAAAAATCGCCTCACTTCTTCGACATTTCTTGGCGAGTGCATCTCACAGATATCCTTTTGCTTAGCAGGATCAGCACGCACTCCTTCTTGCGTTAGAATATGCCCAATATAGAGTATTCCTTTCAGCTTCAATCTCAGGTTGTCTTTGTTTAGCTTCAACCCTCTTTCTCGCGCTCTTTGCAGGAGCTTTGTGAAATTTTCATCATGATCTTGCAATGCCTGCAATGCCTTGCAAACCACAACACTGGTGGGAAGCTCCTGATAAGGTCAATGAAAATGACCGCGCTAAGATCCTCTGGGACTTCTACATCCGGACTGACAAGCATGTCCTGGCAAACCAACCAGATATAGTGGTGGTGGACAAGGAGAACAAGAGAGCTACTATAATAGATATAGCAGTACCCAATGACTACAATATAGCCAGCAAAGAAAAAGAAAAGGTAGAGAAATATCTCCCTCTTGGAGAAGAGATTGAAAAATGCTGGGATGTAAGAACAACTGTAATCCCAGTAGTCATTGGGGCACTGGGCGCAATAACACCGGCGCATAAAATGTGGCTTGCCCAAATACCAACAGTAATCAACTCAGGTGAGTTGCAGAAAAGTGCGCTATTGGGAACGGCTAAGATCTTGAGGCGAGTGCTCAAACTCCCAGGTCTCTGGTAGGAGACCCGAGTTAGAGCAGAAACTACCACCTATACGGGTTAACCGGGGTGAGGAAACAATTTATATATATAATGTATATATATATATATATGTATATATATATATACATATATATATATATATATATATATATATATATATATATATATATATATATATATATATATATATATATATACTAGCTGTGCCACTTGGCGTTGCCCGTGTAATAGAAGAGTCTTTGGACAGAAAATTGATTTGTATTTAACATATAACAACATATGCTATTCTAACTTTCAAACTACATATCATGAGAGCGGTGTATCGTGTAGTTGAAATGTATTAAGAGAAAAATAAAAACAACTGTAAAGGTTTTAAAACTTTGTCAAACAACTGTGCCTTTCACGCTAGTAGCCTGGCATATTGCCAATGGAAAACTCCACTAAGCTAGTTAATAAGGTTAGGCTTCCAATGACAGTAAGCCATGACTTTGAGTCTGCATTGTTGACCAGCTCAGCTGTTCTAATAATAGCTATAGCCGGAATGCGTACACACATACTTTGAGAAATATATATATAGATATATAGATACGTATATATATCAAGAACTAGAGTGTTAGAATAGTTTAATGTTACTTATCTTTCTTCCAGATTAATGTTTTACTCTGGGGTCACCTAGATATATATATATATATATATATATAAATATATATATATATATATATATATATATATATATATATATATATACTGATGAAGAAGAAGGTTGCAGTTCACTAGAAGAGAGTGCTCAATATTAAAATAGAGCGTTTATATAAACTATAGTTTATATATATATATATATAACACTAGATTAACAATATAGGTATATATATTGTTAATCTGGCTAGTTAACAGTTAAAGTTTTAGCAGCAAAAATCCCTTTTATGATGGATTTGAGCTTGTGACATTCAAATTACTTTATTATATATATGATTATACGTATATGTATATATATATATATATATATATATATATATATATAATCAGCCAAACCATTATAGGAACACATGACGTTTATGTGAACTAACACCTACACTCACGTGCACGCACATGCATACACACACGCACGCATGCACACATGCACGCATGCACAATCTGCCCAAAAACACTCCTAATGACAATGTTAGATTTATTAAGATTGATTGCACAAAATTTTTCGCTTTCCCAATGTTACAATAGAACACTTTGTAGTTGTCTACTATTGTACCTTCTGCCTGTGGCTGGTTTGCCTTAAAGTACAGGGAACAAGTATTTACATGTATGTATTTAGCCCAACTTTTGTGGAACTACCAAATTGTTCCAAAGAGGCATGATACAGGAAACTTTCTTCACATTAACTCAGCTTTTTGCTTTTTCATGGCAAAATCTTATACTCTATTCACTCTAGATATTATCTACAAAATACCATTCTCTCTAAAACTCATACAAAAGGCATAAAATTGGGATTATACAGTCCTACTTATCAATCATTTTCAGACTATTTGATGTAAGTCTGTTATTGTTTGGCGATTGTTTTGCAACGATTTGAATAAATTTTGTGAGAAAGCTTTAGTCAGAAACTGACATGAATAATTGATTGCAAACACTCATGATAGACACAATTTTACCAGTGTTTGTGTATGCAGATAGCTGCTAAATCTTATTTAAGTCTGTAGTTTTCATCCAAAACATTCTTTGCTACAACAACTATTATAAGGAGACAAATGAAATTTTAACCAATTATTCAAGTCTGGCCAGACTAAGACACATTCAAAAATTAATATTAGAAAATATTGAACATGAAATCAATGTGATTGGCTCAGCAAATCCTTAAATCCAAAATTATCACAGTATTATTGTGCAAATTCATATTACTAATGCGATGTAAAACCTGAATCACAAAAAGTTAAATAATGTTAAAACATTAAATAGTGCTTTAATAAGCAAAATCGCCCAATTTTAAATAAAATATAAATCCTTGAAAAGTGTAAAACAAAGTAATGAACAAAAAGTGTAACAAGGAGAACAATGAGGATTTTTATATATTTAATGTTACACAAGACAAAAACTCACTCTGGAAATATTTGGCTTTTTTTCTAATTTTCTGCAAATTGGAAAAATTTTGTATTAAGTATAATTGAATATTAGTTGAACTAGTTACCAATACATGTAATAGTAGTTGGTTTTTAATATGAGAAACACTGGAATGTGCAGGTTTGTGTAGATATCAAGAATCACTTCTAAATGCTAAAACTTGCCTAAAAAACTACCATCATGTAACATAATTCATAATTTTAACTTAATTTGATGAATGCAATGTACATGTATTTATTAACGTGTGAGGTGCTAGGCTAAATATTAGAAGATATACAGTAGGAACTAGAGGGGAAGGTGATAGGCTGTGTGCCTGGGATATAAAACCTGACAGATTTGTAGTAAAACTAAACGCCCCAATCAAGGTTTATCAATAGGCTTACTAGCATGGAGCTTTCAAAAAAAGGATATTTGGATGAGGAAACTAAGACAGTGCCTGAGTTTGACAGCACCAGACAGGTATGTGAAGTCTTTACTTTCAAACTATAGAATCATTTTGACTGATCTTTGTGCAGCAGCGTGAAGCAGCCGTGGCAGAAGGTTTGCATTTTGCCAACCTTAATGATCTGAAAGCTGATTTTTGTTGAGGTGGATTCATAGCATCGCAAAAAAAGCGTGCAGTTTTTGTAGCTTAGTGCATTTGTGTCTGATGTGAACAAATTACCACACCTTTACCCACGGGTCCTACATAGGTTGACAAAGCCGCTGCCTTTCGCAACCCACATAGTACCGGTGCCTTTACAATAACAGCTTGTTCAATCTAAATATCTAACTGAAACCTTAACATGACCTGCAAAGGTTTTACACATGACATACGCAATGTTTGCTAAGTAAGCTTTGCAGCAAAATAATCCTTCGGTACTTATAATAACCCATGTAAGCTGTAATGAAAGTAGCTATCTGCTAATGGGGAGGTCTAGCACCTGCCTGCGACTGCTGACATTCTGATGACAGCGATAAACCTGAAAGTAAATGTCTGGCTGTGTATTTTAAACATAAAAACATATGCATTGGCTTGTATTACATCTTGCTATCTGATCGTCTTGCAACAGTGAAGACCTTGAATAGTAGCGTATCTCCTATTGTTCCTACCCTCACGTAAATACAAGCTTCTCCGGTTGACATGATGCCAATCAGAGAATGTTGAAAGTAATGCCACGCAAGCAAAGTAATGTGACAGCATAAACTAGTGCTCTAGCTAGGCTGAAACTAGACATGACAGCTGGCAGTGCTTATAGGAGACAGAGTCTGCTGGTATACTAGCCAATGGTCTAGTACAACTTTTTGATAAATATTCATACAGGCAGTTGCATTAGAAGCTACTAGACTATAAAACTATGTCACATTTACTTTGTGCCTGCAAATTGCTAAATCTTTGGTAAAGTTTTTAATGTAAAAGTCAAGGAGTTAGCCAACTCTAGAAATGTCCAACCTCAAATTTTCAGTACATTTTCAAAAAATAAAAGTTTTCTCAAGCCAGTGAGTTTAACAAGTGCTTCAAGTTATTCATGTGCATTTTTTAAGAAGAGGGCCTTTGGCTTTCAAAAAATGTTTCTGTATAAAAACACAAACCCATGCATCGAGTTTAAATCATAGATGGTAAAAAACCTAATAGCCAAACTCTCGTTATCTGAGTTGTATTCTTGTTGTAGGTATGGCGCAACGTGATAGTAATATGCACAGGGTTTCTCTTCCTGTTTACTGCGTTCCAATCTCTACAGAGCCTGCAGTCGAGTTTGTTCAAAGATGAAGGAATGGGCACCACAGTGCTGGCTGTAATCTATGGATCGCTAGTCGTTTCTTCGTTCTTCGTTCCTTCTCCCTTAATAGCAACTATGGGTAAGCATTACAGACCGACAACCAGGCAGACAGGTGCACAAAGACAAACAGACAGACAAAAAACAGACCGACAGACAGTCAGCTAGACAGACAGACAGATAGATAGGCAGATAGACGAACAAACAACAAACAAACAGGCAGACAGACATATATACCTATGTTAGATAGATCAACAGACAAACAGACAGAAAGGAAAACAGACAGACTGACAAACAGGCAGACAGTCAAATAGAAAGGTGGATAAACAGAAAAACAGACAGACAAACATACAGACAAGGTAAGTTTGAGTTTGAAGTTCTAAAATTGAGGACTCTCTCAGCCAGTCCCAGTTCGCACAAGGACAGCGATTGAAACCCACGGTAAAGTGAAACAGTAGTTTCTTTTGGGCGTTTCACCATTTAATCTGACTTTCAAGGGATGTTCTGTGCAAGCTTGAACACGATTTTGCTCTCACGAAAAATTGACCAATAGCATACATTTAGCTCACCCAACAGCAAGACAGTGAAAGTGTATAATTAACGAATCGTCTCGATCCTTTCAGCTAACTATTTTATGACTTCTAACATTGCTTGATCTGGTAAACTACATAACATAAAATCATAAATCTTTTTATTTTTACAGTTATTAGAAAAGAGCAGACTACTCCCTAAGTAGTATTTTACCAAAGTTTGTAAAACTTAGGTAAAAGTTTGCCTTAACCAATTTGCTAACAGTGGTATGTTACCTAACAGGGGTATGTTACCTAACAGGGGTATGTTACCTAACAGTAGTATGTTACCTAACAGTGGTATGTTACCTAACAGTGGTATGTTACCTAACAGTGGTATGTTACCTAACAGTGGTATGTTACCTAACAGTGGTATGTTACCTAACAGGGGTATGTTACCTAACAGTGGTATGTTACCTAACAGTGGTATGTTACCTAACAGTGGTATGTTACCTAACAGTGGTATGTTACCTAACAGTGGTATGTTACCTAACAGTGGTATGTTACCTAACAGTGGTATGTTACCTAACAGTGGTATGTTACCTAACAGGGGTATGTTACCTAACAGTAGTATGTTACCTAACAGTGGTATGTTACCTAACAGTGGTATGTTACCTAACAGCGGTATGTTGCCTAACAGCGGTATGTTACCTAACAGTAGTATGTTACCTAACAGTGGTATGTTACCTAACAGTGGTATGGTTTAATCGTTTAACAAACAGATAAAACATTAAATATTGGTTATTATTGTACTGTCGTCACATTCGAGAATGGCCGAGATTAACGAAAGACACTGAGCGTGCCATGCAAGATCGTGATACATTAGAACTGCACTGCGTCAGTCAACGCAGATCAGTAATTTTGCTGTGCACTACAGCTTTCTAATGCGTAGCAAATATTCAATGCTACTGCAACTACTGCGGTCTACTGTGCCTTCACTTCCATGACGCATTACCTGAAATCCAGCAATTCATACTTACTATGAATGTTCATCCTTCAAAATGTGTAAATGCATGTGTACTGCATCTGCGCATTAGTATAAAGTTGATACAGAGGATCAACTGACACTGCTGACGTTCCAAACATCCGTATCGTATTGTACAAACTTGTCCAATGCTATGTTTAGTAAGCTCATAAACTTGCACTCTAACTCCCATATCATTTTGGACTAGGGTGTCAGGCATTATTACCAGTCCGATTGATGGAATTTGGGTGTTTGTATTGAATTTTCATTAACATTATGTTTTAAAATCATAGTGGATTTTCATTTCAACCATATAAAGCATGCTAGTTGTGATCAACTTATTTACCCGCTCTAACTCAAGATTGAGCAGCATTGACACGCAATTGTGTTGCAGTTGCAACCAAGAGAACCAAATACTTGATGCTGTGATATGTTTTCACAAAAATGTCCTACATATGTACAGCATATTACAAAATGTTCCCACTGCATCTAGTACAGCGAAATACAACACTCCACACACAACACTGCGCACTAGTGCTGGGCACGAGTACTTCTTGGCTAACGAATTTAGACTCGCTCCCTCCCATTCCAGTTTTTCGAGTATTGGGTAGCTGGTAGGGCTTGGCACGAGTACTTCTTGGCTACCGAGTTTTTCAGGCATCGAGTTTGTTGATACAGGTTTTATGTCTAAAATTTCCAAACACCAGACATATATTAAAATTTATAGTGCAATTATAATTCTATTCAATTTATTTATTATCTTTTATTATTTTCTAACGACTGATATTCATGCTCTCAGCGTTAACAGGCGGGTTGTTAAACAGTGCTTAGAGCGCAGGGCACAATAGACCGGATTTTTGTTCACTCTACTCGAGGGATTCGTGTAACAAAACCCGAACTCGCAAGTACAAGCCCGGACCAGCAAGATCATAATGCTAAAAATTTCTATTACCCGATACTCGAGAGAAGATAAACCCGCGAGTTCAGCAAGTTTTATTACCCGTGCCCAGCACCATTGCACAATGTAAGGTAGGCAATACCGCCAGTGCACCAATACTGCTCACTCAGTATTAGAAAACAGTTGTACTGCATGTATACTGCATACTGCGCAGTAGTAAATGTCCGTAATGCAACTATTATGCACATTGCATGGCTGTAACATGCTTACTACAGCTTCTGCGCTGCTAATGCAACCACATAGATATCCAGACAAAATTTACAGCAGCAGCAATGCATCCTACATCTGGGCACCAGTGAGTACTTATCAATGTGCAGCTATGAATTTTTTGTATCGATCACAGACCTGGTGCCATGTGAGAACATTTCTCTGGAACATTGAATGAGTGAGTGGCTATCTGGCTTGAGTCAAAACGAGTGCACCAGTAATAGTCTGCTGAACATATGGAAATAGAAGGTTGTTAGTGCCCATGTATTTCAGTTTATGATCTTCAGTATATGATGGCAGCTGTTGATAACCGAACGCTGTTCTTTTCATCTGTAATCTCAATCAAAAAGCTGAAGTACTGGCGGCTAGAAGAAATGGTAAAATGATTGAACGCTTAACATTCGCAATAGCTCATTGTCATTCACACTTGAAATTTGTGAGTGCCTCTTGTCTAACAAAAAGTTAGAAATTTAGGTTATAGCAAGGTAACTGCTAATTGATATCGTGCTGAGGTTCCTCATTGCATTTCCATGAGCGGTTAATCTGCAAATTTGCTTTTTCTGCGAGATGAAAATGATCAAAACCCACTAATTAAACAAATTTTGTTACTTTCAAATCTTGATTAATTTCTTCATACTTGCGGAAGATGGAACTGGTGTTTGCGAATGGTGCGCATGAAAATTCTGAACAAGCTATTCCATTTTAAACACTTTCCCGCACTTCGGTCATTCCAATTTTGATTTGACAAGACAGTGCATTGCTAAGACCTCTGACATAAAGATCTTTATTTTTTTAACAAAGCACCCGCATTAATTTGCACAATGTGAATGTTCATTGAACACCTATCACGCGGGAACTCAACGTGTGCACAACTCCAAATCTGCACAAGCGATACATTATGTCTGATAACAATTATTAGTCCTACTAACTGCATAATTTGCACGCAACGTGAAATACATGGAGTTAGCAATGAGGAAGACCTTAGATTTAACCTAGTTGTTATTAGTTACACACTGTATCTGCTACTGTGAGCATTTTCTTCACTGAGATGAGAATTTGACCTCTGTATTAATCACAACTTGCAAGTAGTGGTAAAGAACTCATTCTAATAATTGCTAAAAACTATGGTTATTTGAAGGATGCAAATGGACCCTCACCATATCGATGGCTTGCTATATTTCATTCATGGCAGCACACTTCTACGCCAGCTGGGCCTTGTTTATTCCGGCAGCGATCATACTTGGCCTGGGCGCGGCACCACTATGGGGATCAAAGAGCCATATGGTCAACACTGTAAGTGTGTTTGTATTCTAGATACGTAGGAGCAGATAAGTTAGTTCCTTGCGATAACTGATAAAGAACAAACCAAGCGATGACAAACTGGGTGATTTGATTTACAGAGATATGCTGGTTGGCTTATACTTGTTCCTCAGCATTCTTTGTAACGAGAGTACCCTAGCTGTAATTTCCTTTTCTATGTATGAAGGTGTATTTTACCATCTGTTTTGATCAACAAAGCTAAAAAGATTAGACAAAGTCCTTGACACATTCTAGTGGATTTCTGGTACTTTTTTGTTAGGTCTGAAAAAGTTAGATTATTCAGTGCTTGCATTGAACAAGCAAGCAACCCTCAGTCTCTCGCTGTTAATGAATTATTACAACCAACCACAGGCTAGGTGTGCAGTTTTGACAGACAGTAGTTAGGGTAAACAGCAGTCTGCTGTTGAATTAAGATATCCTTATGTTGAGTTGACATATTCTTTTGTTCAGTTAAAACATCCTACTGTTGAGTTAACATCTTCATTTGTTCCATTAACTTATCCTTCTGTAGAGTTAATACCTTTATTTGTTGCGTTAACATGTCCTACTGTTGAGTTAACATCTTCATTTGTTCCATTAACTTATCCTTTTGTAGAGTTTACACTTTTATTTGTTGTGTTAACATATCCTTCTGTAGAGTTAACACCTTTGTTTGTTCACTTAACATATCATTTTTTTGAGTAAAAACCACCAATTAGCTATGTTTTACCGTTGTCTCCCGACTCCGTCAAATACATCTTCTGTTTCTTGCACTGGAACTACTGTGAATGGTTTTAGCTGGCGCATGAGTACGCACAGAAGAGGAAGATAACAAATGATGCAGGAGCAAATTTATTCTTTGGAACATTCTTTCTCTTCTTCCAGTCCGGTAGGTAAAACTGACCTCAAACCGACCCCGATGTACATAGATGCATGGATAAAAAGCAATTCTCTAATATCAGCATAATGTGTTGGTTAGGCTCTTGTTGAAGATATGATGAGTAAATACATGGTTACAAACAATGATGGAATGACTCTGTTGTGTAGTCAAGGAGTTTTGCATGCATTGAAAATTCATTGCCGACGTATGGTGTTGAAACAAACATGTTGGTTTACAGAGTCAACGCATCTGTGGTTGGCTGATCTTATAGTTGGTTGTAACGATTTCAATTCCACTTTGTTTGAATATTTTATTCACACAAACAACTCCTTAGATATATACATATGGACAGAAATATGGTCTGTAGGCGCAGCAAATAGCTGCTCTATGTGTCAACAATGCATTTTGACCGTGTGTAGTCAGTATTAACAGCAGGTTGTAGTGAGTTGATTGCAGGCTGTTTAACCTAACTGGTGACAAAAGGATCTTGCGAAAATTGGGATTTGATCAATTTTTTTCATGAACGGCAGTTTAGAGATACTTTGAGATTTTAGTGATAAAATATCTAAATGTTATAAAATATAGTACATAAACATAATAAAATATAAAATGTTCTATCGGTGAAGAAAGTTTTGAAATCCCGATCCACAGCGGCTTCGTGATGGCTGCAATGAACTGTTCGTTTTTGAGCTGTTAAAAGGTTGTAATCACATTTCCACATATTTTGCACCTACAACACGGCAGAGTAAGACATTGTGAATCTTTTGATATCAAATAACTGTAATTTGAATTTTGTTGCAAGTCAACCTTTAAGTCTTATGCACATCTGGAAACTCGGAGTTATTATCTATACACCGCTTATAACCCTATTAATCATTTGTGAACCATTCTAACAAAAACAGTTTTGTGGCTTTGACCAAATCCTTCTGTTTTCATTTCCTACAGACAAAAATCTTTATAGAGGTCTCGAATCATGCTTTTTATTAAAAATGCATTCGCTTATTTGCTGTCGACAGAACCTTCTTGGCATATATGTTACACTCTCCTTTGGGTTACTCGCCTTTAATGCTGTCTGCCTTCCGCATTCTTGCTAAACCGTTTTTCATATACATCGAAGTATCAGGCCAAGCTAAAGAAGGAACTACAATATTTTGACCGTAAAATATTAGTGAGGTACAGCTGGTATTAATTATATCAATGGTGTCTCTTTCAATGTGTGTGTCAGCTTAAAGCCCATGCGTTTCCTCATTTTCTGGCCAATTCCATTCAAGCTTCACACACATATGCTTCGTGCCTTCTGCCAGTTCACCAAAATATTTGATTTCGATACTCTATCAGGTTCGTTAGAACCCGCCTCCTAAACAACCAAATGTGCACGATTTGGTTTAAAATAAAAAGCATCACTGGCATTGCCATGTCTACTGCTAGTGTTATAAACTTATCAACTGCTTCTAAAAAGTATATAAATCCAAAGTTTAAGGTAAACAGACAGGTGAGCAGCAACTATTCGTCTTCGTAGGTAGTAGACTTAGGAGTTGTCCTTCTTACACGTTATAGATCTTTTTTGTCAGCACTCGAGCATCTGAAAGCAACTTTGTCCTTTGAAACTCACACAATCCGGTAACGATATATTTTTATATACAGACATTTTTCCTTTAGCGGGTTACATCGTGCATCTGTTCAAATGTTTGTAAATAAATAATTTATTTTTTCAAGCATAATACTTTGTGCATAAGTGTGCTGTTTTTAGATCTCCATATTTGTTAATTGATGAACTCGAATAACTGTCAAACGAGGTGAACACAGTTAAGCAACTCTTTCATCATACTCTTATCGAAGATCCTTTTCACATTGGCTGATAACACGCAGTAGATATAATGAGCATTAGCATAAAGTGTTAGTTACGGAATTGCGCAATTCCTGTTATGCATAAAGTACAGGCTCATATTCGTTTTCAGTGCCAGACTCTCGATGACTCACAGCACTTAGTTTTGAACAAAACAAAAAAAGCGTCAAAACATTCTGAAAAACAGACATATTTAAAATGTAAGGAAACAATGTGATAGGAAAGTCATTCTAACAACAGTTTAACAATTTCCCAACTAAAACATATGAAAGACTTGCTGATAGGTTGCGACTGGTTATATAAAAGCGTAAGAACTGCCGTGTTCTTCTAACTGCTCCACACAGATCAAAACCACTGAGTACAAAGCACTAAGAGATATATATTTGATAACATATGCAAGCATACAAGCAATTCAATTTGTGTGGGTAGAATGATCAGCATGCAAGAGACTGCCAGGGACCTCCGCCTTCCTTGGCTCATCTGGGCTCCTTACATCATCCGCCTCCTTATCTCGGCAGGTCTTGTGTACGTGACTCAGCTTCAGTATATCAGTCATAACGTGGCCGATGTCGCCGAGTTGAGCATAGCCTTGATAGCTGACTTTGCACTTAATAGCCGAGATGGCCTCAGCCGTGCCGACTTGGTCCTGTTAGTCAAGTTGGCTATTGTCCAGTTGTTCGGCTGATCATGCACGCAACTAATTGTTGACATTTTAGCCCAAACACTCAGTGTGAGTCACTGAGTGCTCTGCTGGCTTTCACCACATAAACTCAAATTTTTTGGCAATGACAAATTTACTTCCCTTTTTCAGCTTTACCGTTGATTATTGCTGACTCTGTGAACACCAGATCGCATTTCTAACCGTGAAACCTGCTTTACCTGATAATGAAGGACGATAATAGCAATACATATGAACCGCCTGCATCTATATATATAAATCTCAGTGTTTGTCTGTATTTTGTCTGTCCACATGTCCAGTTTTGTCGATAAAGTTTCAAGAATGAAAACTCTCCTGCACGCTGTATTTGAACTCGGAACTTCCAGTTTTACATACAGGCATCCAATACACAATGCTGTCCAACTGGCTGTATTATAACATAAATTGTGCACATAATTATTACACCTGCCAATCTTTCATGGCTTCATGCTTAAAGGTTGACTTGCAACAAAGTTCAAATTATAATTATTTCGTATCAAAAGATTCACCATGTTTTACTCTGCTGTGTTGTAGGTGCAGAATATGTGGAAATGTGTTTCCAAGCTCCTAAAAGCTAAAAACGAACAGATAGTCGCAGCCGTCACAAAAACGGCCGTCGGTTGGAATCCCTCTCAAAATGGCTCAAATTTGACGTAGTTGAACATGATATGCTTCTTTTTACACTTTCATGCAATCTCATTTGTCGAAATATTTTCTCAAATATGCTTCACGCATTCCATAAAACCATGTCTATTGTCCTTACGCGTCTTTTTCATTATCATTGTAACGCTGTCGCTTTGAGCACTGACATCTCAAAACCTAACCTAAAAATTAGTTTAATTTTTTAACCCTAGTTCGAGGGGGGCATCACATCTTTTGATAAACATGAGGAGCCTGTAGGTCACCTGCAATAGTCGATAAATGCTGCAGAAATTGTTCGTGCAATTTAGCAAGAAGTATGGGTCACATGATCATATTATGACTAGATGATTAGACCAAGCTGAAATGAAACCAAAAAGTATCGAGCATCTATATATTTTATAAGAGCTTTTTGGTAGAACCCGAAGTGTTTGTCATAAACTAGTGCTACTAGATGTTTTATATTGAGGCTTTTATTTCAAGTGATACCATCACATGTCAAAAACAATAACCACGTCGTGTTGAGTACATCATTGAAATAAAGGGATTCCAACTATCAGCCATTTATTCAAATGTTCGTTTTTGAGCTTTGAAGAGATTGTAATCACATTTCCACATATTTTGAACCTACAACACAACAGAGTAAGACATGGTGAATCTTTTGATACCAAATAACTGTAATGTGAATTTTGTTGCAGTCAACCTTTAACACTTCACCTAGTATATCATAAAGAGAGCAGCTGTACAAGATGCTTCCAATTATGCATTGAATATAGATCTAGCTCACAATGCTTATGATCATCTCTTTTCATTTCAGCATCAGTCTGGGGTAATGTGATAGCGAGTCAAGTCTTAGCACCAGCAGGCTCTAACTCATCCATTGAATTTCTTTCTGATGTGGTAGGTTTGCTACTCATACTTGCAACAAATGATCTCAGACTAAGTTTTCTGTCAAAGACTCAGCCAAAAATATTTGAAAACATTTGTAACATCTTTAGGTTAAATTAATCACAAATTTTTTCCTGAAATTTTTAAAATTTGCAATGGTATAGAGAGTTGAGTTGAACTCTTATGAAAAGCGCTTGCTCTTTATAACAAAGCTTAACTACCTGCAGTGTGTATCATCAGAAAATATGTCCTTAAAACAATGTGTCATTCGAGCATTGTGATTTCACAATGGATTACTGGGTATACTGAAGCTGTGACAACTAATAATAGGGAATTGATCGTACACTTGTGACAGGTTGTGACAGGTTGTGGTGGATTGGGGTGTCAGAGATCTATGCGCTAGTCATAAGCATTTCATGTAATACTGGTGAAATCACACGAGACTTTAAAAAGCTGGCAGTGTGGCTGCCAAGAAAAATAACAAATAAGCACACTGTTGCCATGGCTACAAGCACTAGCCATTGCCACTCCATGTCCTATATTCACAAATCTTCAAAACATTCAGTAATCTGCTAAGGAAAGATGATTTATAACTGATGCACAAAAGGAAATGATTATAAATTCTTGCTATGCATATCGAGCTACAGAAGATATAGCAGATGTTCCATACTGGTAAAGATGAAATTGTTAGGACTTAGTATCTAAGCTCTTTTGAAAACATTTCATAAAAGTTCCATTAGTGTTTGAAAATGTACTCACAACTATTTTTACTGATCATAGGAGCTTGAGTTGTCTTATTGATATTTAATATTGATGTTTATATTCATAATATATAGATATTGATGTTTAATATCCATATTGATGTTTATGCTTAAATTGTATTGTCAAATGAGCTTCAGCTCACTTAGCAGCTTCTAAGCAATAGGAAGACCTTTTCAAAGAAATCGCTTCAACACCTTTTCATACATATATATGCTAACCTACCTTTATACTTGAGGCAATAGCAAGTGCTCGCTCAGTGTCTCTTGTGTAGATATACATGTATATGTCTTAGGAACTCGCTAAATGTGGAAAAGGATTTTGCCCTCAGATCAAAGACAGTAATAATACAAACCTAGACCGGCCTTCAGACGAAAAGGTAAGTCTACCTTCTTTCAGCATTTTGTGCACAGATCGTAAAGAGGCAACAACTCCTCCATAATCTGTTTTAATAGTTACAAAGACAATTTCATAGCTTTTAAACCCACATGAATGCTTATACACATTCTTCTACTTGCTGTAAACTGTTAGTATTTTTGTATCTACAAACAAACTGTGACTAGCAACTGTTCAGACAAACTGTAGAATGCAGCCTCCGCTGGATGTCATTTACGCAGGGTGTGTTTACTGTTGTCACTCTTTGCAGCTTTACATGCTGGCTGGCATCTACACGGGATGTGCCTGTTTAGCCGTCATCATAGTCGGCGTTTTCCTCCAACAGCTGCCGATTGAAAGAAATCTAAAGATTGGTAGGTGCTCTAAGGAGATCTGCAAACCTCGAATCATAGCCGCTACATTCTTGCACATGAAGGACTACAGACAGGCCCTTCTCATTCCTTTGACTATGTACAGCGGGCTAGAACAAGCCTTTTTTGCCTCAGACTACACACAGGTAGGAATGTTTGTATCATTGAAAAACGCGGCGAAGGTTGATTGGTTTGTTGCCATCCCTATGTTTCCATGGCTAAAATGATATGCTTGTGTTGAATTACCTTGCAATAAATGTTTCAATGAATAACAACGGTGTTAATTTACATGATGCAAATTAACACCTTTACTGAAAAAGTTAAGAAATTCTACGCCATAGGGCAATAATTAGCGACTCAGTTTTGTTATGTTTAGCAGCATTCGAAACATTAAATTCCCAGAATTCCCAGCTACTCAAATCGAAATGAAAATAATTGAAGTCTGAAAATGTTTGTGAAAATAAAATAGCTTTTGCTGTATTTTCCTCCGCATCATTTGTAAGTGCCGTATCTGTCTTGCAGATGATGACAAACTTGTGCATCATCTGCATCATGCGATGTTGTGAAAAGCTACATTACTCAGAATTGATCCTTCACACTGCCTAAGCCATAATACAATAAACTTTATTATGGTATTTTTGTTTAACAATAATACCCCTTGAATGCCCTCCTCGCTTGGATTTTCCTATTAAACCATTCTTGCCAATTTATGATACTGCAAAACGTCTATTTGAGTGCCATGCGTTGTTTGTTTCAACCCTTTTATAAAGGTGACATTCTATTAAAGGTAGTTTTCAAATAGAGGGTGAGACGATAATAATGAAGAGATTGCGTCAATAATAATACTCTTTTGCGATTGCCGCAGTGTCAGTGGCAGTTTAGGGACATTGTTTAATGACAGTGTACCTGAGAAGATCGATCTTTACAATCAACTCTGATTGGAAGTTACTAAAGTATAAATCCAACCCATCGTCTTCAGATCTGTCTATAATGTGGTTTACATTCTGACCTAAAGACTTTGAAACATTTCTTCAGGAATACCATACAAAGTAATAGCAGTGAATATTATGTCATATTAACGTTCGTTTTTTAGCTACCAATTTTTTCGATTTTTTTCTCAAAACTTTAACAACGCCACCAGGTATATAAATATTTATTGTCAGCCTAGAAAAATGTTGCCTCTACTGTAAAGCTCTGGGATTGTCAAATTTTTTTCAAATTGTGTATACTTGATGCTGTTATTTGATTGGCTATCATTTTGTCAAAAGTATATGTATTGATCTGCATGTTATTCATAGTTTTAACTAGGATATCATATTTCTACATTTCTATTGTAAAACTTGGATATATAACTGCTACAAAAGCAGAACTATGCTAAGGATGAACGTCTAATACATTAATGCGCAATATATATAATGTATAATCTATATATTAGGGCATAATATATAATAAAGAACACATATATATTGCTTGAACAACTGAACTTACAACATACAAAATTTAAACATAGCTGTTGGGCTCGGGCTAACAGTATCAATTTTGAACAACCTTCGTAGGACCTTAGTAAGGGTGTGTACTTTGAGCACCAGAGGTAGCTGTGACTAAGCTATGATTTGCGAACAGATAATTTCAACTCGTTAATGCATACACTGAAGCACTTGTCTAATCAAACAGATAAATTTATCAGTATAAGATAGTAAACGCTATACAGAAAACCTGAATATGACCTGTTGTAGGCATTTATTACCTGCCCACTAGGAAACTGGTGGGTAGGTTATGTGGTAATATGTTATGGAGCGATGAATGCTTGCTGCTCTCTCCTCTTTGGCAAGCTTGTGCAGTATGTTGGACGTATCCCATTCTTTGTTCTTGGTGAGTACTGAAACAAAAGACTGGCTCTTCTTTCTTAAGTAGAAAGTGTTTGTTAAGTTATGTATTTTGAAGTGTATGGGCAAGTACACTCAAGTACACTCATACCCCGAGTACAGCGAAATGACAGGCCATAAAGGATCTTCTGCTACTCAACTTAGTCATCAGCAGTATCTTAGCGGTCTGGAAAGCTTGACATTCGAACAGTGGGGTTGGGATAAATCCGCAAAACAGTCACTAATCGTAACGAGAAGGTTATTGCATGTACTTTAAAGATGTACTTAGACCAAATTTTAGTAGATTTTATTAGAAAATATCGATATTTTTCTATCACTTGCGACTGTTTTTGATGGTAATAACCATAACAACCAGTGATGTCATTATGCAAGTATTTTCCCTCGGAGGGTTTAACCGCGATTAAGTTTTGTCGATTTTAATCTTGAGACATCTCAGCAATCAGATTACCTCAAATATAAAAAATTATCGCAAATGATAGAAAAATATCGATAATTTCCGATAAAATTTACTAAAATTTTGTGTAAGTTCATCGTTAAGCTCCTTTCTGGAAAATCAATTTAACAGACTAGTCTACGAATTGTTGTCGTATTGGCTAGCAAGATATTACTTTACAATCCTTGCTTATGTAGCGTGTGATAGGAGTTTTAAAATTAATAAGGATTTTTACAAAGAAATATTCAAATCAAACAGAGGTACTATATGCCAAAAATGATCCCTGAATATATTTTATTTTTTACTATTAGTCATCAGTTACTACTAGTCGTCAGTTACTACTAGCCATCGGTTATTACTAATCATCGGTTACTACTTGTCATCGGTTACTACTAGTCATCAGTTACTACTAGTCATCGGTTACTACTAATCATCGGTTACTACTAGTCATCGGTTACTACTAGTCATTGGTTACTACTAGTCATCAGTTACTACTAGTCATCAGTTAATACTAGTCATCGGTTACTACTAATCATCGGTTACTATTAGTCATCGGTTACTACTAGTCATCAGTTACTGCTAGTCATCGGTTACTACTAGTCATCAGTTACTACTAGTCCTCAGTTGCTACTAGTCATCAGTTACTGCCAGTCATCAGTTACTACTAGTCATCAGTTACTACTAGTCATCAGTTACTGCTAGTCATCGGTTACTACTAGTCATCAGTTATACTACTAGTCATCAATTACTACTAGTCATCAGTTACTGCCAGTCATCAGTTACTACTAGTTATCAGTTACTACTAGTCATCAGTTACTACTAGTCATCAGTTACTGCCAGTCATCAGTTTCACTAGTTATCAGTTTCTATCAGTAGTTGATTGCCACCTGCCACTGATTTCAATGTTTTCAAATGCAATCGAGTGCAGCTCAACTTTTGTTTGTTAATGTACTTACATGACTTGTGTTCATTGTACGGATCAGAAAAAATAGGTTTTGGAATAAATCGACTGGTTGAATGGTTTGTTGTAGGTGCTCTGATAAATATCGCTCTAGTCACCACTTTCCTCACTTTCCAAATTACTCAAGAGAATCTCTACATATACTTTATACTTGCTGGCTTCTGGGGAATGGCCGATGCTATCTGGCAAACACAGATAAATGGTAAGTCAGTGCTTCTACTGTCATAGAAAACTGCCATCTGAACTTACCATGTAGACTTGTCAAGGTGTTCGTGTTTGACCGTTCAATGCGCCATCTTTCTGCCATAATTGCAGCCTTAATGACTAATGGGATCAGAGTTTTGACTAGTACTAGCTATTAACTAACTAATGATTAATAGAGCTTGGCCTAATTAAAGCAGACGATGTACTTGTACCCCTCAAGAAAATCAAGGCTCAAAACATGAATTAGAAATTAGAATAACAACTAGTACAAATATATTGCAAATATTCATGAATTCAATTTCAGAAAAATATCAAATATTTTTTTATTTTATTGCTACGATAAGTATGATATGATTAAACTAGTTTATATTTTAACGAATTTATAAATATGTTATATAACATAATAATAACCTTAACATCAGGCGTCTTACAACTTTCACTCCACCTTAGCATATTATGGAAACGCAGTTCATTTATCAGCCCAGCGTAGCACTTGGACAACCAGGAGTCGCTATGCTATCGTTGTATAGAAACGTAGCAATATTTGAGTAGCTGAGACGAGTAGATAGTCAAAGCAAGCTTTGGGCACTCCCTGAAGTTGTACCTGATATAGAAACAATAATTCGAAATTCTGCTACCATATCCCTGTTGTCGATGCTCCGTTGAAAGACAATTTCTAACTAACCTGACAGTGTTTCCTTATTCATTGTTGTACTCTCAGCAACTGTTGTATGCGTTTGCCAACATTGTAGCTTTATACGGAGTATTATTTAAAGACAGCCACGAAGCAGCCTTCTCAAACTACAGATTATGGGAGTCTATCGGGTTCATCATAGCCTTTGGCTACCAGAGTAGGCTGTGCTTGCCCATCAAAGCCTACATTCTTCTCGCTTTCCTTGGCTTAGGAATTATGGGCTTTAGTATAGTTGAATGGCAAGAGAGAAGAAATAAAACCAACAAAATGAATGTTAACTAACAGTACCGTGTTTTAGGTGTGATTGGCTATTGAGGGTTATTCAGAACGCATCCAATTTAACATGTTTTTAGTCGGAATTGTTTACTCTTCTGTGTACTTCTGATGCCAAACTAAAGATCAAGCGATTTTATTACACACTATTGATTACAAGTTATGCGTATGAATATCTGTACAGGAATCATGTAAATACATTGTATGCAACAGTTATTATTCATTGTACTTTAGCAATAAAAATCTTAAGCTACAAGTTTATATACTTCTTTACATGAGTATTTAATGCACTTTTTAAATAATTTACTATAAAACATAAATCTGTGCTTTTATGCAAGCAGTAGAAAACCATTTTTTATGCTACTGGTTTGGATTAGTGCTATAGCAACATCATACACTTATATCTAGCCACAACTGATGTTAGAACTGAAAGAAGCTGTTCACAAAATGCATCTGAGCAGGCATCAATTTGGTCTACAGTATTGCATAGAAGTTAGTAGTGAGCAAAGGCTGTGGTACTAGTAGAGGGCAAGCTCAATTAGGCTGTCAGCTTCAACTTCAAATTTTAAATTTTCTTAAAAGAGTGTTTAAACTGTAATCTTAAAATCCATTTATGGTTTATACACTTATGTCTTCTCTAACATGAGGGGCTAATCGGCATCCTTATATTTCAATGTAGACTCCATCTTATGACCACCTTGCCATACTATGGAACAACTGTGGACATACTTATTACACTTGCCAATCTTCAATGGCATATAAGACTGCCAGTGTACTAAAATATACATGCCCAGACTTCTCTAAAATGCTATAAATATATGATGTATAGCATAAACTTATTAAACTTATAGCACACACAGAAATATACTGACAACTTCATTTAAAAGCGAGAATGGTAAATGCTGTCTATGTTCATTTAAAATAAATGTTCTGAGCAAAAACATTTTGATCACCTGTGCAATGCCAGTCACACAGCTAGATTGAAAAGACTCGCTGCCCACCACAACACCTGAGCTATCGTTAATATATGAGGTAAAA
The DNA here is from genome assembly GCF_963576615.1 of Watersipora subatra. Taxonomy (NCBI): domain Eukaryota; kingdom Metazoa; phylum Bryozoa; class Gymnolaemata; order Cheilostomatida; family Watersiporidae; genus Watersipora; species Watersipora subatra. Next base: position 22,229,265 of record NC_088709.1, read on the forward strand.
GAGAATGTCCTAACTGGTAATAATAGAATATGACTAATTAAGTTTTGTTTAGGCACAACACTTGCTTTATAAAAAGAAAACCAAACTGTGATTAGACTATTAGTTTTTCTGATATAGAAAAAATGCCGACGACACTTATACCTGAATGAAAAATGGCTGTCGACAGAACAGTAGTTCAGTGTGTACTTCCGGTTCATGTAGCATCACCAAACTTTGATCTGCAAGCTTTGAGCTTCAATATGAAAGTCAGGTCAAAAGCATTGCGCTATTTTAAGTATTTTGCCAGTAGATTGAAAGTTGTTAACAGTCTAAGATCAGGAAGCTTGCTTGTGTACGCAAGAGGATTGCTTACGTGTATATAAGGTTAGCCTTAAAGTATTAAGGCGTGTTAAGGACAGCTAGTTATGACAGCTGTAGTGAGGTGATCTGTTACACTATATTATTATTTTATAAAGAACATAGCACGAGATCGACAGTGTGTATTTGCTATAACTGTATATCCCTTAATTGTTCATAAATTAAAGCCCAGAAGCTTTTATCATCCTCTGGAAAAACTTTTCACAACCATCAGCACTACAAAAATCGATGAAAAACTTTGCTAAAGCTTATACGACCTCCTGAAATTGTTGCGTTTAATCATGAATATATAAACCTAGATTGGCCAATAGTTAGACACCGTTAGTTTGACACCAGCATTACAAACCCACACGGATTATTTAGATAAGACAAGTGTCAATAAAATACTTGAGTCTTATCAGGTCCTTGATCCCATCTGTAGGACCTTTGTCAATGTGAAAGCCATGAGCCCCCAGTAAAGCTGGAAGAATGTTGCGATGTGAACAGACAATTCCTACCTATTTGCTTTTATACTGAAACATGTCTTTAAACAGGCCTTCAAACTTTAGTACGTTCTTCATAGTCTACTTTCTTTGAAGAAAAAGTTGATACTAAACCGAAGGTTTGAAGTTCGACTGTTTCAGGAAACTGGTAGGTAAGCTATGTAAGAATGCATAATGGAGTAACAGATGCCTGCTGTTCTCTTTCTTTGGACAAGCCCTATTTTTGTCTGGAGATGAAAATTAGCTTATTAAACCAATTCCTTTAAATAAGGTGAAGGCCAATATGACATCTTAGCTTTGTTAGATCCTTAAACACACACAACCTTTGAAGAATCTCTTGAATACAGATGTGGAAGCTGTTGAAACTGATGAGCCAGATGCTGAAGCCGATGCCATGGATGAGAATACGTGTAGATTTTACTTCTCATTAGGTGAATGCCTGACGTTGCACAAGTAATAAAAAGGTTTTACTTGGAGCATTTATTTTCAACCATGATGTACAACATTTATGATTTTAAATAAAGGTGTCTGTTTATTTCCACGTTTGTCCGGCCAATGCATGATTCAAATATTTGAAAACTCAAGACATAGCTAAACAGATTGTTGAAAAACATTTCTTACTTCTTATGCTACACATTCGTTCAGAGTTGAGAACAGCTTATAAACAGTGTCAGGTAATGTAGTTGTCATTGCATGGCTATGTATTTTTACCCAATAAATTTGAGTAACATATGCTAGTCTAAATCTATAAAAATGTCATTGTTCGTCTGCCTGTCATCTGCCTATCATTCTTGTGTCCAATTATAGCGCTGAAGTTTTAGGAACGAAAAATCCGCTGTGTCCTGGGTTTGAACTCTGAACCTTCAGTTTTGCAGACAGGCGTGCTTCAGCTCGAATTAAGCGTGAAGCCATAACAGAAGAAATATGCGTGCCAAACGTGACCAAAAATTCTTAAACTCACATGGCCAACAAGACTATTGTAATCAATACAGAGCTGTAGTAGGCACTGCATTCGGTACAGTATGAATTACACAGAAATAAAAACAGCACAAAAATAAACACGGCACACCGAAATAAACAAAACACCTTCATATAAAAGTTGGAATGATTAATGTTGTATATTTCGATTAAAAATAAATTTTCTTTGCAAAAACCTTTATAGTATCCGTGCAATGCCGGGCATTCACCTAGTCTTTACTATAATAAGAGCCGTGTCCAAAGCTGTCTGAAGCCAGCTTATAATCATTGCATTACATGTCAAGGTTAACTTGAAGCATGCTTGTTATAATTGATAGTATCTTTGCAAGTGCTACTTAAGTATGTGCACAATTATCCCATAGTATAGCACGGACAGCGCAGCATATGAATAGCACGCCTGTCTGCAGAACAGGTGGTTCTGAGCTCAGGTCTAGTGCCAAGCGGTTTTCAATTCCTAAAACTTTAACGCTATAACTGGACATATGAACAAGAGACGACAAATCCTTAGGTTCATATACATACACTACTGAATGCCCAACATTGCTCAAGCAATCGAAAAGTTTTGCACGGAAAATTTATTTTATTTAAATAAATAAAATTTGCCATTCTCGCTTTTAAACTTCATATTATGAGAAAAGTGTTTTGTGCATTTCAAATAGATTTAGAGGAAAAATAAAACAACTGTAAAGGTGTTTAAATGTGAACTAATAAGCAAGTAAGGGCTAGAGAAAGTTTGTTCTACTATATATACAATGATCACAATGAAAAATGATTTGATACTGATACAATTATTACAAACTAAAAAAAACGAAATAAAAATCATGAATTCGCTGAATTAATAATGTCAAAGAGCTCATAGAAGGGTGTGTATAAAGATGATGACTTTTGCAGCAGAAGCTGTCCATCAAAATTTTGAATACAACGATAGTGGTACAAACATAAAAATGAGATGTCAGAAATACACATGAATACATCACTGAAGTAGTAAATAGTACGAGGGTACTTTGTCTGACTGAATGAACGGAGAATGTAGAAACAAATTCTACTCGAGATGATGCAACATGCCACTGTTCATGTGAGAAGTTTTTGCTTTCACAGTTTTTAGAGATTGACCTTAAGATTAGCTTATCGTCTGGAGAACGGGGGGTTCCGGGGTCAAATTGAAAAAAGTTAGAAGTTAAAAAAAAGTAATGAAAATAAGGCTTGTTAAAAACTTTAGAAAAAAAAGGAAACACAAAAGGTAATATTATAATAAACTAAGTATATTAAATAAATTATGAAGATAATTAACAACAACAAGTATATACATACAGTAGCTTGTAACCTGAAATGGCGACTAGAAGTAAAAGCGGTTATACAACTATAATATGCATAATTGATGCAGAGCGGGGAAAACAGTGCTAATACAATATTGTAATAAACAATAGATTTTTCGAAGTTGAAGTAGTTTTCTTCTGCGCCATCAAAGATTGGCAGTATGTGCACAATTTATTCCATGGCATCGCAAGTAGGTCATGTGGTGCAGTGAAGAGCATGGCTGTCTGCACAACCGAATTCAAAATTAAATTCAGTGCCACACAGGTTTTTGGATGCTAAAATTCAATCACTATGACTGGACACACGAACAATAGACAGACCAACAAAAGACAAACACTGAGATTTATATACACATAGGCAAATCTTATAGATATAACATAAATAAATATAAATATATAAAAGCTACCAGCTATAAATATATATATACTCGTGGAATGCCCAGCATTGCACGGATATTAAAAATCGGCTTATAAACAGTGACATGTAATGCAGTTGCCTGCCACTTGCCAGTAGCCTGGCACATTACCAATGTGTAAGCTGGTACATGTATTGCTAAACTTACTAATAAGAGCCATAAGAGCAAGCATAAAATGATGTTGCGTCATAACGCAGAGCGATATGCGCATTTTCACACACATAGCGACCTATATCATCCAATGGATCCATCAGTTTCGTGTAGCTCAATGGTCCAGCTTATTATCTGGGGAACGGGAGGTTCCGGAATCAAATCTTCTGCGATGCGGATTCTTCATTCCAAGATTTTAATATCTATAGCTGGTCAAACCGAATCACACACAAACTTTTGAGATTTATAGATGAGTGTGTCATGAACAAAAAATTCCTTTGTTAGAGGCCTCAAGAGCACTTAGCAAAGTGGTCAGTGTAAAGATGACTCTAGTACTGCGATATGTAATGACACTCATTTCATCTGATTACCATCAACCTTTACACCGAGAGTATGAATAAATTTACAATAAAGCTTCAAAACAAATTTCAACGGAACCAATGTTGTATGGCAATGGCGTAAACAAACAATCTGCACTCTTCGTTCAGATGATGCTATAAGTGACATTGTGCCAAGTCTTAGTAATGTTAGTGGATGTTACGTGGGCACGTTAAAGATCCACCTCTGTCCTTCGCACATTGGGCAAGTGAAATGGCGACCTGGCTCTGTCAGACTACAGGTGTTGCACTGGCATCCCTTCAGATTAATCTGACAGTTCCAGAAATGGTACACACTGAGAACTGGGTCACCTCTACTATACTGCTCGACCCAAGCACGCGTCACTAAAATGCAAGTCATTGTCGATTCCCGACAGACAGCAAGCCACTTGGCAATGTTATATTCCAATCTTACTAGCCTACTGTCCTACTATAACCGCAATAGTTGTACCATTAGCTATTTTATAACTTTAATGAAGTTTTTTCCTGTAAATGTGAGATCCACTAAATTTATGCATAGTTATTATTGCACACCGTAGAAAAATTCTGTGGAACTGTAACTCCTAATATAGAAGACAATTTATTTCCTATTCAAGAAATACAGAAAATTTTTTTTCGATCATGCTTATCAAGCTAAGTGATGTAAATACTACAGCAAATTCCTTATTACATTATTATTACATTATTTCTATAAAACAAAATTCAATGATATGCTTTGAGTGTTATAAATTATAAAATATATGGTATGATGATACAATAAGCTCAGATGATGGATAGATAAGAATGTTTACATAATTATTTAGCACGAAGAGACAAAGTGATGAAGATGAGCAGCTATTAATCAGTAATCATAGACAAGCAATTCTGATATTACCGCACCCACTAAGCAGCACCCACTAAGCAACATGATTGAATAAGTAAAAAGTCACAGGGAACATCAAACAGCCAAAGCAGTAGAAGCGGAAGTCTATACCAAATAGCTCCATGTTTACAAGTAAAACTGCAGGGATAACGCATTACTTCAACCTCTTTCAGAAAAATGTTTTATGGAACTCCTTATGTACGAGGAGTTACTTCCCTTGTGTGCGAAGTATCTTGATGAAAGAGACCTTCCTCGCAAGGCTGCTGCTAATGTGAGGCTGCTGCTTGTAAATCGGATGCTGCTTGTAAATCGGATGCTGCTTGTAAATCAGATGGTTGGTAACCAAGGCTGTAGTGTGCTGGCAAACATTCATCAGCCATCCACCAGTCACATCTTCTCTGTGGTCTTCCAGATACTTTTTTACCAAACGCCTGTCATCGATTTCAAGTTTTCCCATTTCATCATTGAGTAGTTTTTCATACGACTTCTTGTTTTCTTGAAGTTTTTTGACAGCCTCACAAAATGACTGAATTAGAAAGGATCCAGTTGTAAGAACCATTGAAACATATGTTTCAGTAGAAGACCAAAAAACTAGAGTGTCCGGCTGGCTGTTAACAAACAACTCAATTCCTGAGTAGTCTTTTGGAGGTGCCTCACCAACTTTCAAATTTTTACTTTTGGACCCTCGACAGCATTGTAAGACATAAACTTTAGGAATACCTTTGTATCTGTCAGCCACTTTTTCCATAATATCCTTGACAATGTATCGTGCATAACACTCCCCAGTAAAAGTATGCGGTTTTTGTTCCCCTGAAGATGGGGAACAACACCTCTCATCAGATGCTGCCTGCCTATTTACTTGTTCGCATTTACTAGCCAACATGAAAACCCCATTTTCAAGACCATGAGACATTAGAAAGAGCATGATAAATTCAGGGTCACTTCTTTCACTACTGCAGACACCTTCCATAAAGGTTTCGAAACACTTGTTTTTCTCTGAGTCTTCGGGGTATACACTAGTACCTGTGAGATTTTTACCAGGTGGCACAAGTTCATCCCCATGTAACCCAAGAGTTTTAATAAGCGTGTCTGTATCGTTTCCATATTCAAGTTTGGGAAGATCTTTGCAGTCTTCTGGATTTTTATTTGCTATGTCAAACCAGAAGTTGAAAGATGTCTGCTCGATTATTACAAATAGTCCTTTCTTTTGTTCATCGATTCGATACGCCATGTCTCTACAGGGTATTGTTCCTATAAAAAGTACAATGCATAAAATTTACCGAGTTAAAACCCATTTTACATCTAATTATCTTTTCATTTTAGCTGAATGCTTCAGACTTTTATAGCAGCAATGAATATTGATTTGCTAGCTTAAAATAAAGACAATAAACAAATCATGGGATTAATTTCTCCCATCTTCGTTGAGCTAACTATTTGAACTGCCGATCGTCTTATGTCTGATAATTTTGGATTCGCATTAATTCTATTTTCAGGTGGAAACATGAAATGAAATTAGTTGTGGGTGAGTAATCAATTTTTAATTGAACAAGATTGACTCATTTAAACAGATTAGAAAACCATTTAATTGGGATAGATTCAATGAAAAGCAATGCCTAGGTTTTATAAATCCCTATCAACTTTGCATCTATCAGCATTGGCTCTTTTTGTTATGAACAACTCATCACCTCATATCATCGTTGTGATGGTATGTTCAGCTATTCTCGGATTAGCCTTGTAATTCAAAAGCCAGGTTATATGAAATGGATTAACACCCAGCCCTCGCTATATGAGCAAAGGTGCTCCAATGTTAAGGGAGAGAACAAAAAGCACAGAGCAAGGAACCACAAACTACGAGCTAAAAAGCCAAGAACTTCTACCTAGGATCTAATATCTATCCTCGATCTAACCTCATCTATTCAGTATTTATTATTTGTTAATTCGTTTCACCATTACGCTTGGTTGCATTGAATTTAACTGTTGTCTTTTCATGCTTATAGAGCATGAGTAATAAAAAGCCATACTTATTCACCAGTCACATTGCTTGCAAAATTTACAGTTGTGCATGAAATCTACTACTCCATCAGTATCAGTCAACTTGTACGCAAACCCCATTTGCAGAGCTGACTTCCACGTCATTCACTGATAGGCTATGAAAATTACATCCGTTATAGCTAGTTACTGGGGGTTACTGGTGATGTTTCGTTTACCATTATACCTGCATGAAACGAGATTGTATCCACTCACCTTTTTCACAGAAACTGTTCTTTGCTGCGTAAGCAGCACTGTTTTGATTTAGCACGCAGCCAGCTAGT